>NW_025335798.1:19125633-19152883 GCF_004798865.1 Varanus komodoensis
ACGAGAAGAAAAAATGAGTAAACAGGCAAAATGGATATAATAGGGAATAAATAAACTGGGTGGTATGATTGAACAACCAACAGAAATACATGGAAACACACCCCATAATTCACAGCTTCCAGAACGAAGGGCTCATTTGCACATGCATGTCCATCCCTTGATTGTTGACTCATCTGAAGACAGGCAGCTCAATGGATGGATGAATGTTGTTGCACTGGAAATGACAGTAGGTGGATATTCTACAGGTGAATATGGTATCAAGTGGCAATGGCTTATTCACGCATACAAGTAGTTCCATGATTGTTGTTTGTACAGTAATGAAATAATAGGATCTGTATGTGAACAGACCCTATATATTGATAATCAAAGAGTTCATAAGGAGAAATGGATACATGTACAAACTATGCACAAACCTTATACACCTTATATTCAAGAAAACCTATATTTAATTCGATACTGAGCTTTTTAAAGCTATCCCACAACTATATCTGTGATATACTAAGCATTATAATTAGTCAGTTTATTTCTGTTGGCATTCACTTCTGATTTTCTGATAATGTCTACTGACGGGGACTGGGAGTTATTCTCACATAACCCCAGTCCTCTACCAGCTTCACTGGCTCCCCAACGAAGTCCGGGCTCAATTCAAGGTGCTGGTTATCACCTATAAAGTCCTTAACAGCTTGGGACCTGGATACCTAAAGGAACGCCTTCTTCCATATTTGCCCTCCTGCCCCCTGAGATCGGCGGCAGAGGCCCTCCTCTGGGAACCCTCCGTGAAAGACATTAGGAGGCAAGGTACCCAGAGGAGGGCTTTCTCTGCAGTGGCTCCCCGCCTATGGAATGTGCTCCCTAGAGAGGTCCGCCTGGCGCCATCGTTATTTGTTTTTCAGCGCCAGGCGAAGACCTTTTTATTTAAACAATATTTTAACAACTTTTAATACCATCTATAGGTTTTAATTTGCAGCCAGGGTGAATCTGGATTTTATTTGCACTATTTGTATTTTGTTTATTTATTTTATGTAAGCCGTCCTGAGGCTCAGGCGATAGGATAGCATACAAAAATTCTAAATAAATAAATAATACTCCTTTACTGTTATCCCCGTGTCACTTATATCTATATTATGAAGTCTGTCTTTGGTGTTTGGTAAGCTGGTTTCAAAGCACCTGGATGGTTAGTAGGTTTGCTGAAGCTATCATCAATGGTATATTCTCATCAGGACCATGTTTCTGAACAAAAATGGACTTGTGCAGTTCTGTGGTCATGTTCTGTGATTGATGTGGAACTAGTTTGTCTGATGGGTTATTCACCCAATGGTCTCTGCCAGGCTAGGATATTGCAAGGAGGAGTTGCCTTTCACCGTTCGTCAGGCTATATGTGTTGCATCCATGTTGGGCCGCTCAGATAGATTAGCACTACTGGATTGCCAGCTCAGAAACCTCAATGATTTCTTGGGGTGGGAGGAACACCTTATTTATTCAAGTTCAAATTCTGAACTATCTCAGGGTTTACCTATCCAGTGGCTATTCATAACTTTATAATGTACACCAGGCTATATGTGCTACTGTTACAAATGCCCAGCCATTTTTATATATGTGATGATACAAAATGGAATAGTTCCACCCTGCAGAAAGTTCAGATTGATCATGAATGTGGGTGGGAGGCAGAGAACTCACACCACAGTAGCTGTTTCCTTCTGTGCTGATGATAAGGGTAGAGTGCAGGCCCATCGGCTCTTGCTCTAAAAATATACACCTTTTTCCGACTCAAACAGACTACAGGTTTGTGAATATTATCAGGTCTGCTGGGGTGGGGGGATCCATGTGCTTCGTTGTGCACATGGTGTGCAATGGTAACCCAGGTGTATTGTGAAAGGAGCCACGGCTTGCATCCCAAAAGTCCCAGTTTCAGTCTCTGGCATTTCCAGCTAGGGCTGGCAAAGATCCCTGGCTGGACCCCTGGTGGGTCAAAACTAATCAGCTAGAAGTGGCAATGGCATGAGGCAGCTTCCTGGACTATTTTATAGATTGCTTTTGGCACTACTGACGAGGGAGCACGAATTAATGAGCAGCAATGGTGCAGACCCTCAGGTCTGTGTACTCTGGAATAGGAAACAGGATGTGAAAATGCAGCTAGTGATATAGATGCTGATGTGCAGTAATAAATTGGATCTGCTCTGCAAAACTCCACTTTTGTAGATGCTGGGTGTCCTGAACAGGAAATGTCAGCATGAGGAAAGATAATCTGTCAAACGTAATAATACCAACTGAGAGTTTCCATTTCTGCACTAGAATATTGTTTTCTGTCTTATCTGTGTGATATCAGATCCAGCAGCACAGGTTAAAATGCTGTGACTCGACACTTTTCTGAACATTATTCCCTGCTAACTGCTGTTAGTTGCTTGCTGAAGCAGAACGGTAACAGCATGTGGTCCCGACGTCCTCAGCGCATGGATGCTGCTTGTCCAGTAAGTGTTCTTCCTGTCAGTCGTCCTTTGGTTTGACTTGAATGGGTAACTGTGAAAATGGAACAGCTGTGATTGTAACTCAACACAAGGCCTCGTACTACCCCGAAAAGGTCTCCAGCAACATATATTTTACTCACCACAACCCTGACATGTGTTCGTCAGGCCTGACAATTTGTGTGACAAGGGTTAGCCGAGAGAGGGAAGGGAGGCTGGAAAGGAGTTGCAGAAGCTGTTATGTCATCAGAGCTTGAGGCATTAATCCAGAGTGAATGAAATGACATCTCTACATAGTGTAATTATTTCAGATGTGTGTATCCAGTTATTGAAGCACATGGCAGTGGCAGCAGCAAACACCTCTCAAGTCAGACCTAGCAGGGAACTCGGAGATGCCAGGGAAATTTGCAAGGAACTGGCACAGTTTGGATTTCTAAGAATCTGACCTGCACATTCTGCAGTGGACCAGTTTTATTCACACCTTATGGATTTTGCAGACTCGCAGAACCTTTATCATTAAAATTCCCATCATTTTGCACAAATGTAATCATAGAAAATAAGATCTTTAATGCACGCACACATTTCTCCCATAGACTAAAGTGTGAAAATATGAATTTTGGGAGGATTTACCTATTTGGAAGGATTTCTGCATATTGGTGTAAATGTGTATGAATGCATTTATGAAATCTCCGGTTGACTCAGTGAACAGTCAATGGAGTAAAGGGACCTGACAATCTTCAAAACAAAATTTTCTTATATTTATAGTTTCTTCACAGAAGGAATGTTGTGCTTATATAGTTGAACTGCAAGCAGATGCCCACACAAGTGGGCAAAAATCCAGCTGAAAGTATCAGACTGAAGGAAAAGCTGTTGGAAAGCTATAGAGTGATGGTCACCATGAGTTTGGCTTTCAGCCATTCTGGACGTCCAGGACCAAGAGAGTAAATGATCCAAAAGACTTTTGTTGGTTATTCCACAAATTGAAACCAAGCAGGATTTGAAAGAAAGGAAGGAAGGAAGGGAGAAAGACAGACAGACAGACAGACACAATTGAGATGGATTTTGTTGATTAAAATGTTCCAGCAGTACCATTTGCTGACTAGCTTTGGTTATTCTCTGTGTTTCTCTGTGTAACAGTGAACACTACAGATCACAATCCTGCTCTTGCTTGCACCAGGCATATTCGTAAGAACCCTCATAGTTGTTCCATGGATGTGGAGTGGAGTGGGATTCTGCCCATATCCCCTGCCACAGTGACGGTATATTTACCTTTAATGAGAAAGGGCTCCCGTCACTTTCAGTGCAATAATTTCCAATCAGACTTGGAATACTGATTTATGAGAGTTCTTTATAGGGTGCTAGAGCTGTATTTGTATAGAGATCCTTTCTTGATAATGGCTGACCAGTTCATTGACTGTGCTGCAGGGGATATAGCCATCCCATGCCCTACTCTTCCTCCACAACCTCTCTCCTTTTTCTTCCCAACTGATCATGATTGTCCTAACGATGAACTGTATATGACAAATAATAGGTCCAAGAATTCATGACAAACTGTGATTCATTAAATGAATGGATGAGCAGAGACAATCAAAATGATTTCACCAGATATTCAAAAGCACGAAAGTTTCCTTTTTATCCTTTCCTATATTCTCTCCAAATTGTAAGCATGTTGTATATCCATCTGGGTGAAAATTTTAGACTTCTTTAGCATTGTAATAATTGTGGGATAAGAAGGGGAATATTTACTGGGGATTGTGATTTTGTTGACTTTTAAGCTTCTCTCTCTCTCTCTCTCTCTCTCTCTCTCTCTCTCTCTCTCTCTCTCTCTCTCTCTCTCTCTCAGCACACAGACATGGAGCCCCAGTCATGGCAGTGAAGGGGCAAATAGAACCACATTTTGAGTTTGCAACTAAGATGTCTCACAGCACAACTCTTTGGTAGACATTGTCAGAAAAGAAGTGATACCCCAGAGCTCAAGGCAGTGACTCAGCTGAAGGGCAATTTGAGGAAGGCAGTCTGCTTTCTGGCAAAGGCTGCTCTTAACACACCCTGTGGGAAGAAATGGCCGAGGCATGCTGCACTTGCTGCGTGTGCATGTGGGTGAGTGAGTGGAGGAGACGGAGAGTGCAACCTTGCAGAATAGGGTCTATAACACAGCAAGACAGTGAGAGCTTTAAGGCCAAGTCTGACCCTGACCTTTTGCTGTTCCTTACTTTATGATCAAGTCGGAGCTTAAATCAGTGCAACAGCATGTTAGAATGCAGCAGTCCTCTTACTTGTAATTTGAAGATAGTAAGAAAGAGTTAAGAAAGGAAGCTGCAATCATTTCACCCCTTCAGGAAAACAAAAACAAAGCAACCTTTGATCTCACAAGGGTGCTCCACCGAAGAACTATTAGCCAGATGGACTTCAATTGATCATTCATGTTATAATAGCTACGTATTTGCAGAGTATTTTCACAGTAAGTTTCCTAATCCTGCACATGAATGCAACCTTCTGACCATTCATATCACCAGTTTGGCTTATTACTTCAGCTAACAATATGCTGGAAGGATGAAAGGATTGTCCTTCTCTTACTGGAGCACGCATGGAACACCATCTTAAGTGATGTAATGAGCCTAGGGATTGTTGATATACCAGATTGGTCTGTGTGCTGTCTTAAGCAAAAGTAAATATGCCAGACATAATTATTACAAATCCCCCAAAGCCTTCTTTACAAATTAGTTTCTGAGAAAGCAATTTTAAAAGTTTCCCACCTTTCCCCTTCTCACAGGCTCATCTTCTAATGCTCTTGTCATTATTGGAATTCTGATTCCTGCACATTTGCTGCATCCTCTTCAAATATGCAAGTCATGTGATGATATTATGTTTGAAACATAAGAATTTGCTCATGAAACAGGATGAAGTCTCAGTCTTAGGCAGGATACAGTTTATGCAGTGATTCTAGCATTAGATTTACTCCAAATTATGCAGCCCCAGGCCTCTGTCCATGGCTTCTCCTCTTCCAAATACCCCACCTCCCAGATAATAAACAAAGCGCACATGTAACTGCTTGCCAAGTGTTGGAGGAAGTTTCCAATGACAAGTCAGGAGATCCAAGAACTTGACCCTTTGAACATGTTGGTAAGGTTTGTTTAATTTTGCAGAATAAATTACCCACTTAAGAATGGACT
Organism: Varanus komodoensis; assembly: GCF_004798865.1. Lineage (NCBI taxonomy): Eukaryota > Metazoa > Chordata > Lepidosauria > Squamata > Varanidae > Varanus > Varanus komodoensis. The sequence goes on from NW_025335798.1 coordinate 19,131,269, forward strand.
TAAGGTTTTCGTTAGTTGCTTCTGTCCCTCTGTCTAGGCATATCATTTATTGTTGTATAAGAGGCTTGAATTCAGACATGAACTTATTTATTTCAGTCATCTCCTCTAAGTATGGCTGAGTTTAGCTCAAGCTCAGTATATTCTGAAATTTGTTCTGCACTTGAACCATTATGCATGCAAGAACTGGTTATGCATTTTCTAAACAAAGAAATGGCTTGGACCAGAACTGCTAATTATTGAATCAACAGAGTGCTAAGACACATTCCAACTACTCATTTGAGAGCTTGGCACTCCTTCCCATGGGTGAGCAATGTGCTGGGCCAGCCAGCCAGGGTGTGTGGCAAGGAAGGCACCAATTCTTTCTGGAAATATGCAGGAAGACATTTTCTAAGCCTTGTTGATTCATTCAGTGATATCATGAGGGGTGTTCATACACAGACAATTCTGAGCTCAATAAAGACTTGGGGTTTTTTTTATTCAATACATCATTCATTTATCTAACCAGGAATTATTCCATTTTTAAACTAAACCTTTTTCCTAAGAAGCTGCGGTGGCATTTATGATTTCTCCCTTTTAATCTTCCCTACAGCTCTGTGAAGTAGGCCATAGTGAAATATAGTGATTTAAATGTAGGTTGTTATTGTGGTGAAGCAGCACCTGTGTTGTTTGTATCCAGCAGTATTACTACATGTTGGACTTGGATGTTCATCCCAAGTTACCCATGAAAAGAACCCATGGATTGTTGTGAACTGCAGTTGTTCATAGTTCATAGGGTGGTTCACACCGCAAAACAACACAAGTACTGCATAACAACCTACAGTTCAACAACCCATGGTGTAATGACAAACAATATTCAAACCTTACTCAACTGTGTTATCATGTTGTGTGAATCCAGCCAGTGAATGGGCCTATCTTACTCAGTGTACTTTGTAGCTAAGTGGCAACTTGTATTGTCCAATGCACTCCACCTGGGAGGGGGTCCACAAAAGAAGATTCCAAAAGTGACCAGGGAAAGGATTCTAATCTAAATAGAAAAGAACAAAATCAAGTACAAGTCAACAAAAAGACCCAATGGAATAAAGGATGGTCAAGGAAGCCAAATCCACACTCCGTGATTGAAATTGCACACTCTTCAAGGATATTTGTGGTGGAGTGGAGTCCATAAATAAATAAAATATTAAACTTCTCATGCAAAATGTAATCAGTTCAAGATATTACACTCATTTTAAGTGTATTTACAATATTGTATAAACTTAAGTTTATAGATGTCCATTTGTCAAAGTTCCTTGAAATCTCAGATTTAGCTTAATCATTTGTGATATGTTTCTTTGAACAAGAGCTCCAGGTAAGTAATACATTCAACACAGAGTCTAAATTGCCAATTAAACATCCCAGTATGGGGCTATTAGCTTCAATAGACATGAGTTTCAACTTTGACCAGTTAATAGAATAACCAGATAAGTGTCCAAACTCATTAATCATCTGCATCACAGACTGGAGTTCCATGATATATAGTAAAAGTAAGATAGTATTATCAGCATAGAGAATAAGTTTATACACGAGTGCATTGTGCACAAATCTATGGATATTAGGGTTTTGCCTAACAGCACATGCTAAGCATCTGGAACATAGATAGCAATGGGGAAAAAAGGGCACCCTCTCTAGTGCCCCGCTCTAGAAGAAAAAACTCAGACAAGACTCAATGGTCCTAAATTTGACTCTAGGAATTTCATATAAATTTTTAACCCATTTCTGAAATTGTGGAGAAAAACCAAGAATTCCCAATGCGGCAAGGTTCCAATAAATTTTATCAAAGACCTTCTATTCCTCTAGAGAGATAACTCCTCTACAGAAAACTCTGACTGTTCTTTCCTAACTGAATGCAATAAGAGCCACAACCAATCTAAGATTATCAGCCCCTTGCCCATTTTTATTTTGGTCTGGTTGGACTGAAATAACCTCTTCTTTTCTGTCAGTCAAAATTGCAATTAGTATTTTACTATCAGCATTAATCAATGACATTGCTTGATCACTAGGTATGATATCTATGTAATTTAGAAATTACTGTAATGTGCTAATGAACAGAGCCTGATTCAGAAACAACTGATATGCAAATTAGGCAACTGATAAACTTGAGGAACAAGAAAACTTGAAAAAAACTTATACCCCACAGATTGAAATCTATCCAGAGCAGGTGCTTGCTTGCTCACTCACTCGCTCACTTGCTTTCTTGCTTTGTATTTTATTTTATTATTTAATTTATTGTTTGCGTCTTTTCTTATGATGCAAATCAGTTGGTTTCGTATTGCACAATAAAAGATAAATATACCCACCCAACCCATACTCAGGGCTTGATAAAAATGGCTGCTATAGCACTCAATCTACTAAATGCAGCAGTAACAACAAAGCATTTCTGTCAAAGAAAGCAAACAAAATGAACTTGAGAATATCCAAATATTTGTGTTAGTGGGTTCCTTTACCTGCTTGGAACCTTTAATTGTGAATGTGTGGACTATTTCATTAAGCAACAGCTATTAAATTAAACTGGGGATCAGGAGGGATCTGAAAGCAGGTAGACGAGGAAGGTGTTACGCAAGCGAGAGCTCTTGCAAGCCCACAATGACCTCTTACTGTTCCTTAAATTCCTATGCTCTGATGTTTGATATTGAGTGCTGCCAAACAGTTGGCGCTGTTAAGCAGTCTCACAAACAATAGAGCACAAACACTTTGGGGGAAATCTTGAATTTCACATGAAACCTTATGCATTCGCCGTGATCAAATGCACACAAGAGTAAGGCTCAGTTTTGTGTTTTTACAATCTAGGCGATTTCAAAAGACATAGATCTAAGTCATTTGCAATTTTCATGGCCCCATCAGGCCAGAGATGCTATGAACAATTCTCAAGTAGAGAGCTGTAAATTGGCAAGTAACTACCTGCCTTGATAAAAATGCTATGTGCTATGTATGAGTGAGGCCAATTAAATCCAATGAGGTTCTTAAAGAAAGGGTGTCAGAATTCAATTACTGAGTAAGATAGAGATATTAATGAATTCAGATTTTTCAGCTTTTCATTTTTCATTTTCACTTTATTCTTGGGACTGAGTATCTAAACCAGAGGTATTTGAGCAGATTTTCTTGGGTGCAAAAGTAGCAAACTTTGCCTGCTGTCAATCTAAAAATGAGAGCTGCAATGCACTGTGAATCATTTTGTGCTCCCAGGAAAAGACAGCTGTTTTATGTGAAAAATAACTTATCTTTCTGTTTGAACTCTTTCTATTTGAACACATCCATCCAAAAAGCTGAAAACAAAGCAAAGCAAAAATAGCGTACCTTTTGCTGCCATTCTCTAATTATGCTGCATTCTTCTGTAACATTAAGGGGACAGGAAATCCATATTCAGAATTGTGCATGATTATTTATGCTGTATGGATAGAAATAAAAGGTTCCAGTCTGAGCTGAAGCAATTAGATAAGTCTTCTGATGAACCACAGGTATTCCTCAGTGGCTATATTAGGAAAGAAAGATCAGGGACAATCCTATGACCACTGGGTCCAATCTCTCACCTAGGAAACATGGCCCAAGGCCAAACCTGGGACCAAATTTGTAGTGCCATTCCACAATCCTTCCAGTTGTCCTGGTTCCTCCTGCAGCAGCTGTGACTCCAAGATGGCAAGAACTGCCTGGTATGGGGCACTGGGAGAGGCACTCTTGTGGGGAGGACATTCCAGGGGTGGGGAGGGGAGAAGCGAAGCTCATCCTGTTCTCTGCATGAAATTGGCCATGGAAGGCTAAGATTAATGTCATCTACTTTGAAATCTTAAAAGTGCCTTCAATATACTGAAGGTCTGTCAAATAGGCCCCCTGGATGATAAGTGGAGAACGTTGATCATTTCCAGCTCATAGTATGAGCCTCTTTGCAATGTAAGGGCATTCAGAATTGCTGTCCATCAGTTGATCCCCACAACCTATAAATACTATTAGAAACATGTGACAACTTGCATTTACTACTGATTTTTCAGGAACAAAATGACTTCTAATTAGAAAGTGGCCTTCCTGAGGCATGCCCACCTCGGATGCTTCAATGCGGCACTGTCCATATTGCGTCACCAGCATCAGCCAGAAGAAGTCATCTTCTTCGCAATGAGCTTCGCTGGTGTTCCAGGGTCATAGGTCCATCCACAGGCCCCAGGGGAGCATTCTGAGGATCATTCCCAGGAAAGGCCCCCAGCCTTACTAGACTGGCTAATGCAATGAGAGTGTAAAGCAAGATCCAAAGTAATACTGGGAGAGGTGGCGAAGAAAAGTAGGTTTGCCCTGCACACTGTCTTGGCCTGCACAAGCAGACACAACTTTGGAAGTTGCAGACAATCCACCAGTTCACTTCCTTCCACAGCTTGCTTAGTATTGCTCTGCCGGCCTGGATCCAACCCTGAAGGGCAGATGCTGCAATATTTGCTCAGAAAGAATCAGGCAACATCCTAGGCACTGTTACTTGGACACACACCTCGAAGGCTATCCAGCCTCACAAGGGACAGCATGTAAAATAATGTGCAAAGCTTGTTCAAGTCTTTGGTACAGAACTTATTCCCTGTCGGAAGGCCATTTGTCTTCTCTTTCTTTCCTGGTGAATTTTGACAATGACTCCTGGAACGAATTCACCCAAAATATTCACCTCCTTTCTTTGAATTATTGCAATTGCTAATTTGATTTAGAAAGAGGCAATTTTCACTGACAAGCCCAATCTGTATTTACGGGAGGATGGAATATAGTATCATTATACCTTTTGCTAACAGTAAAAAAGGACCAAAGGAGCCCTTGCAATTTCCCCCTTAAACGATCTCTTCAACATGAAGAGGTAATTTAGCCTAGCATAATGATTAAAGGCCCACAGATGACAGCATCATAAGAAAGCCATACAGCCCTATCACTTGGCATATATTTCTGGCTTGGTGCCTGTCCTCTTTTCCAGAGAACTGTGACAGAAAGCACTGGAATGAATTCACCCAGAATGACCTTTATAGAGGGATATTGCTTTGAAATTGTTTTATTAATGCATTTTTCATATTAAAACAGCACAACATAACTGTTTATTGTTTTAAATCACACTGAAAAAGGCAGGGAAGACAACAAATCTGTGTTGTGGGAGACCCAGGATGAATACCCACCAGCCATGAATTTTGCTGTGAGACCAGAGGGCAGTCACTACCTCTGTGGCCAACATACCTTAATGGGCTGCTGTGAATGTAAAATGGGAGAGGAGATAACCATGCATACTGCCCTGAGCTCCCCGAAAGAAAGGCAGAAATGAGATGATAGGAAAGGCAAGCACCAGGAGAGCCCCCTTCCAGACTGCAGCTACTAATTTGAGCATCCAAGGTATGAGTCCTTCTCCCTTAGCCCCACTCTGACTAAGAAACCAAGCACGCATAAACAATAGTGGTGACATGAACTCTCTAAATGGGAGGCACGGAAAGTAATTTCTCTCTCTCTGGAACTCCCTCTGCCATATGGCTTGGAAGGCAGAAAATTAGTGGGTTGAAATTTCTCCTGCAAACGTGCCTTTTTCAAGAAGCCTTCTCTGACTTGTAACTGATCTTACGATGCTGCTTCATTGGACTGTTTCCACTGTTGTTGTTTTTAACTGTCTTAATTGTTTCTGGGTTTTTTTTTTCTTTTTGTACCTGCAATTGTTTATTGAGCATTTAAAATTAATCATGGTTTTACTGTTTTAGCATGTAAACTGCTTAGAGGTTTTAGTAAATCAAGCAGCACATACACATTATAAATAAGCAGGTTAGTAATGCTGGCTGTTCAACTTCTCCCAGACTTTTTTGAATCAGGCCCAGACCTCTAAAACTTTTGTTAGGGATGCAAAAGCATCCCTTATGGCCATGCACCCGCCATTTCCCTAGTAGCAATGAGTATTTCACATTGTGGGATCCTCCAAGCCTTCTCTGAAGCCTTCCTCTGTGTTCCTCCCCTTAATAAAGTGAGGGGAGAGCTTATAAGGAGGAGGGCTTTCTCCAGCAGAGCCCCCCCCCCCCCGACTCTGGAATTCAATTCCACTCAAGGTCTGGTTGGCTCCCACTCTTTTGGCTTTCGAGAGCCAACTAAAGACTTATTTGTTGAGCAGTTATTTTAATAGGTGATTTTTAATGTATTAATAATGTTATTTCATTTTATGCTGCTGCCAATGTGACTTAATTTTAAATGTGATATTATATATATATATGATATTAACAATAAAATTAGTAATTTTATTACTAATTTCAATGGTTTATGTTCTATTTTTGGGGCATGTATGTGTGTGTGTATGTAGTATTTTATTTTTTGTTTAGTTTGGTTCTATGTAATCCTGTTAATTTAGCTGCAGTTTTTATTAATGTTAGTTTTTTGTAGTTAATTGCAGGCATATTTTTCTAACAGAGGGTTAAATCATGTGATTTTATCCAGGCCCTGATTCAGCACCTCAGAAAATAGTTTGATTCTGCTCTTGCTGGTTCAGAGGCTGGTTCAGAGGCTACCCACTTTGCCTCAGGTACTGAACCGCAGCCTAGACTCAGAAATCCAGGGAATGAAAACAATGACAAGTGTATAAATAGGTCTTGACCTGGCACTGAAAAGCCAGTGACGGTGCCCAACGGACCTCTCTATGGAGCACATTCCATAGCCGGGGCACCACCGCAGAGAAAGCCCTCCTGAGGGTATTCTAATATCCTTCAAGGAGGGTTCTCGAAGCTTCTGCTGCAGATCTTAAGGGGCAGGAGGGCATGCAGGGAAAAAGATGTTTCTTTTGGTATCCTGGTCCCAAGCCATTTAGGGCCTTATAGGTCATAACCACCACCTTAAATTGGGCCTGCACTTCAATGGAAAGCCAGCAAAGCTGATGGAGGACCGGAGTTATATGAGAGTAACAACTGGTCCCCAACGGCAACCTGGCAGTTCTATATTACACCATTTGAAGTATCCAGACCATCTTCAAGGGCAGCCCCACGTAGATTGCGTTACAATAGTCCAACCGGGAGGACTATTGTGTGTCACTGTTGCTAGGCAGTTCTCGCCCAGGTAAGGATGCAGCTGATGGAGCAGCCAAAACTGAAGGAAAGCGCTCCTCGCCACCACCATCACCTGGTCTTCCAGGGACAGTTCCAGGTCGAGGAGCACTCCGAAGCTGTGAACCATCATGCATCATGATGATCTCATGCAGTATCTGGTATCAGAGGAAATGTACCTACGTTGCTGGGGAATGTTGTAGAAGGGTGCTATCACACTCATACCCTGCTGGTGGGATCTTGTGGGTAGCTTGTTGGGCACTGTGTCCACGGAATACTAGAGTAGATGGATGATTGGTATGATCAGCATAGCTCCTCTTATGTTCTGTATCAGTGCGCACAAGATTTTCACCCATAGGCAGTGTAGAAGCCTCCATTATTTCTAAACCCACTGGATTTTGGTTGAGCATAAAGGCCAGAACTGAGGCTACCTACATCCAAAGTTGGATTCTGGAAAGGAAGCAGAAGTGCTGATGGATATTTGGATGAAAAACCATATCTGCTAAACCCAGGCTTATTTCTAAGCCTATATCCCATTCCAGCTATGAGGAGGAGGTGTGAAGCTGACTTGCACCTATTCCCACAACAAGAAGACAGCGACACTTACAAGGGTGTTGCATATGTTCTTAATGTGTTTCACACAGGTTCAGAACGTGGAGCTCCACTGGATTAAGGAATAAAGAAGAAAAGGGGAACAGAGCTAGGCTGGAACCAGACTTGGCCACATTTAAAGCAGTCCCATTAAAATAAATGAGACATATGTTCCCATTAATTTCTATAGGCCTAGTTAAAGCATACATCAGGTGGACAAATCATACTTACATATACCCTGCTCCTCTGAGCTATGTTTACAGGGGGGTTTTTTCTTTTTCATCAATTCCTGCAAATATGCCAGTCACAGCAAACTTTTTGCATCCCCATAAACTTTTTCTATTCCGCTTATATGCATTGTGGGGCCAGGAAGAAAATGAATGTAAAATTGATTAATGTTATTTTGTCACAGAATAATGAAATATTAGCTACTTAAAAATTGTCTGGCACACTGGATATTTAGGCAAAGAGAAATAATATCATAATTAAAGTAGTTTAACAAAGTGCCAACACAGCAAACTAGCCAGCTCATGCTTTTGAAAGCTTTGATTATCAGAAACAGTGAAACAGTGCATTTTGGTCATTAGTCATTAAGCCAGAATAGTATCCCAATGATTTCAATTTTTAAAAAGCCTTTTCCTGTACATAACTATCCCCTTCATGGATCACTGCCTTGCCTTGGCGGAGGAGCTTGTGTAGCTCATTGCAGCTATGAGCAATGCTGTACAAGGGCACCCAAGACAGTCAGGTCATAGCAGAGAGCACTGACAAAACGTGATCCACTGGAGAAGGAAATGGCAACCCACTCCAGTGCCCTTGCCATGAAAACCCCATGAACAGTACTAAAAGGCAAAAAGATACGAGGGGTGTTCAATGTATTCTCAGTATCAGCATGAACAAAAAGAAATAATAAACTGAAATAATTTTTATTTTTCAATGTAATCCCCCATAACTTCAGTACACTTATTACATCTAGAAATTAACTTTTCAATTCCCTGTAAAAAAATACCCTGCCTCCTTGTCTAAAAAATGTGCATTAATTGCCGCCTTGAGCTCTTCATCGTCGGAAAATCGCTTTCCACGAAGATCTTTTTTAAATTCGGGAATAGGTAATAGTCACTGGGGGCCAGGTCTGGGCTATAGGGTGGGTGGTTTATTTCTTCGAAACCACAGTCTTGCACAGCAGCCTTCGAAACACGTGCCATGTGAACGGGCGTGTTGTCGTGAAGAAGCAACACACCTGCAGTCAGTTTTCCATGCCTTTTTACTTTAATTGCTTCTCTTAAATTATGCAGAGTGGTTGCGTAAGATGCTGCGTTTGTAGTTTCACCTTTTTTTCGTGTACTAGATCAATAAAATTCCCTTTGAGTCCCAAAACACTGTGCCCATGATTTTTGAAGGAGTGACTTTTAATTTCTTTGGAGGGTCAGCACCATTTTTATGCCACTGCAAGGACTCCTGCTTACTTTCAGGGTCATAGTGACAAAAGCAAGTTTCATCTCCAGTAACAATCCGGTTGAAAATACTTGATGGATCTTTACCACAGAGCTCTAAAAACTCCCTACAGCACTCAACTTGCACTGTTTCTGAGGCGCCATGAGCATTCGCAGCACCCATCTTGCACAGACCTTTGAAAGGTTAAGATGGTCATGAAAAATAGTAAATATGCTACCAACTGATAGGTCTGTCATCTCTGCTAACATTTTGATTTTTATTTGGGCATCTTCCAATACAAGTTTCTCAATTTTTTTCACATTTTCTTTCGTAGTGGCAGTAACCGGCCCACCTGAGCGAGGGCTGTCTTCAATGCATTCTCTGCCCCTTTTAACTTCACTGGACCACTTTTGAACAGTAGATAATGAAGGTGCAGAGACCTGTTAAATGGCCACCATCTCTTCGTGAATGATTTTTTGACTTTTTCCTTGTTTTGTAAGGAACTTAACCACAGCATGGTGCTTGATTTTCTTCAACATTGTCGCATCAGTCATCATGGTCGTCTTTCACTGAGGATTACTAGGAAACTAATGATCACACTTATTTGAAATTTTGCACGTATACCCTCAGATAGTGTCATTAGCTAATGAAATAATTAAATCATCCACATCAATAGCAAATCAACCCATTACCAAGAATACATTGAACACCCCTCGTATGACGCTGGAAGATGAGCCCCTCAGGTCGAAAGGTGTGCAATAAGGTGGCTAGATAGAGTCACTGAAGCAGTTGGTGTGAGCTTGGGTGGACTCCGGGGGATGGTGGAGGCTAGCAAAGCCTGGAGGAATGTTGTCCATAGGGTCGTGATGGGTTGGACACAACTTCGCAACTAGCAAGCAAGCAAGCACATAACTATGCTTACTCTATGATAATTTCTTCTTCAGCATTTTTTGCATGTTACCTCCATAACAATTATATCAGAACTAGCAGTGTGTAATACATGGGGTAAGGATGTATTTTCCTGTCATCTTTTGAAATTCATTATTATACTGCAGTCTCCTTGTTTTGCTGGATGGCATTACATGTCACTGTGTGTCTTGGATATGCATTGCATACAGACTCATTCTTTCATTCATTTCTAATTATATTTCTGCTTAATAGTTGAACTGCTTTTGTTGCTTCCAGGATACTCACTGACACTAAGTGGGGCTTAGGTTAACCATGACATACTTGCTACATTTATTTCAATAGGTTTACACGAAGCGTATTTAAGTTTGAATTCTATCCAAAGTTGTCATCTGTTCTACAGGTCTCTGGATCTGATGCAACAATTATTTTAAAAAATCAACAGCCAGCTGAAGATTGTACTTTATGTATTTTATGTATGTTAAAAGAGATTCTAGTTCATAGGAGGTCATGATAATGTATTCGTTTTCAAGGTCCATATTTGGACGAAACCTTTAGGGCCAATCAAATTCCACAAAAGGCAGTTATTCTTCAGCATCCACACCTTTATACATTTTGTAATACAATGTATCCCTACATGCAGACATATAAATAGGAAAGTATGCAAAAATGTGTATATTAATGAAAACAACATTTGCAAGCAAAACTGGATTACTGTTTATTGTTATTAAAAAGCATACATTAGGCAAAATGCATATGGATATGTATATTAGAACATATGGATAAAAGCCATCTTAATTTTGTATAAATGGTTTTAAATTCCCCACAAACCAATACACACACACACACACACGCGCGCGCGCGCGTGTGTGTGTAGACATAAACACAAAAATGAGAAATGGAGAGAAACCAAAATTCACCCCTACTTAGGGGCAGTTGATGTGGATGATGTTTCCATCCAGCTCTTCTTAAATGTTGTCTCTAGTTTCATTAAAAGCATTTTATTTCCTACTATAAAAACCTTTCAGAATGAAACATCCAAAACCTGACTATTTTAATATCCTATTTAAGTTTTAAATAATGGGCTGTTTGTTTTTACTGTCCTGTCAGAAAATTTGTTAATTGTGTCCATAAAAGTTTTGTTTATCTCATTTAATATGCATTGCTCAAAGCAGCAGTGAAAGGAGAGAAGTAGTAAATAATCATGCCAATGGATTTGGTACTTATAATATTGGTTTTGCTTTCCGACTTTTTTCTATTGTTTCAGACTTCAATCAATTTAGCAAGCAAATATAGTCACCCAACTGCCTATAATTTGATTATAATCACAGTCATAATATCCCATGCTCCAACAGTAGTTGATAGCTTCCTGTCCTGGTCCTCTTCCTCTTCCTCTTCTTTTTTGGAGGGACGGGGAAGACTTCACAATCAATTCCCCAAGTTGCTCGATTTCCTTTGCCTGTTTTCTTTTGGAAAACCCCATTTCTATTTGGTTCTACAGTGGTCATTTGTTTTTCTCTCCCCCGCTCCTTAAAGATACAAAAGACAAACTACTTGATATATCTATAAATGATAATTTAAAAAAAAACCCTATGAGGATAACTTATTTCTCTTCCTATGTTTATTCAGTTTGCTTTGGGGTGGTGTGGGCTGGGATTTGAGGGATTTCCCCACATGCTGAGGAACAGATCAACAGACCAGTCTTATTCTACTTCCTAGCCATTGTTTTCCTCCTCCAGAATCCTTGTGTCATAATTTCTCTTATGTTAAAGTAATTTCTTTTGAATTACAAACCATGTAAAGTCTGGCACTTCCACATGGCAGAAAACAGACGTGCATAATATGCCTTTGACCTTGGAAACTTCATTTAAAACAAAAAAAATCACCTTCCCTCAGTTCTTCTACACTGACCTGTGACTCGAACTGTCACTTAAAATGGCTATTGAAACAGTGATGGATATTATACAGTCCCTATAAAATCCCTTGCAATTACTGTAGAAATTGTCCTGAGGGACAAAATAGGTTGGGCTAGGCCGTAACTACAGAAACCACAGCCAGAGAAGTGCAAAGGGAGAGAAACACTACAGTGAACAAAGCTTTCTTTTTATTCCTTTAAACTTTGTTGTTCACAGATTTGTTGCTCAAGCTCAAAATGAAATAATTGGAATCAAAGGTCAGGTCACATAAACAGCTTTTCACATTTCTCTTTGGGATACTGAAATCAGTCACTAGTCAGGATGAGTGATGAGTGAACTTGCCCCAACAGAAACGGTAATGGGTTCAACACGTTAAAAACCCCCTGCCCAGTCTCAGACGACGGTTCTCAGTTATTTCAAAATGTTGTGCAACTTGAGATGCTTGCGATGGCAAAACTCCCTCGGTCTCGACCTCAAGCATCGCTATGTTCTGTCCCTCGCTGCTCTAATGGGCTGTTTCTATGGGCCTCGTCACTGGGGCAGAGCCACTGGAGCTGCTGGTAGCACCCATGGGGTGAGCAGGAGCTGCAAAAAGGACACTGCTATATGCAGAAGCTCAGCTCTGTGCTTCTTTGCTGCCCCACTCCATTCCTGGCCACATCTTCTTGGGTATGAGTATCAGAAACCACCCCCGCCCCAGAAAATCAGTATCGGAAAAAAGTGGGCTCATTGGACTCCTCATAAAGGAGACCAAGCCGTAAGTGATCATGAAACACTGACGAAAGAGTGCTTACAAAGCCCCTAGGATCTTTCAGCAAATGTTGATTTGCTGAACTGGTTCAGGTCCAAGCTGGCACTGAAAGGCTAAGAGGCCTCATTCCATAAGCAGGAGTACTCCAACTGGGGCGTTTCCACCTACAGAAGTTGAGGGTTGAAGGCAACCAGCATCAGGGCATGCACATGAATGAATGAGCTCATTTAGTGATTGATTTTGTTATTTGTCTATTCTATCTGCATAGCAATCCATATCTAGACAAATTCTGGAGCACTGGAAAATAAAAGACAGAGCAGATACAAAAGTAAAACACTTTATTAAAAACTACAGCTGGTCAACAAGGAAGGTTTCCTGAAATAAAAATGCCTTCAGCTGGCACAAAAATGACATCGCATTGTGGCCAGGATTGGGACCAGCCCTGTTGGAATCCAGGCCTCCAAGCATTTCCAGGCTTCCTTTGTGCTCCACCAGAAGGTGATCATTAATAAATATCCTGTTTCTTCTTTCACTGTAACTTGCCATATGGTTGGGGACAGGGTGAGAACACAGCGTCCTTACTATTAGACCTAAGGTTCAGGTTAGGGTTTGAGTTAGGAAAAAGTGATTCTCTGTGGCTGTAGAAGAACCTGGATGTAGCTCAGATGAGGCCAAAAAACTGACATGGCAAGGAAAAAGCATTATTTTAGTGTAGGTTGCTATAGATATGCAGAATTGTTATAATTTTGGTTAAGCTCCAAAACAGGGTTAGGGTTAGGAAAATATGTGTCCTTTTGCATGTACAAGAGCCTGCCATTAGCTCAGATGAGGCAAAAAACCTGATGTAACAACAGAAATCTTGAGTATTCTGCTTTAGTTCAGGTTACTTTAGGATTATTTTGCTAACTCTGGCCCTAGTGTGTAGTTTAACAAAAATGACATCGCATTGTGGCCAGGACTGGGACCAGCCCTGTTGGAATTCCTGCCTCCAAGCACTCCCAGGCTTCCTTTGTGCTAATGTTTACTTTGCAGTACACTTCCCATGCATTTGTCCATCTTTGGCAAAAACAGCACACTCAGTATTTTTGGCAGCTTGCATTTTTCCTCATCTGATTTTGTTCAAGGTCCTTAAACATGGACTGGGATTGATCTTTTCTGAACCCTAACCTTGACCTTAAGCACAGTACAAACAGTGCGGTATGTTTGCCATGCTTTGGGAAATCCTCTAAAAGGTAAAAGTCTCTTTTTTTTCTCGGCTGCTTGGTTTTTCCGCTTCATCTGAATTAGTTGCACATTCTTAGACATCCCTAAACTTAACCTTTAGTAGTAACAATGTGGGATCATCCCAGTGTATTTCACAAGATTCAGAGAAGACTGAATTTTGTTGAGATGCTTTGTTGGCAACTGTTCTACCACAGCTGAGTTATTTTCAGTCCTTTAGACTTATACAGGGACTGAAATTTTCCTAACCATAATCTGGAACTGAACCCTACTCTATGATCTGACTTTACTACCAAAGTATCTTAAAGATGTCAGCAAATGCGGCACATTCCAGGTTTTTGGTGACAGCTCTCTTTTCCTGCCTTGTTTGACCAAGTTCAATGCCTTTGGGCTTGCACAGGAACTCATATTGTCCTATCTCAAACGGTAACCTGGATCTTAACCCTAACTCTCAAATTCTGGCATACTCTCCATGCATTTCAAAAGCTTCAGCTAAGGTAGCAGATTTGGGGGTTTTAGTGATCACCTCCTTTATCTGTATCAACTGAGCTAGTTCCAAGCCTTTATACTTGCACTGAGTGCACTTCCTTTGCTGAAGCTTTCAAAATACATTGGGAATATAGCAAAGTGTTATGGTTAAACTTCACATTAGGCTTGCAGTTATGGCAATATCTAAAACAGTTGAACTATAAAAGTGGAGATATTTGGATTCCTCTCCCAGTTTTCACATTATTCATCTCACTGCTTGATGAGAAAATTAAACAAGTCCATGATGTCATCAAATGAGACCATGGAAGCAGCTGCAGCATCCTGAAGTTGCCTCTGCACTGGGTTCCTCCAGCTCTACAGCCATCAGCCATCTTGGCCAGGGATTATGCTGGGCAGCAGTGCCCACAGTTCAACAGCAGCATTTCAGTCTATTTCCATGGCCCAAGATGCAGCCCCTCGAGGCCACCTCTGGTGTGTGCAGTTTCCTGGTGATCACAGCACTTGCCTGCCACCCCAGTGTTCCAACCTCCCTCTGCAGGGGCCTTGGGCAGATCAACCAACCCAGCTCACCCACCCCAGTTTCCATAATACATGTCAGATCAGCCTTCTAATCCCCGTCTAAATTGTGAATGAGTGCAGTCTGGCACTGAATGTAAGCACCGCAAAACAAGGGGGCTTGGTGGATGACCTACCAGATATCTGACAGCAAAAGGAAAGGGGTAGAAGCGGAAAGTTGTATCATCTGTAGCCCATTCTACTCTGAGGTCCTGATGCCTTCTTCTTGTCATACCTTCTGCTCCAAGTCACTGGGATAGTAGCACCATTTCCTTGGGTCCTGCCATCAGGATTTTCCTCACAGAACTTGTTGCACCAAGACATCCATACTCTCTTAGTACCCAGTCACAGCATCAACTGAGAATCTCACATTCACCATTGATAAACCACCTAACACAACTGGAAAAAAATTCAACTTTTGGTTATAATCAATTGCTGGTCGCAGGTAGGATATCAGGCCTGTGAACCCACCAAATGACAAAAGGAACGACTCCATCTTCCAGTTCACCCCCACTCTATCTCTCACCTGGATTGTTGCAAACACTACTTCCCACTGTGTCTCACTCAGAGGAGATCCCAGTTCTAACTACCACAGCTCTGGCGCACAAGCCTGTTAACCCATCTCTCACACAGGGTGGGTAGTAGCCCCTCAGTTCCAGGAATGAGCTATATACTTTAGGCATGGACACGGGTGCTCACAATCAATCTGTCTTTAAATTATGAAAATGCTAATGTTTTTAGATATCCATCCAGGCCTGATATTTATATGAGCCATATAAACGTCATTGAATCTACCAAATGATTGTCTGATGTAGAGTTTTGATGGCATCGTTTGTCAACATCTTGCATCTTCATATGGCCATTGGTTACAAACTAACAGAAGAATGTAAAATTCAACTTCACTAGCTCCTGACAGTGCAACAGTGCTGGGAAATATTTAAAATCTCAGTGGCAGTTTCTGATTTTTAATCAGGAAACTAGAGAAATAATATCATTGCAGCTGATAATTGGAATTCTCTTTTCCCCATTACTCATCTTTTACCTCTTAACATTATAAATCAACAGAGAGATTTCAAAAAATCTCATTTAACTGGTCAGTACATATAATCAAAAGAAGCCAGGATTCCTAGTCCTACTTCCTTGATGTTAACAAAACAGCCAAACAATGCCATTAAAAATCTGTTTTATTTTTCTGAATCTCATTATGAATTATGAAATGTTCATAATCTCAAGAGATAGGCAGAAACAAATTAAGAACTTTTGAAAATTAAACAATATTATATGGGCCTTATCAAATCTTCCCAACCTAGTTCCAAGTTAGTACTTTGTACTAGTTTGTACTTTGAAATACAATGGCCCAGCTCTTCAAAACTGTGATTGCATTCTATTTTTAACAACATTTTACTTTTGCTTTTTATTCCTTCATCATCTACTTGGCTGTTAATAACTACAGAATTTCAACATTTGGATATGCATATTGTCATACGAATCATGAATACAAGAAGACAGAAATAAGGATTGAGTCATGGGAGGTGAGCCTTTCTATACTCGTAGTTCAGCAGTGATACATGAAAATTCCAAGTAAACAAACCTTGGCTAGCAAAGCTTATGAGCTAAAATCAAATGCAAAGGGTGAGAAAATTGCAAACTCAGAAAACATTGAATTGCATATATTTTTGCCTTCGAAGGTAATCTTGCCTAATAGAAAAGTTTCTCACATGCACCATTTTCTCTGAGAGGTCACCCCCACCCCCAATTTAAAAGAGTTCTGTATCATCCCAGCACATTGCACAGTACAAAAATCACCTTAGCTGTCAACACCTATGTTTTACATATGTTAATCATTTGCTCTTATTCCTGGCACTGCACTTCCCGCTGGGCTATAATTAATTCTTCTTGCATCCTTCTTGCTTTGCAAAAATATTTGCCCCTTTCGAGATAGGAAATGAACTTACTCGAGTGTGCCGACTCTCTCTTGGGACTCTACCATCACAATCGCCCATGGTGGAGCTCTTTTATGAACGTCGGCCCCAAGTCCCCTCTCCCAGACTTGTAACTTTTCTGCAAGCTGGCAGAATGCCCACTTAGAGTGTGATCCATGTGTGATCCAGCATAGATGGTGTAAGACAATATAGTCCAACAAAAGGACTGCATCATGCCAGAATGGCTGAGTCCTCTCATACTTGCAGCTTTTTAAATCCCTTTGATAATTATTTTTAAATGCAAGTACTTTCTTTCAAAATGCTGTTATGTTAGGGATAAGCATTTTGTGGACCAGATATAGTCACCCAGTCAGTGGTTTTGTAGCTGAAATAATAAAATATTACTAAGCCCAGTTTATGCTGAATGCACCAGAAACTTGTATATCCGTTTTCCCTGGAGTAAACTGATGTTCTTCAGTTAATTGTTATTCTAAGTAAAATCCTTAAAGCGTCATACATCACAAACTGGGCCTATTGCTGCTGCAAAACACGGATGTTCATTTATGTCTAATTCATTCTGTACTGCCCAGTAGCCAAGCCTCTCTGGGCAATTAACAAGTTACGCAATACAAACAATACAATGAACAGCACACAATTTCAGTGCAAATTTAAAAGAGCTTTTTGAAGAATTTGAGCAAAGGAACATGTTCAGGACTTTATCCCCTGAAGCAGAGCTTCTCAAACTGTAGCTCCAGCCTCCCACTTATGCGCTCTGAGAGAGAGAGACAAAGGCAGAATGCCTCGCCCTTGGTGGAATTGCATTGCTCCAAGGGAGGCTTCCAGCAATGTGGGGAGAGATGCTGCTTCAGAGGAGGAGGGAGAGGAGGACTCTTCAGATGAAATGCCAAGAACAGTCGGACCGGAGGTAAACCAGGAGGGGTGAGAGAGTCAACTAGCCTCAGACCCCAGGAGAGGTGGGACAACCTGTGGAGGGCAGGAAGGGGAATGGGCGTAACCACCCCAGGGTAAGGCATCAGTTGGATGGGGAGGATCAGTTCAGAATTGTCAGGCATTGGAAGCAGTTGGCTCTGGACCCGCAGGACCTTCCTGAGAGGCCACATTTTGACCATTTGAGTGTGGGAGGGATGGAGGGCCTTCAATGCAGAATCAGCTTCTTTCCAGGAGGCTGCATTTCCCTAAAGATTGGATTCCTGTGCACTTTTCTTTGGTTATTGGTTTCTGAAATAAGTTTAATTTGTACTATGCTGGTTTGTATTACCATGTGTCCTGCTTTCAAAAAGAGAGAGGGGGAGACAACCTGGCCATTAGAGACTCAGGGTACCCAATGTGAAATGAGCACTAATGTAAATTATGTTTACATTACTTCCAGGTAGGCTTCTAGGGCCATGCCCCGGGAACTGTTGCCCCGGCTAATGCTATTGGTGGAGTTCCTCATGCTGTGCTGACATCACATGGGATGCTGCCCTTGATATTTTCTGAGGATCCTCTATAAGTTCTGCCAATGAGAGGAATGCTAATGAGCGTGAAATATGAGGTTGCTTAACTGTTCCCTGGAGTCATGTGTTTCCCCCCGACTTGAAAATAGTTTTATAGCTATAAAATAGTTTTATTGCTATTTGAGATCATGTGTGCAGCTTCACCACCATCACACAGTTCTGACAGATTTACTAGTTATATCCCACACTAAATAGGGTAGGTATGGCTGGCTGTAGAAAGCAGGCCTATGTATCCCTCACTGCAGGCTGTTCAGATGGATTCATCTGATCCTGGAGTGGAGCTGGAGGTGCAGGGGGGTTGGGGGTGAAGACTCTGATGTTTCAAGTTTACCTGGTGAAGTTCCTCAGGAAGAACATGCGCATCGGCCTGCTTTAGAAGGGGCAGAAAGGTTTTCAGGATAGGAAGAGGAGCAGATGAAAGCCCCTCTCCTTGGCCCAGTAAGGAGGCAATGCGAGAAACAAGCTGCCCATTTAGAGGGCCTCTGGTGTCTTGTCTTCAAGCGGCAAGAGCCACCCTGAGGGTGGGATCAGAAGCTTTACCGAAAAGGAGGGACAGAAAGGGAGTTCCCAGTTTGAAATCAGCTCTACATGGGCAGATGCTTCTCCCTTAACTTTGGCAGTAGGTTATTTCAAGTTCATACTGTTCTGGTATCTGTTAAGTTGCTAAAATTATCAGGAGTTATGCTGTTCAAGATAATGACCAGGTTCATATGACATGACAATCCATAGTTGCTTGTTTCAGGGTGGCTTCTTACAACAGCCAAACCTAGTGCGGCTTCCTCAGCATGGCTTGCTAATCATGTTCAAGCTACACTGAGAAACTCATGCCTTGTTGTTGGGTTGTTTGCTTTTGGAGGGGTTTGTCATCACATGTGAGCCTAGCATGATGGCTTGTCAGAAAGGACTACAGGACCACCTGACTGGAACAGCAAAAATCCTGGTTTTCCCTTGTGTTCTTCCTAATTGTTGCCTCTCTCTGTCATGCCTGAAAAGGCTAGGAATCAGTTTATTCCTATTTTTCATCATCTCCCTGCACAGCAATACTGTTTTGTTTTCCACCTTTAGGAAAGGTGTGTATATTTGGCATTATTTCCTGCCCCCCCCCACCTTTGGAGAGATTTGTGAAAATCACATTTTGAAAAGATGCTTTGTGCAAAATAGCTACTACACCTCAGAGACCTGCCCTCTCTGGAGCTTGCAGGTATTAGGCGAGTGGGCTGCTGAAGTCTTACCATGAAGACCCATGGGATGTGTGCCAGAAGCAGAAAGGAGGACTGTGGGGGAAGCAAGCAATGGCAAGCCTCAGAGCACCTGATCATCCATCTGGAGCAATGTAAGTCAGCAAGCAAGCCACCGGCCCACTGGTCCTTGTAAACCAGCCCGATGCTTGAAAGCCCAGGCTGATCCTCTTCTATCTCACCGAGGACTTACAGGAAAGCAAGATCAATGGCAAAAACTTTTTAGCAGCATAACTTGGGAGCGGCAAGTTCTCAAGATACAAGACACATAAAAGGACACATGCGTTCTCACATATCAAAATTCTAATGGAAATACTTCAATGCAAACGACCACCCTGAATGACTTTTTATGGGTTTGAGGCATTTTCTTGAGGATTTAAGCTTCATTAGAGCGCTAGCTTGGAAGTGTGAGATAGAGAGAACTCTGGTCTCATGATTCACAGCCCTCACAGCAATATCCTACCCATTGTAGGAGACTGACATTTCGACAGATAAGACGCGCACTGCTAATCAGCATGGGGGTGCTGCAATGTATAAATAAAATTGAATTGGCATATTGAAATTTCTGACTCCTGGGAGAAAGAAAATGGTATAGCTTCTTTTTAAATATTTTTGCCCAGAACAGAATAGGATTTGCTTACATTAAATGTGAGAGATGAAAGTGAAAATGCTGTGAAAGTTCACAAGAGTGATCAGCCCAAATTATACCTTTCCATGGGATATGAATCTTTGAATCTGCCAAAAACTTGTCTGTCATGTAGTCAGTCACTTGCATAATTATTCCAGTCCGGAAATGAGGTAGAGTTTTTATTCTAGTTTGTCGAAGAAGTTATGTCTAATATGACCAATCTTGTTTCATCTTTGACCAACCAAAAGTGGAGGAAAAACAGAATCATACAAAAGTAGAGAAGAAACATAAAGTTACTCTTTGGAAGTACAGGATAGGACTCATATTCTGGTAACGATTATCATTTTTGGAATGCTTAGGGAAGTATTTCTTCCTAAGCAGTGGACAATCTGCTACTCACTTTATTCTGCATTCATGTTTCTTACATCTCGAGTTCCTTTCTCCCTTACCGTAAAGAAATTGCTAAATTCTTAAAAAATGAAACTGAAGCGAAATTCTCAGCTATCTATTCTGGCCAAATACAATAGACACACCCATTCCTAGCATGTGAAGATCTACGGGATACCTACCTGCCACAAGGTTGTTAAGGATGAGGAATCTAGTAAAATATCCAGGGATGCAAATCCAGACGTTTATGAGCTCAGCACTCAAGGTCTGTTCCAGGATGGATAAATCGATCCATCAGTTTCTGTTTCTCCCACATTACTTCACATCTAGCTGTCCCTTTATCCATCATGTACCTATCAAGTTCTTTTTTTCCCAAGTTTGAATTGTGCGAATTTTTGTAGTCTCTGATCAAAATAGAGATGAAATGAACTTCTCATTCATTCCTAAACTAAACCAACCAAACACTGGATAATGGCAGGATCTGCATACTTACCTTCTATGGTAACTACTGGCATGATTCATCAAGCCACGGAACTGAGGCACATCAGTGTCTTTGTTGCATGTGCATACACACGAGGTGCATGTGGTCTCGTGACAATTTTATATAGGCACTCCCTGGGTTACAGATGTCTAGAGTTATAAACATCCTGTACTTATGAATGAACTGCCATAAAGCCTATTAATATTTAAAACTTACTGCAGAAAATCATCATTACCACAGAAAGAGGAAGCAAAAGGGGAGAGCGGAAAGACCTGCAAAGCATCACCATAGAGAGAGAAGAAGCAAAGATGTGAAAGGGGGGGGGTGCTCTGAAGCCTGCCTTTGGGTCTTGCCCATCCACAGAGGGAAATCTCTCTGGCATTTCACTGTTGCAAAGAGGAGACCCTTGAGAGTCAAAGAGAGGTCTGGGAATGAGAATGCAATTAATTAGGAAGGGGATCCCTGCTGGATCAGACCAAGGCATGTGTGTGTGTGTGTGTGTGTGTGTGTGTGTGTGTGTGTGAGAG
>NW_025335798.1:19152983-19170844 GCF_004798865.1 Varanus komodoensis
TGTATCCCTTACTCCATGCGTGTGGTGGGCCAACTATCTATGGAAATGTTTCTTAAGTGTTTTATATGCATAGAAAGGTAATACATATCCATACACTAAAACAAACATTAGCATCCTTGTGCTAAATATGAAGCATATATACATGATCTGACTTACATACAAATTCAGCTCAAAGATGTTCTCAGAAACTGCACTCATTTGTAACCAGGGACTGCCTATATTCATGATTTACAAGAAATTTAATAGACATGTTAAAATAGACATGGGTCTAAGTCAGTTTTAATTCTTGTTTTTCGGCTTAACTAGCTGCTTTGTGGACTTTTACAATTTGCTGATGCCCAGAGTTTTAGCATTCTTTCCATGAGTAATTGTGGCTACAACCACACAATAAGGATTAATATGCTGTTACAGTCCTTTTTCAACATCTGAGAGAGTATTAATTTCAAAATGCGCCTTGTGATGGAGGTGAGTGGAGACCTGCACCCACGTCATTCAGACATGGCCACAGCTCATTCATGTCCTGCTAACCATCTTGGCAAACAAGAGTCCTGGATTTTCTGAATGGTTTTTTTCCCTGCTGTTTCTTTTCCTTCCTGTTTTCTGTTTCCCAATCTGCATTCATTATTCAAAACGAACCAACTCTCTAATAATTCTTTCCTTTCAGGGAGAGATGAAACCCCACACAGTACACAGATGGCTTTCTCATAGAGTTCACAGTATAGCGCTTAATAAGCCATTTAATTTGATGCTGCTTTAGATTCATGGCACGTACACTTGAAGAGAGTTTATTTTCTTCTTAATGGCTGTATGAAGAAGTCCCCAAACTGTACTTTCATTTCAGAAGACTGCTGCAGATGCTTTTCTCAAAAGAGGCAAGGATTACTAGTTTGTACTTGATTATCAGGCTTTATGAAACAATTTAATAGGTCAGTCCAGATTTTTTTTAAAAGATGATAGTCAAGTTAGAGATATTTGCATATGGGGCGAGAGTGGCATTCTTATGTTGGACCACGGTTTCAATTATTTTAAAAACAATGTTTGGGTAGAACTTTTAAATAGGATGGACTATAGGAGACGTGGCTTTTCTGAAATGATTGATCCATTTCTCAAGGATCCAGGAGAACACATTGCTTCCTTATCCTTCGAACTAGGTCCTTTCCTTGTATCAGCAGACAAGTCCAATATCCTGCAGTGGCTCCTCCAAAGAGATGGGGGCCTTTGCCTAGTAGCAGAGGGAAAAAAAAGCCTCAGGTTACATCTGGAGCTCAATGCCAACTTATCGGAAGGAGAAGAGCTAGCAAAAATTCAATATTTTGAAGGCTATTTGTTTCTGCCTGGTGACATAGGTAGCATTCATAAAATCTGAAGCCTTTTCTGTGTCTTTTTGAGATGCATTTCTAGGAAAGGTGTTATATGCTACTGTAGCTAGGTGGTTGTGAGAATGCTTCATATTGGCTTTTGAGAGCCTGGGAAATGGCCCTGGTTAGGGCCAGTTCATTCAATGGGTGGGCTAGTGGGAAACCCCAAATGCTAGCTATGTTGTTAATCCAGCTATGCCAGAACACACTAAACCATCTAGTTTTGCTTTCATTGATTCTTGTAGGATGGCACTGAATGAAAACACACACACACACACACACACACACACACACACACACACACACACTTTAACAGCCGGAAGCCTATCAATACCGAGGACAGGAAAGGACTGGCATTCTCCATAAACCATCATTACACTGAAATAATTGTTAATGCAGGGAGAGCTATGAAATGGGAGGCTGGTTTAATTTTATGTGACCCAGTCCCATGAAAACAGGAAGGAGCAGAAAGAAATGAAGGAAGGCAGAATGCAATTTGGTCTTTTGATGTGTAAAGAGATTTAGCACAACAAAGATCAATGGGAAACTCTCAAAAGGGACATGCTTTTAATATATTATCATATTTCATGATTTAAAATATGAAAAAACAAATCAGTTTCAATTATAGACCAGTTTGTAAACATTGCTGTGCCTCCTGGGAAAGCATATGGCCACCGAAACTTCAATCACAGTCCTGCCGAGTCACTCGTAAAAAAATAAATAGCCATAAGCCAGTGTGTTATTGTCCTTTTAATGTTAGTTGAATGCCTGTAATTCTTCTCATGTCTGCCTCTCAGCTTCTTGACATTATCAGTCTCAGTTTCACACTCCTCTCCTTGAAGATAGTACATATTGAAAATGTAGATATGATTTAGGGGATTATTTTACATTTCCAGATGGGCTGGTGATTTGAAAAAACTTCCAACAAAAGCCTCATAGGCAGCGGAGTCACCATGATGAGAAAGTCCTTCTCTTTTAAAGGACAGAGTACCCACCTACATTGAAACCAGTCCTTTAAATAAATCACACCCGATTAGCACTGCTCCACATTTTTCCAGAATGCTCCTGTCCATCTCAGACAGAAATATTACTTCCTGTCTAAAGAACAGAGGAGAACTCTGAGAAATGATAGCAAATCACTGGATATTATTCTTCACATATGGAAAATGTGGGAAATCTGTGTTATCTAAAGGCCATAATTTTCATAACCGCAAAACAGATCATTGCTGTTGTCAATCACCGCACCTTAAAAAATAAACCGGGAAGTATCTGTAAATCATACTTTTTCTTTTATGCTTCACATCTGGCAAGCAATCAGAAAGTTGTACCCAGTGCTCCTGTGTCAGCAGCTGCATTTTTGATTAAAGACTGCTGCGTGTGGAAAGCGGAATGCCAGCACGGCTGCCAGGACATCAATTTGGACCCTGTTATCGGAGCCAAAAAATTCTCTGGTGCTGCTGTTCACTTGCTTTTGGCCCAGAACTCTTCTGCTTAGGACTCGGGAGATATTTCTGCTTAAAGCACTTTGAGGCAAAAGGATGCTTGTGAAGCAGCACAGCCTCTTTATTTTTAAATGTTTCTTAAAGCAACTTCATAATGTAACCAGGCAGACCAGAAGACTGTGAGAACACTGGATTTTTCAGATTCCCAGAACTGAGATCCTGCTGCCTCAGGGCTGGGCCCCCAGCCCCTCTTCATAGCCAGCAGGGAATTGTGCCAGCCACCTATTCAAGATCACAAATATGCCTTCCAGAGGTGGAAACGGGGCATGCTGGGTGTGGGGAGACTGTGGCCATTTCCTTATGACGATCCTATCCGTGGCCCATCTTCCTTCCCTCCCCCTCTCCAGGGCTAGAGGGTGGAAATCAGGAAGTGCCGACTTGGTTTGATCTATGAACCACTTGTTCCCCAGTCCAGCGTATTTGCAAAGTTCCCCTCCGATACCATGTTTCCAACTCATCAGTTTTCATCCTGTCAGCTTCCTGCACTGTCCAGCTTTCAGGCCCATATATAGCCTGCTCTAGACTAATCCTGATAACTCCCAGGTTCCTTGGGCCTTCTGTGTAACAGATGAAGCAACTCCTAGAAGTCATAAAGATCAGTTTTTTACATACACTGGATTTCTCATGCTGTGAAATGAAAGCAACTACCTACCATGTTTTTTTTTAATAGTGGGTGGGTATATATATGCCATTAAAATATATATTCAAGCACAGAAATCAAATTTGTGCTGAGAGCTATTTTCTCTTCTAAAATATTTATGCATGCAATAATTCTTCCTCTTGGGGCTTGGCTCTCAAATATTGGAATGTAAGTTATGGGAACTGCTAAAGGGTTAAGGTAAATGGAAAAATAATATCAACCTCTAACATGCTTCCACAAAGTTCAGCTGTAAGGATATCAGAAAGAAAGAACAGCTTGGAGCATAAAAAGGAAGTTGAGATGAATAAAATAGTGGGATTCTAGTCACCACAACAGATTCTGGAAGGAGTAAACTGGAGAAAATATAGATGTGTCAGGACAGAAAACAGGAAGCACGAGAACCGGATGTTGCAGTCTTCCAAGATGGGATGAAATAGGCTGAGGGGAAGTAGGTAAGACTTCAGTCTCGGGGAATGACTGCTTTAGGTTTTAAAAATTGACATGACACCCCTAGCGAAGTCAGTCAGTGAGCATATGTGCTCCTGGAGGTGAAGATGCTCCATACAGGGTTTGTGAAATTACTATTAACATCAGAAGGATTTGCCTGAAGAAATGAATTATTTTCTAGGCACGACGGCTTCTATGCCAATTAACACCCAAGGTCTGCTGACTGCAGGGAGAGTTTGTTGCAGATTTCAAGCAGCAAAGTGCAGCTTTTAATGAGGCCAGCTCTATGGTCCAGTGTGAAAAGATAAGAATGGCTGATAAGACGCACATTATTGTCATAGGGCTATAATACAATTATCGATCAGTGAAATCAGGGAAGGCAAAACTTAATTACCCTGGTTGCAGCAAAATTTGTTTACACTGTTAGTGAGGTTAATTACTAGAGGAGAACTTAGAAACAGCTATTGACTACTAGGGGAAGCAGTAGGCTGCATATCTGGAGAAAGAAGTGCATGCATATTTATTTATTTGGTAATTTATGAAATTTTTCTTCTACTTTTACAGCAAAACTGGTTCAAGTTCTGACTAGTACTAATAAGATTATAAGAAAACAACAAATTAAAGCATGACACAAAATAGAACCCATTAAAAACACAACAAGGACAGACATTACCTGAACCAATTAAAAGCGCACACACATCCCTTCTGCAGCAAATGTCAAAGGGCAACACAGGGAAAGCCAACGGTTCCTCCTTGTGAGGGAGCTGCAGAGCCTGGAAGCGGGCCGGAAGGGCTGCACATTCTTTCATATGCTGGGGTTCAGGGAGGTTTGGGAAGTTTTTAAAGAAAGGTCTCACCACTGTATCTTTTTGATAAGTCTTTAGCATCACATTTCCCCACTTCTCTCATTCTTGCACGTCAGAAAGACCAAGAGTCCACCACCCACTTGGTAGGTTTTGCTTCTCCAAGGAACTTGCCCATATCCTTAGGCTGCGGTTATTTGAGGCTGTAGTTACCTCTGCTAGACCTGGATACACTATGGAATCCAAGCTGGCATAGATGAGTAATTTTGTCTGCAAAGTGTTGCACTAATTGCTCACAAATGGCTACTGAGTCATTTATGTTTTGTTATAATGGGCCAGAATCCTTTGACCACCCAAAAGAGCTTCTGTGGGAACTTGCATAGATCCATTTTGGCTTCATTGGCTACTCTTACTTCCCACTGTCTGATGCTAAAGCAACAAGCTATTTCTTTAAAATGGGGTCTTCCACCAGTGGTGGCTTCTACAGTAGAAGTTGGTCTCCAGTGGATCTCTTTCATTCACATCCTCCTCAGTTCTGCATGAGATTATTGACACACAGTCTACCTTACAGATATTTTAAGACAGGCAGGTTAATGCACAAGCAAGGTAGAACATGTATCTGTGGTGCTACGTGATTGGTGGTACAATGTGGGTGTTGGGCTGATCTTTAACACACTTAACAGTCTGGAAGCAGAATATCCTGAAGCATCGCCTTCATTGCATAAATCTGACTCACCTCAGTGATAAGCTTGTGCTGCCTTGTGCAGGGTCTCTTCCCTCCTGTCTTGCTTGAAATACACTAAGGAGTGCAAAAGAAAGGGGCTCTTTTCTACTGTGACACGAGTCTTTGTGCCTCCACCACTCTTCCTATCTAGCTGGCAGTCAAAACCTCAATTTTTCACTTGCTATCTTTTAAGACAGGCCTTCATTGTTGCTTTAAAATTTTAAGTGCTGTTTTGGAATAGTTTGTAATCAGACAATTACGCTTTAATTTAGGTATATTTGTGTGATGTTGATGTGATGATGTTTATATCATTGAATATTCTTATAGAAAGGTGGAATAGAAATAGTTGGGGAAAACCTGGATCAACAAGTCTCTAAACTGCAATGCCAGGAACCATAGAACTGTGATAGAAGGCTGATTAATATATTTTGTAGATAGATAAACGACAGCTACTACAATGATGTGTCCTATCTCCTTGCTCAGTAGCATTTAGGGACTACTCTGTGGCTCTTCTAATTTGAGGGATTCCTCTTTTAATTCAAGGGATGTTCACCATTGGCACTAAAACACTGCTGAGCCTTGCCTCATTTTTAAGAGTAAACTATCAGTACTTTCATGTGAGAAAGTGTGAGTGAAGTGTTTGAATTTGTGGATGAGGAGTCCTCTTCCACGTCTCTGTTCCTTTATTTTGAATCCACACAGTATATCAGCAAATTAAGCAAGGGCCATAGTAGTGAAGGAGAAACTAGCTGAATGGAAAATTGCATGCAGAAGGTCTAGGTCCAGTTTGTATAATCTCCAGTGTAAAGAAAAAGAAATGGATCAAGTATGGAATGGGCTTGCATGAGAGGTGGTTGAAGCCCCATCGGTGCAGGTGTTCAAGGATAGGTGGGACATGCACATGGTGGGCATGTTGTGAATGGAGCTGGCTGGAGCCGTGAGTCAGACTAGATGGCCTGGGAGGCCCCTTCTGACTCACGCTGTTTCTATGCTTCTGTGCTTCTATGTATAAGTAGCTGGTGGCATGAAAAAGCTCTTCCTGAAAGCCTGAAGATCTCCTGCCAGCAAGAGTAGACAAAATTCATGTGGATGAGCAAACAGTATAATGTGGCTTCCTTTGCTCTCCAAGTTCACTAGTCTGTGCAGAAATAATTGTATTCAGAAGACTGCCTAAAGCGAGAGTCCCAGCTACTAGTTACACTCAGAGTGCAGAAGTTCTTTCAGTCTGTGGGCCAATTCCATTTGGCAGACGTTCTTACATGTCAGACCAGGGGCACAAAGTGAAAGACAAAGTCAGCACAAGATTGCCCAAACCATCACTGAATGTAAATCAATTGCTACCAAAAGTTAGGTGTTAGCAGAGTCATTTCAATGTTTCAAATGTAAGGGCAGGTTTGCAAGGCCAGGAAAAGGCAGGAGCAAAGGCAGAGAGTTGGGTCTTTCAGAGAGGCACAGAAGCCTACACTGAGACCCCCAGAGGGCTGGATTTGCTCCCACAACCAAAGGTTTCACACCTCTGAGTTGTGTCTTTAGTAAGAAAAGGCCCTCATCCTCCTCATGGCAGCTTAATTTCACAAACTGGCACTCGCCAATATGCAAGAAATCCAGTTACAGATTTTCTGGTATCATCTAATTTGTTTGACAAGCCCCAAATTGCTTAGCTTCAGCAAGGTTGCTCATTTGCTTCTTGTAAAGCTCCATTTTATCAATTCCACAGAAGATGAAAAATCAACATCTAGATCTATGTAAAGTTTATGCTTTCAAACAGTGAATAGATTTTGGAGACATGAAAAAAGTTGTTGGGAGAAGAAATTATGTGTAAAAGTGTTTTTGCATGCTGTTACTTGAGCTCCCAGGATGTGTGTGTTTTTTAATTTTCCCGACATATTCTGTATATTATTTCTTAAAATGGCACACACACAAACACAACATTTTTCTTTCTTCTGCAGTAAGAGTTTTTCCTCCTGCTTTTTAAAAAGCAATAAATAATGCACCACTCTCTGAGAGAATCCTAAGTTTTCTTTGCTTTAGCTTAATGAACCCAGAAAAATGTACTATGTTATAGTGACAGGATGTGTGCATTCCGGATGCACTTCTAGGAGAACATTATCTAGGCATGATAGTGCATAAATAGGTAAAATTGTGCCAGAAATATTATGTGAAATAAAATTCTCTCCTATAATACAAAGCTTGTCCTCTGTGCATGTGAGGGAGCCTGCATGCGTGCAAATGCACGTGTGTGTGTGTGTGTGTGTGTGTGTGTGTGTGTGTGAATGCATTACATTTGAACATCCTAAAGTGTATTTTAATAAAAATCCTAATTATAAAAGTATACATCAGTTTATTTATATGTAAATGAGTTGTTTACACATCAGTTGTTTATCAAAGCTGAGAGGCAATACT
Organism: Varanus komodoensis; assembly: GCF_004798865.1. Lineage (NCBI taxonomy): Eukaryota > Metazoa > Chordata > Lepidosauria > Squamata > Varanidae > Varanus > Varanus komodoensis. The sequence continues at coordinate 19,160,861 of NW_025335798.1, forward strand.
GGACAGGCAATTTGTCATATGTATTCACTCTTGTATACAGGCCACACAAGAGTTGTTTAGGAGAGATTGTTTTCCTTGGTGAAGATAATACAACCCATTTCTGTATGCAGGGCAACTCCAAGTAGCTACAACAGAGCCATTATTTCCCAGTGACAGATGAGAAAAAGTGTCTCCCATTCAACAAGTAAGCAGAGAAGACATTCCAGAGCATTTAGGTGGCTGCACTTCAAAATAGCACATCTGGAGGTGCCTCGTGCTGGTTCCCCACATGCCATCTTCTAATTAGCAGCAGCTCTACCAGCTATCATGCAAGAACTCCTTCCAGACCTGCCACTTGAGATGGCTCAGCTGGAGACGGTTGGAAGTGAATCTGACCAGTACGCCCAGCTCATGTGGCACCAGTGAGGCCTCGGCACCTTCCTTCTCAAGCAGCAGCAGATTTGATTTGCTTATGACTTCCAAAAGAATCAAAATCTGATGAACTGTGGAATAATTAATAGAACACTTTCCAGAGGAATAGACATGGTTGGTCTGTTGCAGTAAAAGCCATCCAGAGTCAAGAAGAGTCAAGAAAAATACCACAGCATGAGTTTTCATGGAGTATTGGCCATGTCCACATCTTCAGAAACATAAAGCGTGGCAGATGCATGTGTTATAGGAACCCTGAATGGCTTCTCTACATTTCAATGGCCTGTTGTGCCTGCTCCCCTTGGAGAATTTGCACGCAACTCGTTTAGGACACACGCACATTCTCTGGCCAGGGGATATTGAGGAACCCGGATGTCAACTGCACTTCAGACATGCTCCACCTATTGCCTACAGTCTTATCAGGCTTTAGGAAGTGTGCACAACACGACTGAATTTCTGAATTTACAGGCCATCGCGCATAACTTCCACCAGGCCTTGCAGAAAGTGCATGACTCAGCTGCATTATCTGGGCAAAATGCACTCTCTCTTCTCAGCACATCGTGTCCAACAGTCTTTGAATCCCATGAATCTCTCAACAGTTTTTTGCACATGCTTTGGGTAATATGCATAGTCTCCAAAACCAAATGAAACAAGACCAAAGGAGTATGGTACACGCTTTTTTGTTTATTTGTTTGCAATCTGCTGATGCAAGAAGCATAATTTCCAAAAAACAAAAAAGGACCACCCTCTGAAAAGATGCAAACATCAGCAATACTCAAATGGATTTTGTGCATTCTGATAGTGTCAAGTGTATTTATTCTTAAACTGTGACTTACAGTACCATTTGCTTTTTAGGGTGCAATCCTGTCAGAAAGAGCCTTGCCAGCTGCCTCCCGCAAGGTTGCCGCTGGGGCTCAGAAGTAGAAAACGGGGGAAAGCAGGAGGGGGAGAAGGCTGGGTGTGCAGAACTGCATCTGTTTCAGCCAGCAGCTCAGCCTCCTTCCCTCTCCTTTCCCATATCTTAGTCCAAGTGGCTAGGAAAGGGCCATTTAAACAAAATGCAGGGCGTGAGCAGCAGAGATTCCCGCCACCGTGGCTCTTCTCTGGCCCTGGATTCTTATAAGCCTTCACGAGCAGAGGTTTCCAAGCACCAGCAGCTAGTGTTGCAATGAAGCACTCCCAAGATCTGTCCCTCTGCTGTTCGTGGACTTCTTCTCCTACTCCGTCCTATCTTAGGAAGCAAATAAACCAAGAGGAAGTCTGTGGATGCTTACAGAAGTCCATTTGCAGGAGTGGAGTGGTGTAACGTGGTGTCCTGCAACAGCAGGGTATTGGACTCAATGGCCTTCACGGCCCCTTCCAACTCTACTCTTCTATGATTCTATGATTTATGCAGCTTTCCACCTTCCTCCATGGCAAGTGCAGCACAAGCAAAGACTGCAAGTCAGGAAGAAAAAAGGGACCAGTCCTTGCTCAGAACCTTAAATATAGTTGAATACAGAAGAATTCATATGCAGATGCTTACCAGCTAAGCACGCAGAGTCCTGGCACTTGATGGATGAATCATTCCCTTTGATTTCTTTCACATTCAGGAAAAAACCTTAAATACTATCCTTCCTGAATATGAATACATTTGATAAACTCTTCTATAAATGGACTAAAATGAAATTCTCAGCTATTACCATATGCTACAGAGTTACTAACTAAACTTTTTAAAAAATCTTCTGCAGTGTATTTATAGTAAAATAAACCTGGCTATATTGGTTGTGTTTGGGATAATTTCCCCACTTTTAAATAGTTTCAAAGTTGGTTAAATTATTGTTGCTTTGTTGATCCATGAAGATATTCAATGTAGAGGTGGGCAAAAGGAAACCTAAGGTAGGCAAAATGTGGAAAAGTGTTACACTGCAATTAGGTGAGGGGAGATAATCTATAAGCAAGCTGCCACTCAGTGGAAAGGATGGGATATAAATGTTTAAATTAAATTAAAAATTGATAAAAATGGTCATTTTCCCATCAAAACCAGGGCTGTGAAGGGGTGAATATTGTGGACATCTGCAGGGTGGGATCTTTAATCTTTAATTTCTTCTGAGGTTACCTTCTGGTTAAAATGTGAAAGTAGCGGAAGTACCATGCTAGAAGTTACATGCCAAAAACCAAACTAAACCATGGATTTGAGAAACCTACTGTGAAACAAGGGAAAGCGTACTTCACTCTTGTGAAAACTACTTTGTTTTCTGTGAGTCCCCCAAGATCCAACAACTGGAGGCACATGAAAAGACAGGACCTTAGAATCAGAATATGCATTCCGTTGTTCTGAGTACTGGGACCGAACTACTTGTGTTCTGTTCGTATTGGAGTGATTTCAGAGTCAATGTTTTATTTGCTGTACTCAGAATTGGAAATCCTTGACTCTGTTTCAATTCACCCAGAAAACAACCAGTAGACCCACATGTACCTTATCACCCTCACCCTGCCCTGGAAGCAGTGGGTTGAGAATATGTCTATGAATTAAACCCAAGTGGGAAATCAAATTAAACAAGAAAATAATCAGTGAGCCTCCTCATTCATAGCAGCAATTTTAGGTCAGGTTACAATTATAGGTTAGAACTATAGGACTGAAAATAACATATCAGCAATATAAAAATGTCAGAAAATACTGCTCGTGTTAATTTGTTTGCTTTGTACAAAGATTACAGTGGGCTTTCTCCTCTGGTTTTTTTAAGACTCAGACAGAAGGTCTGCCTCGGTCCACATAAGCTTCCTCATTCAGCTTTCACACAGAGCTTGAAACTGGTTATCAAGGAGTGCTTGGTTCATCCCTGGCACTGGCATTCCAGTTGGAGATACTTGCCCCACCTCTTGGTCTGATTCAGAATCTGAGTTCACAGCCTTTGAAGATTCTACGTTTCTCTGCTTGCTGCACAGGAGGGGTCCAGTGTCTGCTACATTATTTTAGGCCCTGGGCTTGATGGCTTCATGGGCCCCTCCTTTTGTTGGCCAGGGGCCAAAGGGTGAAACCAAAGCTTCCAGCACCACCTTCTGGGTCCATTCCCCCAACTCACGAAAGGAAGACCGGATCTACTGCCATGCAGACAGGTCAAAGGTATTGTCAAAGGTATCAAATGCTTTACGAAGGTCAGGAGGCTCATTCAGGTTATACTCCCCCCACATCCAGTCCTCTTCTTCCACCATGTTGAACTAAGCAGCTCTGTCCCAAATTTGGAAGCCAAACAATGTCAACTCAAATGGATAAGAGCAGAGAAGGTAACACCTCCTTACAAACTTTGCTAAAAAAAAAGTTTACTAATTCTCCACAGCCTGAGGATCTAAACCTGGCTTCTACAACCATGCTTCCGATACTATACCCATCCATGCTGCGGAAACTACCTTGTCCCTTAAATAGGCACTGGCAATTTGCACCCAGCCCTGGCAGGCTTTACCAGCCGGATCATTTGATAACAATGCTATCTGCGGAAATGACGTCACATCTCAAAACTATGTTGCATATATCTGACAGTGTTACATGGGGCGGTTTTCTAAACATTTCAGGAAGAAGTTTGCAATGATTCCCATGACTGCAGCAGGGCCTTTCCTGCCGCAGGTCGTGTGGTGCTTCCTCTATCAGTTCCAGGATGTGTGTGAAGCAGAAGATGGTCAAAACTAAGACAGAAGGGTTTTAACGGTAAACTAAAGTGCAATCTGGTCACTCTTAATGCGTAGAGCAAACTCTGGTAGGGGTGATTGCTGTTCGTATTATTGGGATGGCTGTTTTCAGCCATCCAGACAGGGTGCTGGGGACGGAGCGCTGGGGAGAGGAAGCTGGCGTGCTAATACTAACAGGTGTGAGGAGAAGGCCTCAGCTTCCTGCCCACCCTGCATGCCCTTTTCCTCCCAGCATGCCCCCTCCCCCTCCCAAAGCAAATGTACTCTCTCAGAAAGCAGCCAGTGTGGGGGAGGGGGGAGGATTTCATTTTTACAAGGTAGCACTATATCTGATTCATGATGCGTCTGTGAACAAAAAGCTGATCATCGTCGCCACACGCACACACACCCCACCACTGCCAGGCATGGCAGACTCCCCACACACTCTCAGGTGAGGGCAGACAGGGCTGGGAAGGGCAGCTCCAGCCGGGCCCGCCACTCCTGCATGGCACCTGCCTTTGGCGGAGGCGAGGCCTCCCACTCTGGGACCTTTTGGGGGCCTTGGCGCCTGGGGTGGGACCAAAGGACATTGCCCATTCGGTACGTGTTTGGCGCTGTTTCGGCACCATTCTGGTCAGGGACTCTTGGCCATGGGCTGTTGATTTGTTGTTGCATGTATTGGTTTTTTCCCTTGTTAAATATTATTATTTTGTTGTTTCTATGTATATTTTTAAATCTGTAACCCACCCAGAGAGTCCAAATGAACTATAGGGCAATATAAAGTGTAACAGGAGATTCATACCATAAGATAATTGCCATGTACAACAAATGTACTGCACGGTCAGTGAACAGTGGTAAGAAAAAAACCCTCCTTTCCTTAGCTCTGCAGTATAACTGCGATGCTTGCTGGTTTCTGGATTATAAAGGACAGGAAAAGACACAGTTTACTGAGGATGGAGTGTCGCCAGGATGCTGATGGCACTCAGCTGTCCTTCTCGTCACCTGAGCCACACTGGGAGTGCTGAATTAGTACCTGTGTTTGGCAATGTGCTGGATGTGAGCCAGTAAGACTCAGTACTGGCAAGGCGAGTGTTCTGTGGCTGGATGGTTCGCATGGTCGAGGGAAGCCATTGAGTCAGTACAGGGTAAGGTGAGGCTCCCCCTTGGCTCTTACCTGGCCAAGCAACTTTGGCGGCATGGAGTGTCTCTGGCCATCCAAGCCTGGTTCACCATCTGTGGCTGCTCCTGGACCAAGATGATATTTCCACGTTTCTCCATTGAACTCTGATCACTCTGCTAAATAATTGCAGTGAGCTGTGTGCAGGGCTGAAGCTTCAGTTAGTGCAGCATGATGCTTCCAGACTTTTCAACTCTTGGACATTATTCACATGACATCTCACTGGTTTAAATGAGCTTCATTGGTTCCTTGTTCACTTCCCAGCGCAATGCTCAACAGCTTGAGAGTCAAATTCCTGGGGGAGCACCTAGTCCCCTATTGATGCCCAGCTCCGGAGGCCTGCTGCTTTAGAAATAAGGCAGGTGCCAATGAGAGAAAGGGTGGAGGAGGAGTTCAGATGTGGCAGCTCCTGTAATGGAACGTCCCCCTAAAGAATGCTCACCTGGCTCCAGCACCTTTCATATGGCTTGATAGAGACCTTGTTCATCCTGGTATTTCAAGTACTGACTTTGTTCTTTGCTCATAGCATTGGACTGTTTTACTCTGCAGTATTTTAACTTCATGCTTGTCCTTTTATGATCTTGTAAAGTGCCTTTGAATTAGTTTTGATAATGGTTATTATGTTAATCTAGAACATATACAAACACAGAGAGAGAGGGAGGAAGGGAGAGGGAGAAAGACAGAGAGACAGGGTTGTAAGAGCAAATGCAGTCACACAGACACTATCAGATTTAACCTTATTCATATCTTAAAGATTTGTATGGATGGAAGAACTAAAATGTGTGTTCTGTCACTGCAATACAGCCAGATGTTCAGCTTGAAGCATTTATTTTCTGTTGCAGAAAGCTTGACTTTCAGGCCAGTTGGCATCTTTTCTTTATTAAAGGATGGATAATTTCTGATTGTTCTTTTGTATTGTTCTTTCTTGGCATATATTACTTCCTAACTGTAGGATGCCCAGATTTTATAGTAATAATCAGATCATTACACTTTCAGTATGATGTAGATGAACACAAGTAAGTTAGAAGGTTGAAAAGCAGGATGTTTTTTACTCTTTTCTGTAAACTTAAGTTTAGAAAGAACCAATGAGCATCATATAGAATCGGTTGTTCATTTCTGAAGTTGTTCCTTTATAAATACATAATTCATTCAGAAGGTCAGGAAAACAGGAGGAAATGGACAGATTAAGAACTGTCCATTTGACATATTATTGAAACCTATTGACATATTATTAATAGTAGCTTATTTTGAATTCACTTGGTGACTTTTAATCATAAATTAAACTATAACATTCAAGACAGATTTACCATTCTTAGACAGAAGCTTTGGTGTTCAAATAATGCTGGCACTTAACTTATACATAGCAATGACTTTCTACACTGCGTCAGGGCACTGCTCCACATTAAAATACGCTTCAAGCCAGAAAATCACTGGTGCTGTTGGTTGTTCACACTTCACACAGAGAGACGCTGAACTGTAATTCCTATTTCACGTACAGTTCTTCACAAAGCATGACAATACTTTTGAACTGTCACTGAGCAACTCAGGGACTGCTTTTTGCTCAGTCTCTCACTGTGTTCTAATGACCTTGCATACTTAATCATAATTGAGAGTCAAGTGACTTTTATGGGACATGAATTTTAATTAGACTTCACATTAACAGAGAAGGTACTTTGTCTAGGATTCCTCTGATTGTGATAATTAATTGGCTGTCATGAGTTAGCCTCCTGCCTTACAGGATCCATTGAACAGCTTCTTTTCAAATATTTATAAAGATGTTTCAGTGCACATCATAGAAAGCAATGGTCTCATTTTAATTGTACATGGAAATAGGGCAGTTTGCCAGATCAACTACTGACATGGCGAACCCACACCTAGCAACAGAGAACCTAAACTTAGTTGCTTATCTCTCCATGTACACTAAGTATGCAAAGACTTCTTGGCCTAATACATTATAAATCAAACCTCTGTCTGCAAGACAAGATACCAAGAAAAAAGCAATTAGGGTTGTCATCTTAAGGGGTCAAGCTACGTGTTAAGTGTGTCATTAGCCAGGATGTCTCTGTGTATTTCTTTTCCTTGTTTAATTACCACTCACCCCACTCATCCTCACTGCAAGTGGAGAATGCAAGAGGGGGATGTTTAACCCTTTGCCACCCACTTCTGCTCTTGATTAAAATTGCCACTCCCCATGTTGCTGTGAGACATAGAAAAACTTTTCCCACTGGTGTCAGTGGGAACTTTTACTCTAAATCTCATGGCTTTTAACTCATGTGATTTTCACTCTCCTTCTGTATTGTGGTCCCAATGAAAATCTCCACCTATGCAATTTATTTAATTAATAAAAGGGGGAAGTTTCTAATTATGCTTTGAGTACCATATGCCTTCCGGGCCTGGCCCTAGGAGCACTGTCCTTTTCATTTGGACTTAGTTGCCATCAACTTACTTTGACTCCTTATGAGTAAAATTTTAAAGAAAAAAATTCCAAAAAGTGTTAATATTTTTAAATTTTTTTTTAGTTAGAACTAGATTTCAGTGCCATAAAATGTGAATTGTGCTAAGCTTGAATGAAACCATGTAACTTCCATTAAGCAGCCATCGTAGCATGAATTCCATCAAATACACTAAATCATTAGCTGAGGAGGTGTGCTTGTACTTCCCAGAAAGCAATAATCTGTCTATGTGTGGATGTGGCTACTCATGCCAATGGCGAATAGAAAACAAAGAGCTCTCATGAGATAAGCAAACATACTCTCATGGGATTCATTATGCTATTTGTGTTCTTTTTCTTTGTATCCAAGTTTACACAGCTAATGTATTCTCAACTTTTACAGGGTATTCCTTTTTGGATTATGAACCTGCATTCATCCACAGAGATTGCAGTCATCTTTTTATTTTAGAGCAATCTCGGGCTCTGCAAAATGTGTTTCAAAGGAGGTCTTGAACCTGGCGGTAAGATTAGGCTCCTCAAGGAGTTTTGCTTGGAAGTACACTTCATACTTCTGGCTTTGTATGCTACTTGTTTAAATTGAGTGGACTCTTTTAGACGTCAAGGAGATCCTCAGGGCACTGGACTTAATCATAATTGAGAGTCAAGTGACTTTTATGGAACATGGATAACCCATCAGCGACAGGCCCTGATAGGTTACACCCAAGGGTACTTCAGGAATTGGCAGGGGATATTCTCACACCCATTGGCCTCCATTTTTGAGGCCTTGTGGAGAATGGGTAAGGTTCCAAAGGACTGGAGAGTGGGGTCAGTGGTCCCAATTTTCCAGAAGGGTAGTAGAGGGGACATGGGGAATTACAGACCAGTTAGCCTTACGTCCATTCTTGGAAAGACAATGGAAAGGCTCATAATATTGAGAGATCTAATAACCCTACATAGGAAAGAGAGGTTGGTGGCCATGCAACATGGCTTCCTCAAAAACAGGTCCTGCCAGATGAACCTTATGGAATTCTATGACAAGGTTTTGTGGTGGCTAGACAGAGGGGACACGGTGGATGTGGTTTACCCGGATTTCAGCAAGACCTTTCACAATGTGCTGCATTATATCCTGGCTGAGAAATTGAGGATTTTTGGATAGACCAATGCACTGTCCGATGGATTAGGGCAAGGTTGATGGACCAAAAGCAGAGGGTATATATATTAGTGGAGAATCATCAGCATGGTGATCAGTGACAAGTGGGGTCCCCCACGCTTTGTCCTGGGACTGATCCTGTTCAATCTTTTCATCAATGACCTAGAAAAGGGGGTGACTAGTCTGCTGATCAAATTCGCAGATGATACTAAAATGGGGCCGATGGCCACAACTGAGGAACAGGTAGACGGGCACAGCTCAGCATGTTTGTTTGTCCTTAGTTTATGGACTAAGTATTCCTCATCTGAGCAAATGTGCTCCATATGTGAGGGCTCCATCAGCCCCAAAATATAGAAGAGACTTTTTCCTACCAAAGTGGAATGTTTTCACTTTTGCTTTTTGGTAGGCTGCTTCTTAGGAAGCTCAAATGAACTTTGATTATGGCCTTGCAGCTCTGGTGAGATTAAGTCTATTTCTCAAATGTTGCTTTACTGTAGTTTCTCTAAAGGATCTTGGGAATTATTGCTATTTCATTCTTTTAGTGTTATTTTCTTGACACTCTGATAGAGCGAAGCTAGTGGTAATGGTTGCTAAGTTTGTTCATATTACTATTAACATTGGAGCTCCAATGGTGACAAACTAAGATGTGCTCCTGGATCTCTCCGCTTGTATTTTTTTTCCTCATATTATAATTAGTTGACTGACACATTTTGAGGAAAAGAAGGCTCAGTGGAAGAAAGCTAGTATTGTTTGCTTTTGTTCTGTATGAATTGCTGTCTCTTCCCTCGACATTTTGGTTAATGCACTTACCAACAATGGCAAGTATTAAATTGAAACTGTAGAAACAAGATAAGGAGGGGCAAGACAGGAGGAGTCATCAGCCCTCAACTGACTGACTGCTGTTGCTCATCTCAATGGCCTTGCCGTTGATTATGACATCTTGTCTGTGTGTGTGCAATCTTCTGTGTGGGCCACTGGTTTGCTGCTGTGGTGCGCTTGCATGTGGGGAATATTGATTCAAAGGTATCCAGACAGCAATTGTATCCTGAAAGGAGCTCTTATCCTTAGGAAAACAGGGAGTCATGTGGCTAATGGGTCAGGTTAGAAAGCAAGTAAGTAAGTAAGTAAATAGATAGATAAATAATAGGGTTATATTCTTGTTTTTGCTCAGAA
>NW_025335798.1:19170944-19218144 GCF_004798865.1 Varanus komodoensis
TGGAAGAATTGTCTGCTAGTAACAGACAAGGAATTCGTTTGCCAGGAACAAGTGTACAACTAAAGAAGAGGAAGAGGACAATGATGTGGGTGTACCTGCCTGTAACCGGAGAATGCTTGTATAAGGCTGAAAAAATGTCACATTAAGGAATTAAATGGTTGTTTCACTTTCCATAGGCTTTCTCTGTCTAGAAAATACTACTCTGGATAATGACAAAAGTACGAATGGCATGTTGGAAGAGGGATATGTCGCCTTTTTCATCATGTGGTAAGACTGGTTACCCATCATATTTCTGCAGTAGGTTCTTTTCAAAATTAAGCCATTCAGTACCAAAGATGCAATGATAGTGAATAGCTCAGATTTTTTAAAGAAGACTTAAAAGAATGAATAGGTAATTCCTGTTGCCAGTATTAACTAAATGGAACTCCACATTCACAGGAAGCATGCTTATAGACACTAGACAATGGGGAAAAATGACATTGAAGGTGCCAGAATGTTTGTTTTGCTGGTGGACTTCCTAGAGGTACCCTAGAAACTGCTTGGTATTTTTCTATCATATCAATAATAGCATTGAAGAACAAACACTTTGGGAAAGATACCATGGTCATCAAGTAAAACATGAAATTGGAAAGTCTTAAGAGTAATTTATAGGCATACACTCTTTTGAAAGAAACAAGACCTGGAGCAGTTGAAAGGAGAAAGTTCCCATTGAAAATATTTCTTCTTAAAAATTAATTAGGTAAAAGAGTATGATTAGTGCTTATTTCAAATACTTTGTAGCAATACAGAAGCATATTTAAACAGGTAACAATTTTACTGTTGTTAGGGGGGAATTACAATTGCTATATGTTTTAAGTAGATTAATTGCATTTTTAGAACTTGTAGCACAGAGTTGGTGTACACATGCAAGCTCATCACCTGAGTGTTAATTTGTGAATGAACCATCCTAGTTCAGGCACTACAGATATAGCATTTTGGCTACAATGGAGTTCTTTCATCCAAAAGCTGCTCTGATCCAACAAAATCTTCTGCATCTGGAAGTGTGTATGAGTCATTTTCACCCATTCCCCCTCTGTTCCTCAAATGAATGGCAGGAGGACTGCATCCAAAGGACTGCAGTGGGATGTATCTGGAAAAGGATCGTGTTAAAATTGCATCCCATTTCCACTGCAGGAGCATCAACTGGATTTGAGCCTCTTTCATGGCTAGAAGGACCCCTGTTTGTGCAAATGCAATTTGAATCCCACCCCATGATACTAGTTCATTATTGAATAACACATAATATTTGAGTGAGAAAGCGAACATTACCTTTTCTGGATTTAATGTAAAATCTGAAAGACCTCTTTCACTGTGATTATGGCCCACCTCATACATATTGTAAGATGGGTTTCCAATTTCTACATTGATTCCTCCATTTATTATTGGTTGTCGTCGGATTGTTTTTGTCCTACAACACATCCAGGAAAAATGTCAATACATTTTCCATATAGGCAATATTGTCTTAAAATCCTGTTTTATGGAAGGCATTCTCTATGATTCTAGAAACTTCCATTTTGGAAAAAAAAGGTCTTGCCCAGTTGCATGTTTGAATAATTTTAATGACATGAAAATCCCACTTAGAATTAAAAAAGCAGATTGCATATTTATTCATGTATACATTGATTTTGTATTGTCAGCTTGTCAACATCTCTGATGCAAGGATGGGAACTCTTCCACTGCATCCCCCTATTCTGTGATCATTCCTTAGGGTACTCTTCTCAGTTCTCTGTTATTCTCTCTTTTTAGGCACATCATATTAGTAAACAAACTCTATGGCTCTCCATGCTGCCTCCACCCTGATGACACCTAGCATTCTCTGCCCTTAAACCTTTTCACTTCTGAATCTGTTAGTCCGGCCAATCCACTCGAATGTCTAATTGTCATATCAAACACAACATGTCTATGAAAGAACTATGTTTCTTTCCTTTCAAGCTTCTTTCTGCTCTATTCATATCTTTTGACATTACCGTCATTCTGTTTGTGGACTAGACAAGCAACATGATATTCTTTTTACCTGCATTTCTCTTTTGTGCCCTATGTTACGAAGTCATGTTGTACAGCAAAGTCTGTACAGCAAAGCAAAGTCTGTACAGCAAAGCAAAAATCTCCCCATAATTCTTGGTTCCCACAGATGAAACTCTACCCCGGGCAGATAATTTTCCATCTTGATCAATGCAACCTTCTCTCTGGCTTTGCCCTGTCATACCTCAATCCTCTCACATTCCTGCTATATCATATAAATGTTTAATTGGTTATTCGGACCACATGATTCTTATCTTCAGTTTCTTTCACAGATTTCTTATTCTGTATATCCAGTACAAATTCCAGATCCTTACCTTTAAAGCTATATATAAAGCTTTATATATAGTTTTGCATTTTTTTGATACCTACGAACTCTTACATGCTCCTTCAGTTCTATGACCTTCAACTGAGCCAAATCTTATACTCCCTTACATGGCAAGCCCATTGTCACTTACTGCTGCTAGGTCACCCTTCACCTTTTCTCTCCTTTTGACAACAAGTCTGTCAAATCCTACCTCAAAACCAATATTTTCAATGCTTTTATTTAGCATTTCATTTATCACCTAAATCTTTACTCCCAATTTCAGTCAGACTTTATCTAAATATACCTGCATTTGCTTACATTCATCTACCGCTACAGTACCTTTTTCTCCTCTTCTTCCATTGTATGTACTACATTCTTGGAGGCAGGGGCCTATGAACTGTTGTCTATGTAACTGTATAACATACACTGTAGCTGTAAGATGTGGCTGAACAAATGTCAAAAATATCCATTCAGTGTGATTTGTGCCTAGAACCAATCCAGTAAACTGCTTACTCCCATGCCTGTTTGAGCAGTATATAATACTTTGAAAATCTATGAATAATCACATACTTTTGAATAACTTTAATAAAAGCAACAATGTGGCTTTGGAAACTCAAATCATAAAGTTATAAAATCAGTCCTTTCAGAAAGGAGATAAACAACTAGCAATTAATTTATGTAACTGTAGAATAATTATATATCCCAGTATAAATGACAGATAATGGTTTTACAATTTGCACTGTGTTTTCGTCAGTCATAGATTCCTAATGTGATTTGTGAGAATAAAATTATTAATTTGTCATTCATATATGTTTATGTCTTTATTCAGAATTTTTAAAATGCACCAAATCTCTCTCTCTCTCTCTCTCTCTCTCTCTCTCTCTCTCTCTCTCACACACACACACACACACACACACACACACACACACACACAGGAAGTTGAATTCAGCATCTTCCTTCTGTGGATGGAAGGTTTCCAATCCAGTGGAAAGTTTCTACTGGTAGAAATAGGAAGGAGGTTATCTTTGTCCATCTCCCCATTTCCTGCCGAGCTTCTTTGGAACAGTGGGGGAGGCACACAAGGATGGGAGAGACTATTATATCCCAAGTGCTACCATGAATCCCAGCTCGGATGGATGGCCCAGAAGGATGCAATGGATAATGCTACTGAAAGCCAATGAGAGATCAACGAAAACATCATGAGCATACATGCCATTTCTCTCACCCAACATACTGTTCAGTCTCCAGCATGGTATTCTGCAGGGTATAGTTTGATCTCTCAGCACAGATCAGCTGGTAGAGTGACTGACATGATTTCTATGCTAAAACCCCAGTCTCAGCCCCAACTCAGATTGATCCAAATAATATCTCATCCAGCAACATCTGGAGCTGGTTGGCCCTGAACAACCAGAAAATACAAAACTGGCAGATGTGGGGTTTGTTGTTGACTGTATCTGACATTCCTTGCAGGAGGAAGAGGCTGGTTCTCTCTCTCTTGCCTTTCCAGCAGTAGACAGGCATTTAATTTGGGCTGCTGATAAAGTGGGAAGGAGGATTAACTGATTAGGTGGAGTTTATTTCATTCATTTCTGTGTTTTAATTGTATTCAAATGTATTTGTTTTTATGTCATTTTTTAGTTAAGAATTTATTTTATGGTTAACCATTGTTGGTGGAAAGACTGCATATCAATAATAAACAAATGTTTTTGAAATGTTTGGGTGCAGCTAAGTTAACATTAAGTCAGAGATCCAGGTGTGATGAACATATGAAAAGCTATGTTAGATCAGAACAAAAGCCCATCAAGCCCAGAACAAAAGAAATGTATGTCAAGTCTGCACAGGCCAACCAAGTCCAGTGGCCAACTAGATGCCTATGGGAATCCCATAAGCAAGATACAAGAGCAATAGCATCCACATACTCATTTTCACTAGAGACTGGGATTCAGAGTTATACTGCCATGGGCACTGGAGGCAACCCAGAACACTAGAAAATCTATGTTTAAAATAATGTGGATAAACTCCACAGATAGAGAATCTTCTTTTCAGAACATCCTGCATATAGGTGGTGTCAAAAATGTGAGAGAAAGAGGGCTGGATTAGTGTATAGCCTCTCTTCATATATTTTGCCTCTTCAGGTAAGGAACACCTATATATAGCTCATATATGGTGAGTGGATTTTGATACCTTACTCCCCCCCTTATTTCTCTAAGTAGAAGTGTGGGTTTACCTGAATCCTCACTACGGCTGGATTCAGAGAGCCAACAGGACTGTTTGATGCTGCTGAACTTTGAATCAGGTAACTTACTGTAAATAGAATTTCTTTGGCAGGGAAACATGTGCCAAAGGAAAGATCAATTGGAAAACTACACATGATATGAAAGTCATAACACAAGGCAGAATATCTTTTCTTATTTAAATAAGTAAGGGCCCTTTCCTCCTTAGCCACATACCTGGGGGACACTTCCATCCCACTGCTGTTTCTTAGCCTTAGGGAAAAACACACCCACCTCCCATTGGTGTGTGTGTGTGTGTGTGTTTTAACACCAGGATTGTCAGGAGGTGATTTTCATTGGGATTGTGGACAGGTAAGCGATGATTAAAACTCTGTTTGCTGCATGCTCCTTTTTCTAATAAATATGGGAGCCAGGCACACTACTAAATGAAAGAAAAACAGACAGATGGGTAGACAGACCAGAGAGAAAGAGAGAGAGAGAGAGAGAGCAGCCCTAATATGCTTCCAAATGAAGTGCTTAACATCATGTGTAGTTTGGCCTGAAATTATGTCAGATTAGTTGCATATTTATTTTGCATTCTAAATGGAGTCATAGTCATAGTTAGATCTAGTCTCCCCCTGCCCCATCTCCAGTGTTGCATGCAGGTATTTGCACTGGAGCAGCTTCATGGCTCATCATCATCATCACCACATTTTTTATCCA
This sequence comes from Varanus komodoensis, assembly GCF_004798865.1. Taxonomy (NCBI): domain Eukaryota; kingdom Metazoa; phylum Chordata; class Lepidosauria; order Squamata; family Varanidae; genus Varanus; species Varanus komodoensis. Next base: position 19,176,246 of record NW_025335798.1, read on the forward strand.
GCCTTTTTCTTCTTGTAAGGAATCCAAGATGGCTTTCCTTAGCCTGCTCTGCATTTTATATTCACAACCACCTTGTGAGAGAAGTTGGGTTGAGAATCAGTGATTGGCTCAAAGTCATCCTGTGCGTTTCATGGCCAAGTGAGGACTAAAACTCAGATCTCCCAAGCCTCAGTCCAGCATGCTTACCACTGTCAACACATTGGCAATTTTGTGCATAGTATGCTTTCTTGAACATAATTTTAGGCCAGCCAAGAAGAAATTCCTTACCTTCTCTTTCTTTTACAAAGGAGCAAGCCTATTACCAAAGTAGTAATCAGAGTCACCAGGAGGACCAGAGGAACAATGATTGCAATGCTCCCTGCAACAAATAACAGAAGCGGATTTGGTTACTGCAAAGCAATCAGCTGGTGAGGAAACTTACCATTACAACCGACTAACATGCAAGTTTTCTTGTAAGGAATATCAAATGTAACAAGCCAGTGGAGGTAATATTGGCTGAATTCATCATTCCATGTGCTGTTCATTGCATTTAATATTTGCTCCTAAGTACATCAGCAGTGCAATCCTTCACTATGAAAGGGATACAGGTTAAAACAAATGGAGGCAAGAATAAATAAAATAATAGTGTGGTTAGAATCTACTACCAGCCACCAAACCATGAAGAAGGGCCAAATGATGTTTTCCAAAAGCAAATTGCAACTACTTCAAGGAAACATTAAATAGCAGTAATATGAGACTTTAATTACCCTGATATCTGTTTGGAGACAAACTCTGCCAATATAATCTGTTCAGGAACTTGTAACAGCTTATTTCAGAGAGTGTGCGAAGAACATGGTGACTTGAAACTGACCAGCAGAATAGTTAGTTAATGATGTAAATATACGAGGATGTAGGAAGGGAATAATGCCACGCATGAATTCTTGATTTCAAGGCAACCTAAAACTCAGTACAGTCAAGCATAGACCTTGGACTTCAGGACAGCTGATTTTAGTAAATTCAGATTCATAGTAATTAGGATTCTGTGAAGCAAATCTTAATAGGAAGAGGCATTCTAGAGAGAATGGAGATTTTAAACAGGATGTACTAAATCCAAAACTACCTCACTGAGGAACAACCCCCAAAGCCCACACAAAAAGTTTAGTGATGTTCTGAAAATCCAAGGGACACAGACATGAAACTTGAAGGCAGGGCAAGTCATTAAGGAAATGTACAGGTAGATAGTCTGCAGTTGCAGATATGTTGTCAGAAAAGCTAAACCTCAGAATGAGCTGAGGTTGGCAAGAGATGCTAAGAAAAATAACAAGAGCTTCTTTGAATATATTCACAGTAAAAGCAAGACAAAGCAATAATAGACCAGCTGCTCAGCAAAAATGGCAAAATATGGACAGCTGACAAAGAAAAGGTAGAACTGCTCATTTTCTACTTTGGCTCTGTTTTCCCCCACCTGGTATACATGATAAACAAACTGAAGGGGTCAGAGTGCAGATTGAGGGTGACAGAGGGATGGCTAGAGACCTTAAATGAGTTCAAATCCCCAGATGAATTGCATTCAGGGGTGTTTGAAGGAGCTACTGGATGGACTCTCAGAAGCACTATTATCTTTGAGAAGTCCTGGGAAATAGTACTGGAGATCTGGAAATGTCCTATTCTTCAAAAAGGGCAAAAAAGAAGTTCCAGGAATTTATAAACAAGTTGGTCTGATATGAATGCCTGGAAAGATTCTAGAGCATATTTTAAAGTGCTGTAGAAGGCATCTTAATGCTAATGCAGTGATCACTGGAACCCAGCATGGACCGATCAGGAACAAGTCCTGCCACACTAATCTTTCATCTTTCAACCAGTTAATTGCCTTGCTAGATTGTGAACATGCTGTGGACATAATCAATCTGCACTTCAGCAAGTCAGGACAAAGTTCCCCATGATATTCTGATTGGCAAGCTAGTTAAATGCAGGCTGCATGGTACTACTGCTGTGTATATCTGTAGGTGGTTGGAGAGCCCTACTAAGAATGCCTGTCATCCATTCCCCAGAAAGGAGATATGGAGATGTGTCACATCGGGTTCGGTCCTGGGCCCTGTACTCTTTACTATTTTTGTGGAACAGATGGGTCAGGAAATGCTTATCCAATCTATAGATGATACAACATTTTGGGTGAGATAGCAGGCAAATTCCTTGGAAGAGAGAAACAATTCAAAATGACCTGGATAAGTTAAAATCTGGGAGGAAAAACAATATGAGATTTAACTGAGATAAAGGCTAAGATGTTAATGTAAGAAAATACAAATGAATACCCAAATATAAGTTGGGGGGCAACCTGGTTTAGCAATAGTATGTGTGCAAAGAAAGTTGGACTGGAATTTGATTATAAGCTGAATATGAATCAGTAGTGTGTTGAGGCTACAAAAGAGACAAAAGGCATTTTAGGTTGCATCAATAGAAGCATGGCTCCAATATCAAAGGAAATAATAGTTCTACTCTGTACTGGTCAGTCCTTACCTCAAATAGTTCTGGGCAGCACAAATTGAGAAGGATTAAGACAAATTGGATTAATTCAGAGAAGAGCAATGAAAATGATCAGAAAACTAGAAAAGATTACAGGAACGGGATATGTTTAGCCTTGAGAAAAGAAGATTGAGGAGGACCACAATAGCACTTTTCAAGTACCTAAAGGGTAGTCACACAGAAGAATGATGCTCTGGATCATCCAAACTGGCAGAATACAAGCAAGACAGTGGTGTGTGGTGGGGTGGGGGGGGGGGGGAGGTTGTTACAGGGAGGCAGCTAATGAAAAACACCAGGAGGATAACATTAGGGGAAACTTCAGGAACAAAAAAACTGAGTAGAGTAGGGCAAAGGTTCTTTAAACTAGGTTCCTGCACTGAGCAGAGGGTTGGACTCCATAACCTAAATGGCCCCCTCTAGCTCTGATTCAGTGTTTGTTTGTTTGTTTATTAAGAAAGCAAGCAAGCAAGCTTCCTCACAGATCAGAGAATCACAGAATACTGGAGTTGGAAGGGACCAGAAGGCCATCAGGTACAACCTCCTCCTAGGGCAGGACACTTTTATACCAGATAAGTGTGTAAAAAATTGTCCCCTGAGTTTTATTTTTCAGAAGCACTGGATTGGATCAGATTTAGCCCTGTGTAACTGGGCTGACTGATTGGGACTTTCCTGACTTTCCTTCCCATGGCAATTCCTCTAGCCCCTGGTAGCACTGGTAATATGTCAAATGTCCTGATTCAGTTAGAAGGTGGCTTCTACATATATATCTCTAACTGTATATGCATTTGTATTGCTTTGTTTACAGTAACTGGTGCTGGGTCAATGCCCAATCCATTAAGAGAAATACTCCTTTCTCTAATAAAGCAGTACCTATGTGGCCATCCCAGAGGTGAGGACAGTATTCACAGATGCATTTAACTGGCTGAATGTCTGCCCCACTGAAAGTAAGGGGACAAGTAAGGCAAAAGTTAAGTAGTGGAAATCAAGTGTAATAAATTTAGTCTGGCTACCACCCATTATACGTGTTTCCTTATCTGTAAAGCTTTCTATAAACATAATCTACCCTAGCTTTCTACTTTCATTTCTCATTGGCACTTTTGCTCTTTTAGCCCTTCGACACTCAACCAGCTAAACATCTTTTGCTACCATAAAAGAGGCTGCAACTGCTTTGCACCTGTTGCTTTGCAGCCATCTCTAATAACAACTACATGGTTCCCTATCTCTTTGTCCAAATATTATCAAAGTATAACTGGAGCACCAAACACTAAGTTAAATGCTATTACAATTGTTATTAAAAATAACTTACTTGTACTCATATTATCAGATTTGCTGCTTTTGGGTGCTGGCCTTTCACACTGTGTGCCTGACCAGTTGGTAGAGCATCTAAAATAATCCAATTAAGAGAACAAATTTAGCTCATGCCCATGAATCATCCAAACTTATTGAACAAGTCAGACACACAACCCACATATATGGTAAGAAGCCATGTTCCAGAATATATACAATTCATCTCTGTTACAGTGTAATGATACTAACATTCTAAATATTATTTATTTTGCATTTACAGCAACATGTATCAATGCAATTGATAGAATTGTGTTGTAATACAACAATACCAGTTTGTGTGGCTAACATTATGTATCATATGACTTCAAAAATGCAACATCTACCTATAAATGTTCTTAATACTACAGTCTACCACCGTTCAACACTTTCAAACCAGGAAGCATTAAGGATAGTTATACTATTGCTTTTACTTAAATGCAGTTTTTTATTAACCAGCATCGGTTTTTCAATCCTTGCTGTACAGTTCGGTTGCACGAGCAAAGATTTCTGTTCCTATACAATCACTGTGATTTTGCAAACAAACACAGAACTGAAACATCACATTAAATGAAATTATTTATTTTAGGACATACTACTTGGAAGTGAATTCCTCGTTATATGAAGCTGCATTGTTTTAGCTGATGCATCAACATCATTAATTAAAAACCTTTGATCAACAGGTCCTAATTCATTGACAAGATTATTAAAAAAAACTCTTAATATCTTTTTTAAGGCAGCATGCACTAATAGACAAGCATGTATCATCACTGTTCCCCAAAACAAGGACATAGGAACTTTCTGCAAAACTATTGTTCCATTTATATGGATGCATATACTTATTATGACTCATAGGATGAATAACCTAGAGTCCCTTGAACTGGAGTGGGGGGCAGGGCCATAGGGCAGGAACTCCTGCAGGTCTTGCATGCAGAAAGTCCCCATTTCAATCTTTGCCATTACCAAAGCATCAGATAACTGTGCCTTGGCAAGATCTCTGCCTGATAGCTGCTGTTACCTACCATAAAAGATACAGGATAACTAGACAAATAGCTGGACTAATACAAGATGGCTCACTATACTCATAATGGACTGGAAGAACATAAACATATATAAATAGTTGTGCAGGCAAATCACAAATTCTACCCTTTCTACCATCCTGTTCTTATTATTACATTTATATCCTACCTTTCTTCCTCTTGCAAAAAACCCAAGGCAGCTTACATTTTATCCTCACAACAACAACCCTGAGAGTCTGTGCCTGGCCCAAAGTCACTAAGTGAACTCCATGGCTGAGCAGAGACTAGAACCTGGAACTTCCAGATTCCCAGGTCAGAACTCTAAACACTGTGCCACACTGCCTTTTCCTTTCTATTCCTCTGTCTACAACTTTCTTTTTAGCTTCAAATATATGTCTCAGAAATAAAAGCAGCGGTTCTGAGTACCCAGGGCTGAACTGGGGTGCTGCTAAGGTAGGAGGAACGATGGGGTGCTTTTCATTTGTTTATCCTACTTTTAATACCACACTTCCTCCATGGACCTTTGAGTCTATCTGGAGAAGATGTTCTGGTGGAAGTGGAGCCAATGCTGGGGAGACCATAGGATTTCCTGTATCCTGGCCTCTCTGTTCCCCTGCTGGCCCACCAGAATGGCCCCTTTTCTCTTCCTCTGAAGTCACATTTGCAACATTGGGAAGAAGCCAGTTTAGTTATGCCTACAGTGGGTGGGAGGGGATGGCAGAGGGGTGCTAGCACTCAGGGTCTCCCTCCTCAGGTCAAAACAGTGTCTACAGGCTCAGGATGGGACACCAAATCTTATGGCCCCTGGAGCATTGATAAGATTGCTCTCTAGTTATTCACAGAATAAGTCCTACTAGATTTAATATTCAAGAAGCACTTCAATTTTCTAAAATTGTTACATTGTTTAAAGTGGTTATGTAACTTTATTACTTTTCATGAAAAATCTTATAGTATAAAAGAGACTCCGCCATGACACAAGAAAATCTGTTCTAGTGAAAATAATCTAATTAATACAACAGCTTCCTGTTTCACCATGCTTTCTCAGAAGGGGCATTCTACTGTATGTTGACCCATCTTTCATCTAGGATAAAATTGATGATGAGTGCTTACAGAAATGAAGATGAAATGGGGCTAGAAAGGTGAGGTTTATACAAATTCAAAAAATCTTTGGGCAGGGGAGAATTCCCCCACATATACCATGCACTGGGGATGGTACGTCCTTCAAAGGCACAGAGTATAGAGTGTCAGCTGAACAGAAGACAGGAAAAACTGGAAAGTAAGGCTGAATGCCACATTTGAGCTGCTTGCCAACATCTAGGATCCTGAGATAATGGGGGTCCCAAGAGCACATTAGAAATTTTGAAAAACCATCCTGAGTAGCATGATTTCTGGAAGGACATGGCCAATATTAGGAGCATCCCCATGTTCTTTGTGTTCATGAATGTACACAGATGCAAATAGTCTCTGTGCCTGTGTGCAATTATCAAGCTGCTTTTCTCTTTCCTGTTCTTGAGCTGTTTAATCTCTTGTATGATTTTGCCCTTTGGCTGCTCATTCTTGGGTTGTCTCACTCTCAGGCTCCTTGTCTTTTCTGCTTTCTTATGCTCTCTCTCTCTGCATTTTCACGTACACTTCTTCTAGGTCTCAGGGCCCCAAGGAACTATCCTGATGGCCTCTGCAGCATCTCACAATATCTTGTGACAACCAAATCTCATGTGAATCACCTCCTTGCCCAACATACTGGAGATGGAGTGGTTGCCATGGCATGCCTCTGGGGCACCCCGGCAGCTATGGGTGCCGCGCTGGGCATTTCTAGTTTGCTGTGCACTTGAGGAAGGCATGGATGTCTTTAACTAGCACAAAAAGGCAAATCTGCAACAAATGTTGACCCTTTCCATGCATCATTAATGTTGAAATTCAGGTATTTTGACAGCTACTATCAGATGCACTTTACATGGGAAAGGAAAGGGCTAGATAATTTTTTTTATTTAATATATTAAGATAATAAGGTATTGCCCTGTAGTACCCCACAAAGGTACTATGTTTGATGGCATAGGCATCTGTGGCATTTATTATCATTAACCTGTTAATTTTGCTGCTTGCTTTAGGTTGTAAAAGAAAACAGAGTGTGGAAAATGCTTAGTGATTTTGCTCCAAAGCAATTCAATTTACAAATGTCAATGAAACAGATACATTTCTTCAGGGAATAAAGCTTCATTAAAGCCAAAGCAGAAGTTGTCATACTGTATCATTAAATGTTATACTCACATCAACACACCTATTTTTAACATGCACTGAACTATGTATTTGATCATTTCAGGATAGCAAAGCATTTAAAAAACAGCTCTGTTCTCATTCTTGTTTGCTTGCATACCAAGTTGCCATTAATGTTGTAAGCTAAAAGGAGGTTGTAATAAATCATTTAATTTAAAGTAATGGTGAAGGAGCTTGCTATCATCCATCATGCTGTGACCAACCCTCCATATTTGCAGTGCTGAATCTTGCTCTCAGGTTCATTATTCACTTGGAAAATTTTGCTTTTCCATCCATTTATTTATTTTTTAATTTATTTAAAACTTTTGTATCCCATCCAACCACTGACATCTCAGGACAGTTTACAAACAAGGAACTAAAAAAATAACAAAATGTCTAGTGTGTTTCAGTCCCGTATAGAAAAAATAAGTTTATAGCTTTTAAGAAACCAAATTATTGTTACTATCAGAGAGTTTAACTCTGAATCTGCTCTGACTTTGCATATTGATTTTTCTAAACTTTTCATAGAAGCACAGGGTTGTATCCAGAGAAGTCATTCTGCAAGCAAAAAGCTTGTCTTGCATGTGGAAACCCTGTTTTCATCCTTGCACAAATACTTTGATTCTGGTTCAAGAAAGCTGCTGTATAAGGAATCTCGCAAGGCGCTGCACAAGCTATTCCAGAAATCATTGCACAACTCATCATTGTTTCAGGTAGTTAAGCTCAGTGTTCTGCTAGTGGTTGAACAACTTCTAATCAACTTTTCTGATTTTTCTGCTACTGTAATGTCAGATATAGTTCTCAAAGTATACTTGTAAGTGTATTCATCTAACAAAAAGTGAAATATGCAAATAAATTGTTTTGGACAACAAGTGATTTACAAATTACTAGTGGCTACATAGTTTCCGATAGTTACGACTGGAGTTCTAAAAATTGGGCAGAGAGTGTTGTTCCTGTCTTCCTATCTATCTATCACCTCATGTTTATACTGCCCAATAGCTGAGCTCTCTGGATGGTTAACAAAAGTTACAATTAAACAAATGTTCTTGTGTTTCATGTGTGTGGGAATGTAAGAGGAAGAGGAAAGAAGGCACTAATATTTTATTTCTCAGGCCCACAAAAAATAGGTCTGCCTTTAAATCAGCCAACTACAAGTAGAAATAATGAAGTTTTGTGAAGAATACTTGCATTTGAGAAGGTTCACAATTAATAAGGTCATACCTTAGCTTTCATAACCATTCACTGACATCATTTTTCTACTACATGGAAAATAGAGTTCTCTCCAGATTTGAAATTATGTATACTCTTTTATCAATTCAAACTTGAATAATTTAAAAAGTTTATTTTAAAAAACTCTTTAATCATTGAAAGTGTTTTAAAGCCTTGTATTATTCTTTCTATACTACATTTATATAGGACAGTCTTTTTTGTTGGTACTGTATCCCTGTGTGAGGTAAGCAGATAAACCCTTGGGTTGAAGCCCAAGAGAAGAGTCCTTCAGTTTAATTAAAGGGATTATATCCAGCAGCCTCTCTCCAAGAGAAAAGGACCAGGTGTTATTTCTGGATTCATCTTTTCCCTCTGAACCTCCAAATGATATCTCACATTCCCTCGGCCTCCAAAACCACCTTTTGGGTACCACAGGCGCTGCATGGGAAATGGTAACAGATGAAAGCCACTTCCTTCTTCGTACAATGGCAGTGTTTTGTGCATTGAATTCTGCTCATGGGCAGTCTGGATTCTGCCCAGTGTAATACTTGGTAACTTTATGTCATTTTACATTAAAACAAAACAAAAGAAGCAATACAAAGCAGTGTATTAAAATGCAGTAAATTGTTTTCAGTCAGGCAGAGTTGATTAAATGGTTCCTTTCCTCCAATGAAAGAAACTCTCAATTCCATTCACTGTCTGCTGATGTAATGGGTATTTGTTATTCTGTCCTCTCCCTTACAGTTTCCCCAAAATTGCTCCAAAGGGTCCATAAGTGCAGTTGTGTGGAGATGGAATTCACTCTCAGACAGGATAAACTTTTGGATCCAATGTGAGTTGGATATTGGTTACAGAAATTAGGTAAACTATTCTTGGGAACATTGGTGTGGCAATGGGTTCTGCAGAATTCATGTTGAAGCATCACAAGTTATGGATATATTTCATACTTCATGAAAGATGTATGTTTGGAAAAGGTTGAGCTTCTCCAAATTCAGTGCTGTTAGGTGAGACATGCATTTTAAAAGTCTGTTTTTAAATGAAATTATTATAGGTCAATAGACAAAACAGTGTTTCTCAAAGAATCCATTGGTGGACATTTCTAAAGAAATGGTAAAGAATGTAAAAAACTATAAACATATTTCAAGAGTAGTTTTAAAGAGGCCATTTCTTTTTTTAATCATTTCTAGAATATCTTTAAAGCTGGAACCTTCCCAAGGCTGCATTCAACATAAAATACATAGAAAACAGATAGAATAAAAATTCAGTAAACCCATATTCAATAAAGGTTTCATAAAAACAGTTATTACCAATTTAAAGCTTCAATAAAAACAGGTATTGCCATTAAAAATATAGCGGCCTAAGATGCTATCAGAGGGGCAATGAAAACAGGTGTATCTTCAGAGCTTTCCTGAAGAGTAGGCCCCAGTGGAAAGTGATTCAGAGGTAGAGAGGAGGGTCTCTCTCACACTGACAACTCTAATTGCCCTTGGCAGCAAAGTGAGAAGGGACTCTGCTGATGACCTCAGAGTGTGGTCAGGCTAATCTGGTAGAAGACAATACTTCAAGTAACTTGGACACAACCCACGTAAGACTTGAAAGTTTAAGGAACAGCATCTGCCCCTCTGCAATACTTTGACGGTATTGGACCAAATCATGCACCGTTTGAAGTTTCTGAAATGTCTTCAAAGACAGCTCCATCTACAGTGCAATACTGTTGTCTACCCTGAATGTCATGCAAACATGAACTGAGGCAAGATTCTTGCTTTCCAGACAGCTCACCACTAGCATAGTGCCCTAGGGTGGTGATAAGTATTCCTGGCCACCAATATCACATGAGCTCCTCCAATTACTGCTACATCCACAAGCACAACTAAACTGTGAACTTGATCACTGTAGGAAACTGCAACCCAATCTAGGACCAGATATAATCACCTACTGAGATTAAGAAACAATCATTCAGCATTTAGCATCTGATGGGCTGTAGGATTATATGGGTTACCAGTTCCAACACTGGAGACAGGCTCCAACCACGAACCTGGAAATCAAAGCTCCCCACTTACTTTCCCTGACAGCCAACACAGAAAAAAACCACACCATCTGCCCTCTGAGCTTGGAAAAGCAATTTCAGAAAGTGGCAAAACGGGCACTCAAAACAGGGCAGGAAGAAGAAGCCAGGATACAAGCTCTGCTACATGTTACGGGCTCCTTTCCTCTACCTCTGAGACTCGATCCAGCTAGATGGGTGAAAAAAACACTATTTAGCAGAAAAAGCAGGATGAAAGGATGGGTGGAGCAAGAACTGCCTTCATGGCTCCTCCTATGAGGCATAGGATGCCCATAAGCTGTATGAGTCAAATGATTACAGTGCTAATCAGTTTCCTTTCCTAATACTTCCCAAGTAATTAATTTTCTTGCAACTTTGTTTGCAGTCCTTCATCCCAAAACTATTTCCAGGCACTAATTTGACAGCCCTCTTAGGACTGTTAAGAAGAAATGAGAGGTACACCTATGTATCTTTTGCCTACTGAAGACACTTCATCTCCAAACTGTGAATGAGTACTTCACTGGTTTCACTGTAGATGTTGAAAAGCATAAATTGGAACATATGGCACTCTACACATCAATGAACCTGGGGGGAAAGAGGTCACCAAGCACAAGCTTATAAGACCATTCATCCAGGAAGGATGGGAACTACAACAGCATACCACCTAAATGACCTAAAAAGACACCATGGCCAATAATATCAAAAGCCAGTGAAAGTCAGTTTTTTTTCTCACTTAAGCAAACTTAGCAACTTAGCAATATTTACTTCCTAGAAAACAAGGATTTTAAATGAATAATTCTTCATATTATTAAATGGAGTACCCGCCTAACAACAATTTTGTACCGTTTTTTTTCCTGTGGCCATTCCAGCTTGGATCAAAAGGAAGGTAAGATTATTTTCTGTTGTCGGTGGAAAATAGAATTAACTTTAGGCACAAGAGGTCATTTTAAGAATGACCTCTTCCCGACGGACCACACAGAGTTGTAGATCAGATAACAATGCCTAGCTCTGAAACTCATCTGGCCAAAGTGATAGTCAGCAAGACAAAACCATTTTTGAATGTAATACTCTTGAAACAACAAATGGGAAGAGTCCAAGAGTCTTAAACACAGAGTTCCAGGGGGAAACCTATGGATAGTGGGGGATTATCCATTGTCAAACATGAGGTTGAGCAGTAAAGGACCTTTCCTCCTGCACCTGAATATCGTATTCAAGGCTGCAGTCTGACATTTTAACATAATAATACTGAGGAACTTGAGGGAACCAACCTAAATTCCCAGGTTATGCCCCAGGTAGTGCAGGGCAGGGGATCAGGACAAGGGTGATGTACTGGGCCCTAAGCTAGAAGGTCCTTGTGACATAGAAATCTTTCAAGCAGACACATTCACCAATGCATGTCCACTAGAATTATCTTTTGAAAATGCTGGATCTTCAAAAGTACTTGTAGAATCCACATAAGAGGAGAAAAGTTGGGTTCTACACCATCCACCTCCTCAAGGAGATGCCTTGACAGGAAGTCCTTCATTTGAGCATTTTATACAGTTGCAAAAAAGTTTGCTTTTGGTAGCGTGAAACATTCCGACAGCTGCCTGAAGACTTATGACTGGATTCTCCATTCTGGGTCCTAGATGGTCTCTCTGCTCAACTAATCTAATTTTCTAATGGTCAACATGACTACCTTTGTTTTGTATTGATCAGATTGTGACTGTTTAAATAATTCCTAGAAAAGCAGATTACAAAGGCAAAGTAGTAAAAATAGATGATAATAATCTATTAGCTGTCAGCACTTCATATAAATAAAAAAGACATGGCTTCAAAGGGTAATGCACAATATTCTATATGTGACTGAAGGAAGCCTCTTGGCACTGAAATGTCAAGAAAGTTAAGGGACTCTCCTGGATGGTGTTTGGTGAAGCACACATGACTGTGGCTATGAAGGAAAATTAGCTGCGATTTTCTATGTACAGGCAGACCTGTTTTCCACACATAGGCCTCTTTGGTTCCTGGCCAAGGTTTGACTGACCTAAGCTTACAAATCTCAAAACAACTTGATATTATTCAGGGAGCACAAAGAAATACAGATACATAGAAAAATAATAAATGCAGATGGGTCAGATAATTTATCAATTATCCATTATACTGGGTCACATTCATGCTGTCATCTTTTAAAAAGTTTCATCATGAAACAGTTTGAATCTCTGTTTAATACATAAAACAGCACTAAAAGCATTACAAAAATGTATTTCCAGATGCCTAATCATTCTGCAATGTGAAACATTTATGTGTTATTTATAATTATGTTTATCTATATTTATGATTCATTTATATTTGGATCATCTAATGATTAAATAATTTAAGGCAGCATTCTCATATCCACTTACCAGGCACTAAACTCCATTGAACTTTGTGCAATTTACTTCTAAACAGACATACATAGGATGGTATAATTTCCTATTTTCAATTATATTAGTTAACTAGTACCTAGTCTTTTCTTTTTACTTTTTTACCTCTGAAATAGTTTGATTTATTTAGAATGAAATGGCTTAGGACAAAATGATATGAGCTGATTAATGTAAAATGATAATGATGATGCTTTAGAAAATAATTGCACTTTTTCTAAGGAAGAGCTCCTTTCTCTTTGGCTTCTTGTGGGGACCCATGTAATTTTCAGGTGAACTATATTATGGAAGCTTTTCCTGATACCCATCATCAACATTTTCAAAGTGGCTAGTCCATACCCCTGCTTCTATTGGATCAGCTGCCATGTCTTTTACTCCCAAATGACCCAGAAGCATTACTGTTCTGCAGCATTTTGCAGAATAAAAGTGGCCATCAAATATTTTCATCTGAAAAAAAGCCCATTGCAACAGGGTTAGTCAGGGATGAAGGAAATGGGAACTAAGCTGTGTTATTGTCATCACTGCTCGTATAAGTAGAAGTCAAATACCTTTTACAAAGGCTAAAAAAATCCAGAATCCAGCTGTCCCAGTGTTGGCGTGGGTGAGGCGATCAGATCATATTCCTATATTATGTCAGCTGTACTAGTTACTGGTGTGTTTCCAAGACCACTTTAACGCCCTAAATGGTTTGGGCCCATTTTTTCTGAAGAATTTCCACATATACGGCTCCCACATTCTAAGATCAGCACAGAGGGCCTTCTCACTTGCCTACCTTTGAGGGCAATTTGGTGGGTGAATACATGAGAAAAGGACTTTTCTGTAGTGGCCCCATACTTCTAGAATATATTGCCATTGTAGGTCTACTAGGTCCCATCATTTCAGGCTTTCAGGAATGCCCTGAAGAGTTATTTGTTTACTCTGACCTTACTCTGATTATATATTATCAGGTTGTCTTATTCTGACTTATTCTGAGCTATGTTGTTTTCATCATATTTCCACTGTGTACATTTTTATTATATTTTTTTCTATGAATTGTATTGTAGTCCACTGGGGGATGTCTTGCCCTGCAAGGTATCCTAGAAATATTATAAATAAATAAGCAAGCAAGATATTCTGGCCACCCCTGCAAAAGTTAAAGGGTAGTTATAGAGTGTTTTCATTCAATTGGAGAAATTGCTTCCAAATTTTCAGCTCATGAACTAGCAGAGGCCTAGCTATCAGTGTTTTCCATCTGATTCAAGGACAATTTACTGCTTTTTCATGGTCTCATGTAGGTTGTACAACCTATGGTACTTGTTCAATATCTGAGAAAACATGTCATAAAGAAAAAGACTCTCTTTTGTCCCTTTTTCGTTTAGAAATGTAAACTGATAAAGAATGCTGCTCAGATGCTTGTGGGGCACATGTATTTTGGGAAGATAAAGGCTTTATTGTACCAGTTGTTTTGGCTGGTTTATTTATTTCCAAGTGCTGATTGTGACATTTATGTTCATAAATGGTTTGGTAGCAGGTTATTTGAATGGTCAACCTTCACCAATCCAACACTTCCCAGGCTTTAAGGTCAGTTTAGAAAATATTGCTTACATAACTGCTATCAAGATCTATCAGACCTGGAGGAATTACCGACTGGCTGTTTAAACTGGCAATTACACATCTGTGGAAATCTCTCCTTTAGTATGTATGTGTGTCTCTATCAATATGGTTTTGAAACAGACTTTAAAATGCTCTACTTGATGTTTGTAGCTAAGAGACTTCATTTTTTGAACATGCTGATGTTGTTTTAGTTCTGTAAGTGGATTGTACAGTCATATTTACTTTGTTTCCACTGGCTTTTGAGGCTGTTACATAGTGTGTGTATGTGTGTGTGTGTGGGGGTGTTAGGAGGGAATGGAGAAGCTCTTCACTGGGCACATGCCTGGCACCTGCAATTCTGGGCCCATAGGCATGCTGAGATGCCGCTGCCCTTGGTAGCTAATTAGTACCACCCTTGGCTCCTGAGGGAAGGTGTGGCTTCAGGAAGACTGACAGGCCAGCTTTCTTACTCTCTTCTGCTCCCAGCCTATAAGCTGAGGATATGGCCTGTCCTCGTACTGTAAGACTAGAGCTGCAGAATTTTCTACCAAGGTGTATCTATAACCCCGTTTAGATAAAATATGTAGAATTAAGCTTGCTTCACTGTAACTACTTCAAGTGTAAATAAGTTGGCTTACATCTAAGTATTACTGCTTAGCTTTTCATGGAGGAATAGAGGCTAAATCATATAGCAATTTTGCATGCTATTGATTCAAAAATACGAGTTAATCAAGAAAACCAAGTTCAGGAAAATCATTCTTTCTAACTGCAAACAGGTGGAAAGCGCTGACAGATTATTGCCCAACAGAACTACTGAGAAAGTAGAAGTGAAAATCATGGTGCTGGTAACCAAAACGTTTGCAGAGCTGCAGCATAACACTTGTGTTGTGAATTAATTAGGGGGAAAAACACCAAAAAGAGTTTGCTGCAGATCCTACTTGTAATAATTGTGCAAATAATCACTTGCACCAATGTAAATAGGAAGAAATTGCAAAGTACTTTGTAATGTATTTATGGTGACAAAATCTTTATATTAATACTGAGGATTCAACATGAATCTCCGGTTATTTCCATTTAACTAATAGTTACAAAGAGGGGTGTGTTATATGTGCAGTACTTGAGAGAACAAGATCAGATCAGATCAAACATACTGGATCAGACCCTGGATTTGCAAGTGCGTGCATGTGTGTGCATGTAGATGTATCTAAATATACATCTACAAAGATATCCCAGTATCTTTAAATGTTTCCAGGAACATGCCTGGAAAGATTCAAATAAATTCAGAAGTGATCCCCAAAAATATAACTTTATCAAAATGTAATAGTGATATATAGCCTGCCTTTACCTGATATTCCTAATAAATATGATACAACCCATGTAGCATGCACAATTTGCCCCAGTTCAGTTGGGGATGGGTCCTTCCTTAAAGCAAGCTTGGGTCTTGGGAATTTTTAGGAATATGGACTTGAGTACAGTTGGGTCTTTTAGGAATGTTCTTCATTTACTTTCCATTTACTGTCCAAAACCTACTGGACATCATTTTTAGTTATATCAAAATAATAGAAGCCATTGCAACAAATAAAACAACATCATGATGAAAAAAAATTCTCTTGTGGACAAACAACCACTAAGTGTACTTGAGAAAAGTAAGTGTTTACAAATATAAACCAATGGGAATTCTAATACTTAAAGTACTCTGGCAGTTCATGTTCTATTAAGGAATGCACGATTAATGCTGAGAATGAGTATACTGGAAACCACTGGCTATCAAACAATTCTTAAATAATGCTAGGGTCACATTTTAAAATTTTACTTTTTTACTATGAATGTTTTTACCAATACCTTTGCACAAAGGAGACCCACTTCTGACAGACTGCTACAAGATAGCTTATCTGCCTGTGTTTGAAAAATGGTAATGGCCAATTCAAATGTTACTGCAGTTACTGTGAAATGTTTTTGTGTTGTTATGTGCCATCAAGTCATCTTTGACCTACAGCAACCTACGTGACCCTGTGAATGAAAGTTCTCCCAAATGTCCTGCCCATGACAGCTCTGTTCAGCTCTTCCAAGTTCAAGGCTGTAGCTTCCCTTATGGGTTTGATCCATCTCATATTTGGTCTTGCCTTTTGTCTTCTGCCACATAGCTCCTGGCATACTTTAAAACGGCTAACAATGTGAATTGGTATGAGTGTCCTTCTGACAACACCCAGAAGGAATGTGTGGCACTGTGTCCTTAAGGCAATCCACACAGCTTTCAAACATCAGGGACCAAATGTGAGACCACCATAATACACGAGATGTGGCATACGTGACCTTGCAAACAGCTCTAAATGATATATCATTGTTGTAATCAACACACGGTTGTTTGCTTATGCTCATTTATTTCAACGAGTCTGAGTGAATTCTATACACAGTTCCACCCTGTGTCAGTAAAACAGTGGAATAATTTTGGATTTTCCCCCCAATTTGAATGTATTTGATTTATTTTCAACATTTTACTACACAGGACACATGGCAGTTTCACTTCCTGAACTGAACTGGAAACTAAACTGAACATTTTTTATTTCTCAAGGAAGCATATCTGAATTGTGCCTGAAAGATGGCATAAATATAATTGTACATAGTAAAAGAGTGAAGGAATTAGGATAGCTCTTCTAATTTGTTGTTCGTCGTAATTGCTTTTAAAAATATTTGCATATTACATTTATGAAGATGTTTATCCTTTCAACAGCTGACAAATTGTCTGCTTGTTCAATTAACTTGCACATTCTAGAATTAGAGTGTCAGATTTTAGAATACCAAATGATGAATTTATGCAGTTTGCCATTTTTATAAACTCTGAGCTTTTAAAAGATGGGGTTATTTAGTAAACTTTCTGACGTGTCACATTATTTTCATTATATAGTGGCATAAAATGTGTGTGCTAATAATATGGCAACAGTATATCCCACACTGTATATTTTAATGTACTCATTAGCAAGGCTACAAAAAAGCTACATTTTATTGCACAAATGAACCCTGAGATTAAATATAAATTTTGAAATGTATATGGATGTGCATGATGTGAACCAATGAACTGTGGCCTGAAATGATGTCACAAAATGCGCAGCATTAAGTGGAAGGTTAAACCTACTTGCATTTCGGTTCATTAAACGCAGTTAAAGTGCAAATTCCCTCATTCTGACAGTAGTAATCACAAGGGTTCACTTTCTGGTCACAGCGCTGACTTTTAAACCCCACAGAGCATCTGTAGAATTTCAGTAAAATACAGCTAAATAAATAAATATTCTGCCTTTTTTGCTGAACATGTTTTAAATGCATATATACAGTAATGATAAAATGAACAGCCCTCTCTTAGGGGTCTAATCTATTGCTATTCAGAAGGGCATACTGAGCGTTACAGACACAGAGCAAGCAACTGAAGGTACAATGCCTGTGAACAGAGGATCAGCCAAGGACTTCATGGAATCCTGTTACTGCCACTGCCCTACAGAGGTGCAGCCCTTTGGTACATAAGTGTAGGCACCTCACAGTACCTGGCAGCTATCATAAAGGGAAACACATCCATCCTTCCCTATCCATTTGTCCTGAGTGCTTGCATGCAAGTGTCTTGAGTTTAATTAAGTTACACCTGAGAGAGAGGATGGGCTGGATTGTGATTTCCCATTCCTGATAATGGCCCAATTTGTTGCTCCATTTACCAAGAGAAAGGAGGGAGGCAACAGGCTGATCCGTCCACATGCAGACACTGCACCCCCAGTCATACCCAGAAAATGATATGTAATCTGTGGGCATTGGAGAACATTCTGAATTCCTTGATGATAGAGCAAAATGCCATCATGAAACTCCCTAGCTTCAGCCAGAAGGATTTTGAGAAAATGTAATTGCAACCAAATATTGCCAATGAGATCTGATCGTTTTCCTCATCTCTAGGAGAACCAAATATGGTTCACATATGATGTGACTATGGCTTTCATTTAGATATGATTTACATTAGCGCTTGCTAAACCACATATATGATTGGAGTTATATACATAATCAGCATAAGGTGGCTAAAACTAGGTAGTCTGGGGAATACGTGATTAAAAGATACAATTTGAAACCCCACCTGGCATTTTAGAACTGAAACAGGCTTTTTAAAGCATTTTCAATGCTAGGAGTATCATGTTACAGCACTGTTATTATATGCAAGTTTATATTATGAAGGTTACCCCAATTTAAGGATTTACTTTAGTTTAAAAACTCACTTAAAATATGCTTTAAAAATACACCTACTGCAACAATGTACTTTGTTTTTACAGGAACCAAAACATCTATAGGTAACAATTTTAACATATTCTAGAACAATAAGTATTTAACATTTTAACATCTTCTGATGATTGAAATTCATGTGCAGGTATATATCTATGCAGTAATTAAAGTTGGTCTGAATAGCAGTAATATCTCATAGCATGTAATTAAAGATGTCAATCATTCCTCTATTACTTTCAGTTAAACCCTGAAAATGGTCAAAAGTGAAAAGGCCTGGAACAGCAAAAATTCCTTTACCACCAACCACTTGGAAAGAAGTATATGGGCAAAATGGCGCTGGGAAATGATGGGATGCAAAGATATTCCAATAATTGTCAGATCAGCAGCATACTCACAGACAGATAGGAATATTTGTCTCTGGGTCCAACTGGCATGTACCACCATTGTAGCAATATCCATCACATAATTGACAGCTGGATGCAATTTTTCCATTTGTACAGCTATGATTTGTAGGGGGGAAAATGGTTAACCACACTATTACTGTTGAATAGTAGTGCTTAAATGCTTAAATGCCAAATGCTTCAAACAACCTCATATATATTTCTCTATATATCTATATATCTATATTAATTCCGTAGGCTGTCAAATAGCAGAGAATCAGCTCTACCATAATTATTGTATAATCACTTTTTTTGTAACAAGCCAGATGAAAGATAATGTATAGCATAGCAGATTGGAGAATGGAATTTTGTTCACATTTTTTTAACCAAAGCGACTTAAAAAGAATAGGGGGCATAATTTTGTCAGATGAAAAGTGCCAGTTCTCCCATCTTACAGCAGCCCGTAAATACTGCCAACCAGGCCCCCCTCTGTTCCCTCAGCCTCCAAAGTTCTGGGGTCCCCTAGGAACATCGCATAATTCTTTCATCTCAGAGCCACCCATTCTATTTTGCGTATTTCCAAAGAATATGGCACTTTATGTATTTTTCCACAAAGGGGACATTTTGAAGGTCCAAGGAATCCATGGACTGTGCCCCATCTATATGCTTTGTCCAGTGCCCTCAACCAGTTGGAAAGTGTTTTAAGTTCCCAAAAGAACTCTCCCCAAGAGAACAGCTGTTCTGTGCATTTTGAGGGTAAGAACTACAGGTTGTGTCCCTTCTGCATGCACAACCAAGCACACCCAATAGTGGCAACTCAGTATGTTTGAGGTTTCATGTCATTGGTCAATCTTTCTCTCACTCAAAATCTTAGCAGATGACATCTGAGGTAGGGTGCAAACTTGTGCTGCAGTGTACATAACCTCTGCCCCCTTTGGGAGGGACTGCATGCAACAAATCAACCATGGATTCGGGTGGAGACATAATCCCTGTGAGACCTCTGCAACTGACCAAGTGACCAAGGGTATACCATAGAGCTGAATTTGGATCTAATAAAAGGTCACAGGTTAGTGAAGATATCAAACACTTTGATGCCTTCCTTACACCCTACATCAAAATATGTCTTCTTCAGAAACAGAGCCTTGGCCTACCCTCCATAGTATGTGAGTGCCAAAGAGGAACCTGAACCACATCACAGGTTTTAATGAAAAGGAGCAAGTGCAGCTACGTCCCAATGCAGTTGTGAAGATTCTGCAAAGTGTGAGATCACTAATTGCTGTGGGGCAAATTGTTGTGGAGTAAATTTGCTCAGAAATCAAATTGGTGTACCACCAAAATAGTGGGAGAATCTAACTACTTCTACTTGTTTGTATTTCATGAGAATTTGAGGTATTCTCATTTGATTTTATCAGTGAGGAAGCAATGTGTGTCCTGGAAGGATTGCATAGAGACACCTTGTATGACCAAAATTTTTACCACAGCTCATTTTCACACTCATTTAGATCTCTGCAATTTGTTAGATAAACTGCAAGAATAGTGTTTGTACCACAACAGATTCTGCATTTGGGAGCTGGGAAGGTGATTGTCATGGGCAATTCCTGGGGGCATCACAGAAGTGAAATCCTACCAGAAGAACAATTTAAAGGATATGTAGCATTTGGCTGCAAAGATACAGATACTGCATTTCTAATGGGATTATATGCATCAAAAATAAGGCCATCATGCTGAATGTGCAAATAGCAAGATCATTTTAACTGCTTTAAAGATCTGGTTTCTGCCTGCATTTGAGAGCATGGCCAGTATCTGTTTCATGGTATCACACTTTAACAGGGAGACATTGCTAGGAACAAAACACAGCTCCTCAGAGAAACAAAGACCATGAAGAATCTCAAGTGGTTGTTTATGATAAACAGGTATTCTAGATGGCTGGACCATATAAATATGTCAGGATCCTTTCTCTTTAATGCTTCTTGGGTCAAGAATTCCTTGTGGGGCCTAGCAATTGCAAGAAAAGTCACAAACATGAACAAAAGAAGTTGTTCATGAGAAATGTATTGCAGAATCTGAGCTACATACATCAATGTACGAATCATTTAGAATTTGTTTAGAATTTATTTTTCCTTGGGTCCATTGGTCAGCAGGTAAGGCTGTGGGGGGAAGGTCATTCACCACTTATCTAACTAGAATTTTGGCAATGATATTGCTTGGCAGTCAATCACTGGAGCTGACATCTGCAAAGGTTTGATTTGGAATAACAAGTCCAGCAGCTGCATCTTCAATCATATCAACAATACTGTATAAGTTCGTATCAATAGTGATGTTCAGGGACTGGGCAAAATGGATCTTGTTTCTGGGCTTTCTCTTTTGATCAGACAATAGTGGTTGACACAGTCCTGGTCAAGCAATGAGTCAAAGGTATACAAGGTATAGCTTATTAAAAGGGAGTGATCTTTCATTTGTTTTCCCACAATTTGTACTAGCTGAATTACTCTTGTGCATAATGCATTTGCATAAAATAAAACTGGGAAGGATTAAATGGTACTAGAACCTGCTCAAAATTTGAAGTGCCAAAAATAGTATTAATTTCTCTAAAAGGAAAAAGAATTTCTGCCACAGTCCCCACTGAAAACTGTTATCAATAAGTCCAGTGACTAGATGCTTAGGCAGTTGTGCCCAAAATATATTTCCTGGTTGCATACTAAGGTTGCATAGTTATCTGCTGGTACACTCAATCCTTTCATCCTCACATATTCAACAAGGTATTTGATATTGGCAATTAAAAGTGCCTCAATATGCTCTAAACCAGCATGGCCACTGGGGCCATGTCATGGAAGACTATTTTGCCACGAGAGGATGGAAAAAGGAGAGGGTGTTTTCAGGATGATTCAAGTGCATTACAGTGGTGCCTCATACTTCTAACTTAATTCGTTTCAGGAAGCTGTTTGAACTCTGAATTGTTCGACATCCGAATCAATTTTCCCCATTAGAAATAATAGAAAGTGAATTAATCTCTCTCTGACCATAAACAATATCCATTTCGATAAACTTAAACAGCGAATATGGCTTCCTGAAATGAATTAAGTTTGAGGTTATGTACGAGGTGAGATAAAAAGATATGGCAAATATGTAAATAAAAATAAATTACAGTAAAAGACACATTGCCATTGATCCCCCTCAAAATACTCCCTCTCGCTTCAAACACACCCCAGCACTGTCATAGCTACCTTGATGACCTAAATTGAATCAAGATGAATGGACTCAAGACAAGATGAATCAATTCAAGACGAATTGATTCAGGACATCAAGGCAATGTGTCTTTTACTGTAATATTTTTTTCCAACTTAGGTGCACAACTGATGACATTTTCGCCACAGTTCAACCTTAGAAGCATCGTTCGAACTGTGGAGTGATTTTATCTTGACTCTAACGTTTGAATTCTGGATTGTTCGAAGTTAGAGTTCTGCTCTGTGGCCCAGCTCCCAACAGGTCACAGACTGGTACAGGTCCACTCCCTGGGGATTGGGGACCCCTGCTCTAAACATCTACCGAGTGCTATTTTTACCAAAAGAGAGAAGCATTTAAAATGTAGTAGCTGATAGCATCACTAGTAATCGAGAGAGAGAGAGAGAGAGTTTCTCAGTGGGTGCATAATTTTCCTCTCCACACCATTCATCAGCATTATACTTGAAACAAAGCAAAATGAAACACTGTGCAGGAGGCTCTATGGGTCCCATCTTCAAATCCTTGCTGATTGTGCAGCCCTGTACTTAAAACCTGCAGTTCAATGGTCTGCTAGAGTGGCGTGGTCCATTGCTGCTGCTGCATCTTTATAATACTGCCTCCCCCGCCCCCTGGAGTGAACTCTGGGCTCAAGTTGTCTGATATCTGAAACATTCATTTAAATAGCCTTACTGTTCCCATACAATAGAGTGATGTTAGACAACACAATCTTCTCCAACACTGGTGATTAAAAAGAATGAGGTGCATTTGGGGATAAATGGGGCAAAAGACAGTATTTTAATATACATGCTGCATTGATGCTAGTTTCCATAGGGTATAGCTGAAAGAGAAACAGTTTAGATTTGACACTGTCCTCAGAATCCCTGCTAATGCTAATGTACTTTCTAGTTAGCTTTCTCTTCTGGACAGTTTTTCTTCTTCCCTGTCTTGGCAAGACATTCCTAACATTTGAAAAGGGTTAGGAGGCCCATGATTTTTTTTCACTTAATGCTATTCCTTTTCTGGTCCATGACATCACTCCCATCTGAGGGTTCACTGTTTTCCTCACCTGTCCTAGTATATCTCCCATAATGCTGTGAAGAGATGCTTTGATGTGCAGTTTAAAAAATCCCAGGCCACTCTTCAAAACTGTGATGGGATTTTTAACAAAGCCTCCACTTAACCCTGAATTGTACACGACAGGTGCGCCATGTGGGATGTGATAGCCTGCCTTTGCCTTGTAAGTCTCAAAATCCCCAGAGTCTTTTAATGCTACACCTATTTTTATTTTTATTCACAGTTCCAGAGTAATTATGCATCCATATGACCATATTGCCTAAACAGAAAGGCACATACTAATTTTGATCCATATGTGGCTCCAGCCTCTTGGCAGAGCAGCAGAGGCAGAGGCTGGGGGAGAGCGCTGAGTGGCCAGGGGACTGGCGAAGGCGAGGGAGGAACTGGGCGGGGGAGCAGAGGGCCAGGAGCAGCGGAGAGAAAGGGCATTGTCCCTTGTCTGCGTCCCTTGGCTGCGGCCCGGGCTGTCCGGAGACTCCCTTCCCTGAGACACAGAGGTTTAATTGTTTGTTTGTTTTGTTTGTGCTGTGCTTTGTTTCTCTTCCAATTTAAATTTAAGTTTATTTTATCCTTGTGTGTGTGTGCGAGTGAGTTTTTGTCTGGGAGAACTGGGCAAGTGAGAGGAACTGCAGGACAAACAAGGCAGGGGACCAAGGTAAGGTCTCGGAAGGGATACCGATGGCAGACCAGGAGACGGCCTCGGCGGCAGTCACGGGTGTTGCTGCTGCTGTGACAGCTGCGACATGTTTGCCCTTCTCCTCCAGGAGTGGCAGGGATACACTTGCCCTTGGTACAAGATGGTGACCCTGCTAGAGGAGGAGGTGAGGTGCCTGAGGGCCGCGAGAGCTCTCCAGGTCTCCCCTGGACAGAGGGTTGAAGGAGAGGCCACAGGAGGAGCAGCTGTGGAGACATGGAGGCATGTCACCCACAGGAAGAGGAGGCCAGCACGGCCTCCTCCTTCTCCTGGCACCACTCTGGAGCTGGGAAACAGGTTCGCTTGGGGAGGCTGGGGCTGATGAGGCCTCGGGGGACCAGCAGGACCCCCAGCCTGGGATGTCAGGTGGCAAGGGGGCCGCTGCAGGAGAGGCAAGGGCCAGGGCACGGCTGCCCACCAGCACCGGGAAGGTACGGCGGCAGGTGATTGTTGTTGGGGACTCCCTGCTGAGGGGCACTGAGCCGGCGGTGTGCCGCCCCAACCTGGAGACAAGGGAAGTTTGCTGCCTGCTGGGCGCTCGCATCCAGCATGTGAAGGACAGAGTGGAGCGTCTTGTTCGCTCCGGGGGTCACCAGCCGCTCCTGGTGATCCATGTGGGCACAAACGGGTGCCAGGCAGGGTGTGGTTGGGACCACCAGGGACTTTGAGGCCTTGGGGAAGACACTCAGGGAGCTGAAGGCCCAAGTGGCCTTCTCTTCAATCATACCTGTCCAAGGATTTGGGCCAGGACGGGACAGGAGGGCCTCCGAGGTGAATGACTGGCTTAGGGTGTGGTGCCAGAAGGAACGCTTCGGGTTCCTCGACCACGGCATTTGTTTTCTTGCCAATGGACTTCTGGCAAGGGACGGGTTACACCTCACGAGGATGGGGAAAAGGTCCTTTGGAAATGCTCTAGCAAGTTTCATCTGGAAGACTTTAAACTGAGCCGGGGGGGGGGGTTCAGGCCCCCCAGGAACGTGTCTGCACTGGACAAGTGTGGGGGGAGGATCAGGGCTCTGGGAGCAGGGTTTTAGAGATACTGCAGGGACTGACAGGACTCCTACAGAGAGGGGCCAGGTATCAGGGAGGATGGGAGGAAGGAGGAGGCTGGGAACTCCAAGGAAGGGAAGCGATAGGAAGGAGTTGAGGTGCATGTACACCAATGCTAGGAGCATGGGTAATAAGCAGGAAGAGCTTGAAGCTCTCCTGGGAATAGGAGGGTATGACCTGGTGGGAATCACAGAAACTTGGTGGGATGAAAGGCAAGTCTGTAATGTGAACATAGAAGGGTTTCGCCTTTTTAGAAAGGACAGGAAGGGAAAGAGAGGTGGGGGCATGGCTTTATATGTCAGGGAAGGGATAGGATGCAGTGAGATAGAATGCAGCACAGATGGGGATTCGGTAGAGGCAGTCTGGGTGAAACTTAGGGGTTTTGACAGGGAAAGAGACCTGACAGTGGGGGTATGTTATCGCCCTCTAGGTCAACTTGAGACCCTGGATGATGTCCTGACAGTCCAGATTCTAAGGATATCTCAGGGGAGAGACACAGTAATTATGGGAGATTTCTATCTCCTGGATATTACTTGGGAGACTCACTCGGCGGTGACAGCCAGGTCACGTCACTTCCTAGAAGCTATTGAGGGAGGGTTTTTGACACAGAGGGTCCGAGTCTGAAGGCCAGACTGGAGAAAGTCTCCTGGGATAGGTTACTGGAAGGTAAGCGAGTTGAGGAGGGGTGGATAGCACTCAAAAGGGAGGTTTTGGAGGCGCAAGCCTTGATGATACCTCTAGTCAGTAAGGTGGGGAGGCAGAGGAGAGTGCCGCCATGGATGCGAAAGGAGGTGGTTAGACGAAAGGGGAACCTCCGTAGGAAATGGGTACTGGGGGAAATAGACAAAAGGGTATACCGGGAGGTGGAGGCCCATTGCAGAAGGATTCTTCACAAGGCTAAGGCTGATTACGAGCTGAGACTTGCCAAGAATATCAAGAGCAACAAAAAGGGCTTCTTTCAGCATGTAAATAGGAAGAGGAAGGGGAGACAAGTGGTGGGACCACTAAATATGGAGAAAGAAGATCCAGTGACTGATATAAGGGAACAGGCACAGATGCTGAATGACTATTTTGCCTCTGTGTTCTCCCCAAAGCAGGACGGTGAATATCCACATAGGAGATTAGATGAGGCTGGGGACTTAGGGGCACAGATTAAAGTCACTCCCCCTTGAAGTGGAGGGGCTCCTCAGGGCATTAGACATTACAAAGGCGCCAGGCCCTGATGGGTTACACCCGAGAGTACTTAGAGAGTTGGCAGGGGTTCTCTCACACCCGCTGGCCTCCATTTTTGAGACCTCGTGGAGAACGGATGAAGTTCCAGAGGACTGGAGGGTGGCATCAGTGGTCCCAATTTTCAAAAAGGGTAGTAGAAAGGACATGGGGAATTATAGACTGGTTAGCCTTATGTCCATTGTAGGAAAAACAATGGAAAGGCTCATAATAGAGAGAGATCTAGTGATGCTAGATAGGGAAGGGAGGCTGACAGCCACACAACACGGCTTCCGCAAAAACGGTCCTGCCAGAAAACCTTGTGGAATTCTATGACAAGGTTTCGAGATGGCTAGATGGAGGGGATGCAGTGGATGTGATATACCTGGATTTCAGCAAGGCCTTTGACAAAGTGCCCCATGATGTCCTGGTGGAGAAACTGAGGAGTTTTGTTATACACCAAAGCACTGTCCGGTGGATTAGGGCATGGTTGACTGACCGAAAGCAGAAGGTAACCATTAGCAGGGAATCATCAGGATGGCGGCCAGTGACAAGCGGGGTCCCCCAGGGCTCTGTCCTGGGGCTGATCCTGTTTAATCTTTTCATTAACAACATGGAAGAAGGGGTGAACAGTCTGCTGATCAAATTCGATACTAAAACTGGAGCAGTGGCCACAACTGAGGAGCAGGTACTCCAGATCCAAAAGGATCTGGACAGACTATGGAAGTGGGCAGGAGACAGCATAGGAATGGGTGTCATAAGTACAGGTTAGGTGACAAGTGGCTGGAGAGCAGCACTTGTGAAAGGGACCTCGGGGTACTGGTTGACTGCAGGCTAAACATGAGTCAGCAGTGTGATGTGGTGGTCAAGAGGGCGAACGCCATCCTTGGTTGCATAACCAGAAGTGTGGCTTCTAGATCAAGAGAGGTATTACTACCACTCTACACGACTCTGGTGCGCCCGCAATTGGAGTACTGTGTTCAGTTTTGGGCCCCTCATTACAGAAAGGATATAGCCAGATTAGAGTCAGTGCAGCGTAGGACCACAAGGCTGGTGGCCGGTTTGCAGGGGATGCCGTATGAGGCGAGACTGAGGGAACTGGGTCTCTTCAGCCTGGAGAAGAGGAGACTCAGAGGGGATATGTTGGCAACATACAGGTATGTGAGGGGATGTCACATGGAGATGGGTAGAGACCTGTTCTCCCCTGCAGAAGAAGGCAGAACGCGCTCCAACAGGGCAAAGCTCAGGGAGCCAAGGTTCCATTTGGATGCCAGGAAGCACTTCCTGACAGTCAGGACCCCGAGGGTGTGGAATGGGCTTCCATGAGAGGTCGTTGAGGCCCCATCGGTGAGGGTGTTCAAAGATAGATTGGACATGCACATGGTGAGCATGTCGTGAGCGGAGCCGGGTGGTGCCGGAGGTCAGACTAGATGGCCCGGGAGACCCCTTCTGACTCGCTCTGTTTTCTATGTTTCTATGTCTTTCAATAGTGGTTATGTCTGCATGATGCTTATTGGCAGAAATTGTAGTCTAGCCATTTTACCATGTTCTCACTCTCTCTCTCTCTCCGGGTTTCTGTAGCTGCATTTTTTTTCAAAGTGAGACATGCTATCTTTGAGTGTAGTCACCTTCAGTAATTCCTTACGGTCAAAGCATCCCAGCACTACTTACCACCACCCCCATCATTACATTTACAGTTCACCATTCTTCCTCTTGCAAGAAACCCCAACAGGTTTCAAGGATCTTCCTAATCTTTTAGCTGAAATATGGGCCTTTTTCTTCTGGTGATTTTGCCAATTATGCAAACTTCATGTGAATACATTCCTTTTTAACTTAAAAGAAATCTTTTACTTTTCAGTATCCTCATATGATAGCCTTCCCCTTTTCTCATTCATTTTAAAAATGTCATTAGAACAAGCAACTCACTTTCTTATTTAGGAACAATGTAATTTCTGAGATATCCCACCCTGCTGAAAATAATATTGAAGATCCTGAACACATCAGTACCCATCATATCTTTCATAGCTTTGACTCATGCATGTTTAGACAAGATGTCCACTAGCATTAAAATATATGTATACCCACTGTTATATTTCACTATATGCTGCATATCAAGTAAATCCACCTGCCATTGAGTATTCACATCTGAAATAACAGTTCTGTTTCTGTTAAAGCTGATTCTTACCCCTTCATGAACATGTAAGCATTTTGATATATTACCTATGCTTTGGCATGGTTTCTAACATATTGTAGCACTTAAAATCTTCTTGAAAGTGGGGTTCCACCCAATTTCCTAGTCTCCCAGGTTATAATATATCTCTTTAATAAAGCATCTTGGTAAATCATTTTGACTTCATGTGAGAGTACAAATAAAGAGACATAATTCTGTGTTTTATGAATCTAGTTGATAATTAAACACCCTTGTCTTCTTCCCATCTTTCAGGTTTTACACATTTATACAAATGCAGCTAAGGTAGCATTTTGAATCCACAGAGTCAGCATAAATCACAACTTGAGAAGCTTCCTCATCCTTTCTCTGTCAAAGCAACAGACAAATTACCATCAATCTTAGTGATCTCTCTCTCACACACCTTCTCTATCCCCATTCTCCACCCTGCACTTACCCAGGGAATTGGAGTCATTTCTTCATAGATGACCTCCTCATTCAATTCACCATATATATCTTCATAGACAATCTCATCATTTGATTCACAAGATCCATTGATTCACATACCACTTTTTCTTCCCTGCTGTTGGGGCCCCACTTCATAACCTGAGGACACTTTCTCTAAATGATTGTGTTCCACTGTGGCAAGGTCAGGCTCAAGTTCCTGACTAGCATGGATCCACAT
The DNA here is from genome assembly GCF_004798865.1 of Varanus komodoensis. NCBI lineage: Eukaryota > Metazoa > Chordata > Lepidosauria > Squamata > Varanidae > Varanus > Varanus komodoensis. The sequence goes on from NW_025335798.1 coordinate 19,205,299, forward strand.
GGCGCCTAAATTTGTCCATTTATCCCAAAGCACTGTCTATCATCCACCACCTTAGCCACAACTTCATAATGTTTATACACATTGCTGTATATAAACTTACCGCATTAACGTTAAGTTTAACTTACCGCATTAACACACTCAGGTCTGGCATCATAGTATTTAAACCCTCTTTTGCTGAGAGAGGTTGTCCCTGAAACTTGATCAGTTGCAGAGGCCTCTTGGGGATTTCATCTCTGTAGAAAATCATACTTACTTTGCTGCATGCACTTTCTCCCAGGTGAGATAGACTCAGACCTTTCCAAGGTGATCATTTGCTAAATACTCTGGGTGTGGGGAAGACTGAGCAATGTTATGAGATCTCAGAATGCTGACTGAGCACAGTCAGATGTTCTTGGTTGAGCATATACAGGAGTCACACAAACCATGTGTGCCTTCAACATGGATATTTTATGGAGGGAACTGGGATGGGGGGACTTAAAAAATATTCTTACTGGTTAGGAGCACTGGATCAAGCATGTAGAGAAGTAACAACCCATCCTATAGAAAAGTACAACTTGCAACTTCAAGGTGTTTGCTCTGAGAATATGTATGACCATTCTCTTGGAGAAATATCGGGAAATGGATTCGTGGGGGGTGGGGAGGAACCTGGAATACCTCAGAGGATGCTAAGCTACCTTTTCATTTGAAAATCATAGATTCATATTTCGTTGATTGATATGCAAACTGGAATAGTGATTGCACATTCTTTTTGATGCACTTCTCAGTTCAAAAAATTGAATATGAAAATGCATATACTGGGGAAAGTTGCATGCAAAAAGCATATATTATGGAAAACTGCAAGCAAGCAACAATGTGTAGAAATTGATGTACAAACATGAGAGTATTGCACAGAAAATAATGCAAATTTTTGTGGTGTTTGATAAAAAAAATCACTGATGCAGGAAAAGAGCAGTGTAGACCTATGGCATGAAACTGAGATAAACTGGATATAGACTAATTCCTCCATCTGTAATGGCGAATGCTTGTAGTGCCTGCCATGTTTCCTAATCATGTGATAGGAAATAATGGTTTGAATTACTATTGCCCAGGTCTGTATGCCAAGATAAACTCTTAGAGCACATGAATTTAAGTGCTGGTAAGAACTGCATGCCACTGATTAGTATGTCCTAATATTCAGAGAACAGTAGATGTATGAGATTCTCATCACTGCCTCTTTGCCCTCATATCCCAAATTTGTTGGATAGAAGAGAGTGTAAGCATAATAAATGGTGCATTGCAATTCTAAAAGTGATCTCCAAAGTTAAATGAAATTAAGAAGTGATTAGTTAAAGGTTCTACAAATTTGGAGATAAAATCCAATTTAACAGATTGACATGGCTCCTAGTTGAGCTAGCATAAAATTCATATAAGTTGAGCTAGCACAGAGACTTTCTAGAAATTGCATTGAAAGTCTTCTCTGGGTAGAATTTTTTAATCCATTCAAAATTGTCACAGAAATTGGGATATATTGTTAATGTTGCCACTGGCTTTGGAGTTGTGATTTGTTTTAATAAAACTGAAAGGACGCTGTTCCATTAAGTGAATGAGGTACTGTACTAGCCAAGGAATACTAGTGGCTTTCAAACTCATCATTCAATCTCAGCAGGCAAGTCACTCCTCACAAAGATTCTTGGAGGGAGGGCAGCCCTGGCTGCAGCACTATTACTATGAAAAAACAACCGAAGCTGTTCAGGATATATATGGAAGCTTATTTTCCTGCATCTATGTACCATCTAGATCAGTGATGGGGAACCTTTTAGAGACTGAGTGCCCAAACTGCAACCCAAAGCCCACTAATTTATGGCAAAGTGTCAACACTACAATAAACCTGAAAACTGAGGTTTTAGTTTAGAAAAAACAACTCAAAGCCAGTCCAAGCAAATGGCAGCTCGCTGACCAGCCATGCAAAAGATTGGATGAGTCATGGCTAATGAGTCGTGGCATGTGATGTCATCACCTGGCGCCGCTACTCCTTTCTGAGCATGTGCATGGCCCCTATGTGCGCTGTTATCCAATGCTTGGCTGCTGGGGCGATGCTGGGGCTCTGTGTGCCTGCTGTGGTATGTGTGCCATAGGTTCATCACCAAAGGCCTAACCCTACCCTGGTGCACTCCCCTAACCCTAATATAGGGCTAAAGTTCCACTGAAAAGATGGCGATTTTGCAAAAGCCTTCCTTGAGTAGCTTTTTCTGCACAGCTCATCATTTCTGCCCAATCTAAACACATTACAACCATCAAAATCATGCCAGGACACCTCATTTTAATAACCCAACCCAGTGATGGGGAACCTTTTAGAGACCGAGTGCCCAAACTGCAACCCAAAACCCACATATTTATTGCCAAGTGCCAACACTGCAATAAAATCTGAAAACAGCAAGTCCAAGCAAATATATATATATATATATATATATATATATATATATATATATATATATAATTGGCAGTGCACTGACCGGCCATGCGAAAGCTTGGAGGAGTCACAGCTAATGAGTCGCAACTTGTGACATCATCGCCTGGCACTATTACTCCTTTCCGAGCATGCGCATGGCCCCTGTGTGCGCTGTTATCCAATGCTTGGCTGCTGGGGCGATGCTGGGGCGACTTGGCTTGCATGCCGACAGAGAGGGCTCTGTGTGCCCACTGTGGCATGCGTGTCAGAGGTTCGCCACCACTGATCTAGATGCTTGAAGACCTGAAGGAGTATATCAGAAGCAGGATTAGAACAGAAAAAGTGACATTCTGAACAGCAGATTGCTGGCTCGGGCCCTTCTCTAAAGTGTGTGCTCTTGTGCACTTTATGTAGGGCTTCTGGTCTGGGAGAGAGTGAGAGCTGCATCTATATAACTGAAATGCTTTTTCAAAAACCACCAGGCTTTTTCAAGAACTACAAGGACCAATGTGCCTTGAACACGGGAGGTAGGAGGAAGAAGGCACAATCATGACCAAATACATTAATGCCAGCTACGTTGGAGGCATCTGAAAAGCAGATCAAAATCTATTTTTGGAAAAGAGTATGAATTGTCCCCACTTACCTTATTAGCTGAGATTTCAAAAAAATCACACCACAAATTTTCATTGTGGATAGCCTACAAAATTTTTATACACTGCCAGGTATTGTTTTCAGTAAGTTTCAGTAAGTTAACTCCCAATAAAAACTGTAGTTTACTATGGGACATGAACAGTTTTAGTATCCTAGGTATTTAGTCTTGTGACATATGCAAGGGATCATTCATGATTTTGCAATAAAGAAGAATAAAGTTTTTAAGTGAATTGCTCTATTCACTTAAATAGAATAAGACACAATGAAGGGCAGGATATAAAAGCTTTAAATAAATAAATAAATAAATAAATAAATAATTTACAAATGTTTGCAGCCATCTTGGTCATTTATGATAAAAATGATCAAAACACTGAAAGGAGAATACGTTCATTAGTAGTAAGGATCAATCAAAATGTTACAAAATAGTCAGCAATCACTCTAGGACTCTTCCTCAGGCTAAACTAACAGACAATATTAAAATTGGGTAGAATTTGAGGCAATGCTAGAAATGTCCCAGTGTAATTGCAGAAATATAATAAATGTAATTTGAGAATTCGTTTTAAAGGGATTTTATTGGGGGGGAACACTAAGTACAGATATGTGATGTCCCATCCAAATCTGGACCATGGAAAGTAGTATCTCTTTGTGCCTGTTCATTCATGGGAATTGCTGCTTGCATAGTGGGGCACTTATGGTTCTAAAAACAAACCCAAAATGATTGGAAATGCTTGTTTCCAGCTGAGCTCACAGAAGGCAGGTCTGCTGGTCTGTCCTAATTTGGAAATGAATGTGTCTAGTTTTAGAAGCGAGAAAGCCTTGTTGCACAAGCAGCGGGAACCATTAGTGCAACAGAGGTGGAACAGACCCACTGGATATTGGACAAAAGTCTTCCTACCCCTTGGGGTCCTAATTCACACTGAGGAACCTAAGCTTAGTTCTGAGTAACCCCGCCCCCCTAAAAAAGGCTTAGCTGCCAACTAATTCTTTAAAGTAACATAGCTTCACTATGAGAAGAGAGCAGTCCATCAATATGCCCAATAGCAGATGAAAAAAGAAGTAGGCCGGCTGAAGGAAAAAGTGATCAGGCTACACTCTTTCTCTCATTCATGCCACTGCGTAGCAATTTAGAACAGCCAGTGGAAGGCTTTTTAAAATTCTAAATGCCAGGCTCCGATCTTCGTAGGAATCACAGTGCAAGAAGAATGGTGGGACAGGATAATCTTTTCTTCCCCACCAGCAATCTTCATGAAGTTCATCTCTTTGTAGCAATTAGGCTTGAAAATACCACCCCTCATTGGGTTAGGGACACAAAGGTTATTTGAATGTGTGTCTCACAGTATATGGTGAGAAGAGAGTCAAGTCTTCCTTGCTCAGTGATGACCCCTGAGAATTGCCCTTAAATAGCAATCAGCCTTGAGAAAAGCCTACCACAGGAGACAACAGGAAGCATTTTTAAAATTTATTTTAAGCTGACTGTTGTATGTGTGGATGGCATTTTGGGGTACAACACTGCACAAAGGGAGGGAAAAGTTAGCCTTTTCTCCCCAGATGTGTCTGTCTCTGAAAGTAATCCCTGTGCACCAATTAGGCGTCATACAAAAGCTTCTATTAGTACTAATGGGCACTTTTAATAAACAGGTATCAATGTTGCATGGTGGAGAACAGGTGGGAAGTGGGATGGAGTGAAAGATTTTACAAGCTGCATTTGCCCCACAGGCTTTAGTTTCCCTGCCCCTGCTCCTGATGCCTCTCTCTCTGCTCATGTTTGTTATAGGTATGGGGGGTACAGTTGTGTGCTTTAAGTTCATGTCCCTTCAAATTCACGCCTGGCCTTTTTCTTCGCAAAGGTGGCCAAACTGCTAAATAGAACGGTGAAAGCCATTCCATTTTCCCCAGCGGATAATTAAGTATGGTAGCATGAAAGTATACAAAACCAAAGTAAGCGAACACACTGAAATTCAGTCACTTGTTGAGTGTTAAAGAATCAGACCATGGTACTAAAGTATTCTTAATGTCATTGCAAGGGATGGGAACAAAATCAGAATACCGGTTACTGTTGGATCTGACTCCATCTATCATTAGCTTCTCTGTCCTCTGCCCTACTAGACTTGATTATATAGTCTTCCTTTCTTTTCATCAGAAAGAAAGTCAAACATAGTTTAATAAATATGTACATAGATGACTCTGCATGTGAGGGAAATCCGCTAGGATGCATTCAGGGCTTCTTCAAACTGGAAGATTTATCATAATTCCAAAATGCTTGCCCACTACAGTAAGTCTTACCATACATATGTTAAGGTTCAGAGGGGTGCTGTATGTGATTATGTGTTGATGCATACTATCTCAACCCTCCAAAACTGCCTCAACCACACATTTTGGTGAGTCCAATTAGAAACATGAAATGGATTCTGAAATAAGATATGGGCGTGGGAGATTTTCCCCTATATCCTCAATGTTACCTGCATGTTAAGCTGTGTTTTTTATTTATTACATTAATATCGCACTGTTTTTCCAGCAAGGAACCTGGGCAGTTTACATAATCTTCTTCTCTCCATTTCATCCTCACAACAACCCTTTGAGGTAGATTAGGTTGAGAGTGAGTGAGTGGCCCAAAGTCACCCAGTGAGTTCATGGCTGAGTAGATACTACTAGTACCTGGGTCTCCCAGTCCCAATCCAACATTCTAACCAGTATTCTACACTGACTCACTTTTACTTTCAGTACAGATCCTAATCTTTTTAAAAAAACAGCATCCACTTAATGCGGAAGTCCATTTAGAACATTTAGCTTGACTGCAAAGAAAGTATACAGACCACTGCTACTCTGGCATACAATCGTGTTATGGGCTTACATTGTAGCTAAATGTATATTCAACATTTTGACCAATTGATTGTTTCATAATTGTTACTTACTTGCACATTATGTCATTGCTCTCCTTTTCTATTATGCACTGCCCTCCATGGCATTTTACACATTTGTCTATTTCACACTTTGGACCTTCGTATCGAAGAGGACAGACACATTCTACATTGCCATCATCAGCAATGATACAGGATTCAGAATTGACACAATAATGGTGGCAAACGTCTGTAATGAATGAACATTTTGTATATATTACTAGTAACAGAAGTAGAGTCTGTTTTCAGTCAGAATAAATTAACACTTTGATTCTTTTCAGTGTTTTTATATGGTATCAATCAATCCATAATGTAATTAACTGCCTATCATAAACATCTTTTTGTATATCAATTTGTTGGAGAATATTCACATTTATTTGCTGTAGCATGCAGGTAAATAACCTGCAAGGTTATCACCTGCAATGTTTTTGAACTCATGACCTATAGGTAGTGATTTGAATTTTCCTGAGGTACACATTTCTGGATGATACTGTTGCTCTACTCAGACAGTTATTTTAAGATTACTTTGATTTATGAAATTATCTATGAAGGCCATAATAAGTGATGTTTATTATTATAAAGCTGGAGGATTTTCAGCTATAACCTAAATGATACAATATATATCTGGGAAACTATTGTCCACAATTAAAAAGTTTTCAAATTCTTGTTTGTCTTAAGTAAATAAAGCATCCCTTCCTTTCCCTTTTATTTATCCATTAATGGATTTCATTTATCTGAAATATTTTGTTATTTTACACTGTGTCAGCATTCCCGATCTGATAATCAACAGACAGTGTAGAGAGTATCCTTAAATTTACATTTAAATGAATTCCTTTAAAGAAGAAGGAGAAGAAGATGTTTGCAGAAGCAGTCAACTAGAAACAATTTGTTTGGCTTTGGGTAAACCTCAAGTAAATATTTTTTCTTAATCTGTATGTCTATCTATGCATGATTTATGTACTATATTGTTTTCAAATACCAAACTGTAGCTATTTTTGGATCCATGCAGTTTATTTAATAGCAAGAGGAACAGAATCACAATTATTGCTTTTCTTTTCCTTCAAAGATTTGAGCTTATTTAATTGTCTCCCAACTGAAAATACATACTGCTGATTTCAGTAAAAATTCCTTTTAAGATGTAGGTGAATCTTTTTGCTCTTTGACAGATCTTGTCATTAAAGTGAATAGTTTAGAATCAGAGCTTTCCAGATGCATTTTCTGAATCTGTACATTTTATAGTATTTATAAGAAAAGTAAAACAGGAAGAATTATTTCCATTCTCAGTGGGTTTTCTGATCAAGGCTCCATGTTTCTAAAAGACTGTACACAATGCCGTCTAGATTCTGTGCCTGGTTCATACACTTACTGGGAGACAATCCAAACCCAGACACAGCAGTTGCTTATAAATATATCACTACAGTCCCCTGTAAAAGATTCCTGTGACTATTAGTCCCTTTTTAAAAGCAGGATATATGAACAACTTCATTCCATGGCTCAATCACCCTCTCCTTTTACAAATATGCAGTTGTGTCAAGGTATTTATCATCTACACTAAGCTGCTGAGTGAGGTTAAACAGGTATTTTGAAATATATTGACACTAATATGCTGATCACATGTCCCTCTACTACGCCTTCTCCTCTTCATCAGGCAAGGCTGTGGATGCACCAAAAACAGTGCCTGCTGTGACAATGGGGACGTATCCATTACCCCACCACTGCTTTTGTTTTGTGCAGAATCATCCCTGCTGATTCTGTTGTGCAAGCTGTCCCTGCTGTGCAATGGAAATGTAGCACTTTGGGGGGCAAGCCTCAGAAAGCATGCAAACATCAGTTTCTACAACAGAGAAGGTTATTAGAGTCCCATATGGAGTTCCAGAAATGAGCACTCCTGCTTGCTGAGGTTCTCCTGGGAATGCTGGCTCTTGGAACAGAATCAAAGCGAGTAACCCTTGGGCAATCATAACTGAATTATGCCCATTACCTGAATGAAAACTAGTAAGCTGAAGCTCAACAAAGACAAGAGAGGCATCCTATTAGTGGATGATTCTTTGGAATGGACTGTGTTCAGCCATTCCAAAGCCGAATGGATGGGTTTCTGGATGGGGTTGCACTTTCCCTGAAGGGGGTAGGTTTGTTGCTTGAGGGTTCTGCTGAAGTCATAATAGGCTCAGTTGGCCTCTGCAGCATAGAATAGCTTCCACCAATTTTGGCTGCCCTATCTGGATGGAGACAATCTGGCTTCAGTAGCCTATATTCTGGTAGCCTCCAACAGAATTTAATGAGATGCACTATACATGGGGCTGCCTTTGAAGACGTTTGAAAGCTGCATTCAGAGCAGAAGTCGATATGTGGAAGGCATATTTTAGTGAGGATCAGAGCAGGTACCAACAACCTGTTTTAGAGGATGTTTTATAGTACATCTTCAGAAGATATGTCTGCATGCTCAATGGTCAAACATTCTAGGAGTTGTAGTTTGAAACATCTAGAGGGCAGAATGCCTATTCCTGAGCTAAAGATTTCAGTCAGACTGTACTTATTAATCCCACTATAAGTTCCCATTCAATTGGGACAGACTGGGTTAGGATCCTTCTAAATTCTCTAATTACTTGGAACTAAACTGCTAAGCATTATGTTGAGTCAAATGAACCTGAGTCACATAAATTTAGTGACTGAAGGCACCTTAGGGAAATCACTAGCAGAATTTTGATCTTATGAACAACTCAAATGATACTTAAGCCTGGGTCTGCCACTCTTGCCATTTCATAAAGGTAGGTGATCTAATGACAACAAAGGAAATGTATTTTATTGTTTAAATCACTTTCTGTTATCCCAGTTGTTACAGCAACTTGCTTTCCCACTCCTATTGAGTGCTGGACCAACAGCAGCAGCAGCAGTAGTGCACCACACTTCTGAGAACTCATGACGTAGCTATTACATTTAGTCCATTTAAAAAAAAAATCCAAATAATGAAAGAGAAATGCCTGATGTACAAGTTTTAGGAAAGTACAGACTTACACTGAACAAATGTGACACATGCATAGCTCTCTGCCAAAAGTTTGCTCTTAGATATAGGAGTATCCAACATTTGTTATTTTGGGGTTTGCAACTTTGCACCAAATTTCATCAGTATCAGGAAGAAGAAGAGCTATGTAGCAGAATGATTTTTAACTCTTGGTTCAAACTAGAAATGTATTGAGCATCTGTTATGTTAGGTTCTGGGCCCAACATGCTACTATCCCACTGTAAAAATATTTACCAGCAAAGCTTTTAGACTCCTTGCCTGGATATGCTACTGGGTTAACTTTGTAGCCCAGGTAGATTAATCTCAGTCTAAATTATTGCAGGGTTGATGTCTAAATGATTGCAATGATTAGCTCTACCACTGAACTGGGAACTGTCTAAATAATAACACCAGACATTCAGTTTTTCATACTTGCTGTTTGTTTATTCATTTGTTTGTTCAAAACAATCCTGACTTGTTACAGTGTCTACAACCCTATATCAAACCTTGCCTCAGCAGGTCTTTCTAAGTTACAGAGGCTATAGATAACAGCATTGGGTACTTGATGGTGGTTCTGTGAGGATATATTAGAAATGTGTTCCAGTTTGTTTTTGGACAGGACTTACACCATCTGCATCTTCCAGTTTGAACCCAATCTTGGACGCAATGTGGAGCTGACATCCACAACAAAAACTGTTTTTGACATCCGATGTGCATTTGAAAAATGCACATGTAAAGAGTGTAACTTCGAAAAATGTACAACAATACACTTTAATCAATGGGAGAAGAATACATACCTTTCAAAATGTGAAAAAATAATGCATTCATTTGGGAAAATGTAAGCTAATACATAAATAAATAATTTAAATTAATAAATTTTTATGTATGTATTTTCATACAAAAACTAAAGCTTGCAATCTGGCACACAACTCACATCAGAATGAACTTTGTGGTGAATTTGGAGAATGTCAGGTTTGCTGACTTGCACATGTCCAGTCGTATTCTTATTTTTTATTGTGTGCTTAAGCTAACATTTCTTCTGTTTACCCATTTTAATACATTGGTCTTATTCTGGATGTTGGCTTTGAAGAGTTTAAAAGGGAAGAGGCTACCCTTTTTTTAAAAATGTACTTCATTCAGTCTTCTATTCATTTTTAAAATTTGCCATGCTTTAAATATGCTGCTTGATATCTATTATACTTACAGTATTGACACCTGTCTCCTGTATATTCAGGCTGACAATGACAACGGGGTTGATTTCCAGCAGTGACTGTGCAGGTTCCTCCATTTTGACAAAATCGATCACAAACTGTTTTGTTGCAATTTGGGCCTGTAAAACCCAGGGTGCAGCTGCAGGTAGGCCTTCCTATTAGAAAGAAATGTAATACGTGGTAGCACATACTTCAGTAAATGAAGAAATACATTAAAAATATTACTGCATTTTCATATTGGCACGTTATAGATCAATCAACATTTTTAGATATGTTAATAAAAGGAGTTCCATAATGTTTGCAGAAAGATCAACAATGGATGAGTGACATTTAAGAATTCGTATTTTTATATATAATGTATAATCAGGTCTGAGACCTGGAAGCAGTAAACTTTTTCTGGTTCATTCTGATCTGGCTGAGTTCTGTTCTAGGGAACCTTCCAAGGCCACCATGCCAGAGGTGGGTGTCCTCCCTGCATACACTGAGTGTGTCAATGGTGAGACCACATGCATCCATTCTCACACTTAACACACGCAGAACCTGCTGTTTCTCTTTGATTTAATGAAAGGCAGGAGGCAAGGGGGCAAATTGCATAGTTAGCCTGTGCTTCCCCAGCAGCAATCCTTGAAAATGCCCCTCTTCCATAGCAGCTAACTGTGAGAAAGCCTGCACTGCTCATTGGAATAAGCCGAGTTGTGGGCTCCAGAATATGGAACGATGTGTTAGAGGCTTCCAGTCCCAAGCCTGATCGTTCAAACCTGCACAGCAGGAATGCACATTTTTCTTTACGGTGGAAAATGAATCCTTTTTCCTTTCTTCTTTGTCTGAACATTCAGCTATATCAAAATGGTAAATATCTTTACCTCATAAACACATCCTTCCGACTCTAATCTCTCTTATGAGAACACTTATAAGTTAGGTGTTTCCCTCTCTTTTGCTTCCTACCACTTTCCTTCCTCCCTGACTGAAACCTTAACATCCCATGTCTCAACTTATTTGAACCATAAAATTAATTGATACCTCACTTAAGTCTATTAAACTATTTGAAGAAACAACATTAGGGCTTAAGCAAGGAAGGGTAATGGGTAATGGGTCCACAGACAAGCCATGTCCCTGGTGTCAAGGTTTATATCATTATCATTATCATTATTATAACATTTCTATGCCGCCCCATTCGCCGAAGCCTTGGGGCGGCTCACGGCTTTTGAACTCAACTCATGTTGAGTTTAAAAAACTGAAAGGGCTTTGCTTGCATGTTTGATGGCTTTGGGAAACCCTGTGTTTGTCTCAATTACAGGGAGGCTTCTAAGCGTGTCTACCCATATGCTCTTGGAAACACCCGTTAGACCCCCCGCCCCCAATCCCACATGCAGATCTCAATGGGACCTGGTGAGCACAGAAACACTAAGCATCCCTGTAAGAATGCCTGAATAGCACTATATGTGACTGAATTCAAATTCCTTTAGACTTCCCTTACTCTCTTGGTTCAGCTGCCATCAACATTTTGTAAATCTGGAAGTTCACAAGTCCCTGTTAAAGTGGGTTTTTAAAATCTGTTTATTTTAGTTTATAGACTTGTATACTTCAGCATACTTAGGTATATAGAAATCACAAACTTTTGGGCAGCAGCCTCATTGTGCTTGGTATGACCTTCAAACTTCTAAATTTGCTATTAAATGTTGCAATGTATCACCAGCCCTTAGGACAGGCATTCCAGTCAGGACCGCAAACAGTCTGGCAGAAGCAACTTGCAGTCAATCTTGCTCAGGGTTTGGGAAATAACAAGGGTGGAAGGACACAAATCAGCCCAGTTCTAATCTTCCCTCTTAAGGCTTTCAGCAGGCTAATTCTCTTTTCCTGCTTACCCCAGTTTAATTTCCTCACCCCTTAACTGAGCATTTGATACATCCTGGATCCCTTTAAATTTACAGAAAACTCTGAAGTATGTAAAAACTTCCATCTTAATTTTTGGATGGCCCTATTTCACTTCCAAATGGATACTCAACTATTCAAGATTGTTAAATGAGGGGAGGATGGTACCATTTTCAAGAAAACATTTTTTTTCTGTTGTACAAATTCTGATTTTTCACTTGATACATATCTTGATTTGTGGATGCCAGTGATGTAGTGTTGCTGAGGCTGGTGGGGATGTGCATGAGCACTCTTTGATTAGCAGCAATGCTGACACTGTGTTTCACCCATCTCAGAATTCCTCCTCCTGCTCACCTGCACACTTTCAACTATGATCTTTATAGTAGCTGGAAGGGTGGAGAATGAATTTTCCAAGCAACAGTCTAAGATACCACTCCATTCAGAACTTGATAAAGATTTGTTAGCTTTACAGATCTGGTGGATCAAAACAGCTAGAACAGGTCCTTCCAAGATTTTGTTCTTGGAAACTCTCACTGAACAAATGTATACTTGAAATTTTACCTGATCCATGTAGATAAGAAAGGAAGCAAGGCAGATTCAATTCAGTTTAGAAAGTCTTCTATCTAGGCCCTATCATACTAATGCTGCAGAACATGCATCTTTTCCCCCTTATTTAGACCATAGTTTGGTGCCATATCATCACAAGTAAAGCATAAGGCTTAGCTTTAACTTGAGTATTCATATAGATGTTATTTTTTTCATCCAAATAATTTTTAGCTTAACTTT
>NW_025335798.1:19218244-19223829 GCF_004798865.1 Varanus komodoensis
GACTGCAGGCTAAACATGAGTCAGCAGTGTGATGTGGTGGTCAAGAGGGCGAACGCCATCCTTGGTTGCATAACCAGAAGTGTGGCTTCTAGATCAAGAGAGGTATTACTACCACTCTACACGACTCTGGTGCGCCCGCAATTGGAGTACTGTGTTCAGTTTTGGGCCCCTCATTACAGAAAGGATATAGCCAGATTAGAGTCAGTGCAGCGTAGGACCACAAGGCTGGTGGCCGGTTTGCAGGGGATGCCGTATGAGGCGAGACTGAGGGAACTGGGTCTCTTCAGCCTGGAGAAGAGGAGACTCAGAGGGGATATGTTGGCAACATACAGGTATGTGAGGGGATGTCACATGGAGATGGGTAGAGACCTGTTCTCCCCTGCAGAAGAAGGCAGAACGCGCTCCAACAGGGCAAAGCTCAGGGAGCCAAGGTTCCATTTGGATGCCAGGAAGCACTTCCTGACAGTCAGGACCCCGAGGGTGTGGAATGGGCTTCCATGAGAGGTCGTTGAGGCCCCATCGGTGAGGGTGTTCAAAGATAGATTGGACATGCACATGGTGAGCATGTCGTGAGCGGAGCCGGGTGGTGCCGGAGGTCAGACTAGATGGCCCGGGAGACCCCTTCTGACTCGCTCTGTTTTCTATGTTTCTATGTCTTTCAATAGTGGTTATGTCTGCATGATGCTTATTGGCAGAAATTGTAGTCTAGCCATTTTACCATGTTCTCACTCTCTCTCTCTCTCCGGGTTTCTGTAGCTGCATTTTTTTTCAAAGTGAGACATGCTATCTTTGAGTGTAGTCACCTTCAGTAATTCCTTACGGTCAAAGCATCCCAGCACTACTTACCACCACCCCCATCATTACATTTACAGTTCACCATTCTTCCTCTTGCAAGAAACCCCAACAGGTTTCAAGGATCTTCCTAATCTTTTAGCTGAAATATGGGCCTTTTTCTTCTGGTGATTTTGCCAATTATGCAAACTTCATGTGAATACATTCCTTTTTAACTTAAAAGAAATCTTTTACTTTTCAGTATCCTCATATGATAGCCTTCCCCTTTTCTCATTCATTTTAAAAATGTCATTAGAACAAGCAACTCACTTTCTTATTTAGGAACAATGTAATTTCTGAGATATCCCACCCTGCTGAAAATAATATTGAAGATCCTGAACACATCAGTACCCATCATATCTTTCATAGCTTTGACTCATGCATGTTTAGACAAGATGTCCACTAGCATTAAAATATATGTATACCCACTGTTATATTTCACTATATGCTGCATATCAAGTAAATCCACCTGCCATTGAGTATTCACATCTGAAATAACAGTTCTGTTTCTGTTAAAGCTGATTCTTACCCCTTCATGAACATGTAAGCATTTTGATATATTACCTATGCTTTGGCATGGTTTCTAACATATTGTAGCACTTAAAATCTTCTTGAAAGTGGGGTTCCACCCAATTTCCTAGTCTCCCAGGTTATAATATATCTCTTTAATAAAGCATCTTGGTAAATCATTTTGACTTCATGTGAGAGTACAAATAAAGAGACATAATTCTGTGTTTTATGAATCTAGTTGATAATTAAACACCCTTGTCTTCTTCCCATCTTTCAGGTTTTACACATTTATACAAATGCAGCTAAGGTAGCATTTTGAATCCACAGAGTCAGCATAAATCACAACTTGAGAAGCTTCCTCATCCTTTCTCTGTCAAAGCAACAGACAAATTACCATCAATCTTAGTGATCTCTCTCTCACACACCTTCTCTATCCCCATTCTCCACCCTGCACTTACCCAGGGAATTGGAGTCATTTCTTCATAGATGACCTCCTCATTCAATTCACCATATATATCTTCATAGACAATCTCATCATTTGATTCACAAGATCCATTGATTCACATACCACTTTTTCTTCCCTGCTGTTGGGGCCCCACTTCATAACCTGAGGACACTTTCTCTAAATGATTGTGTTCCACTGTGGCAAGGTCAGGCTCAAGTTCCTGACTAGCATGGATCCACATGGCGCCTAAATTTGTCCATTTATCCCAAAGCACTGTCTATCATCCACCACCTTAGCCACAACTTCATAATGTTTATACACATTGCTGTATATAAACTTACCGCATTAACGTTAAGTTTAACTTACCGCATTAACACACTCAGGTCTGGCATCATAGTATTTAAACCCTCTTTTGCTGAGAGAGGTTGTCCCTGAAACTTGATCAGTTGCAGAGGCCTCTTGGGGATTTCATCTCTGTAGAAAATCATACTTACTTTGCTGCATGCACTTTCTCCCAGGTGAGATAGACTCAGACCTTTCCAAGGTGATCATTTGCTAAATACTCTGGGTGTGGGGAAGACTGAGCAATGTTATGAGATCTCAGAATGCTGACTGAGCACAGTCAGATGTTCTTGGTTGAGCATATACAGGAGTCACACAAACCATGTGTGCCTTCAACATGGATATTTTATGGAGGGAACTGGGATGGGGGGACTTAAAAAATATTCTTACTGGTTAGGAGCACTGGATCAAGCATGTAGAGAAGTAACAACCCATCCTATAGAAAAGTACAACTTGCAACTTCAAGGTGTTTGCTCTGAGAATATGTATGACCATTCTCTTGGAGAAATATCGGGAAATGGATTCGTGGGGGGTGGGGAGGAACCTGGAATACCTCAGAGGATGCTAAGCTACCTTTTCATTTGAAAATCATAGATTCATATTTCGTTGATTGATATGCAAACTGGAATAGTGATTGCACATTCTTTTTGATGCACTTCTCAGTTCAAAAAATTGAATATGAAAATGCATATACTGGGGAAAGTTGCATGCAAAAAGCATATATTATGGAAAACTGCAAGCAAGCAACAATGTGTAGAAATTGATGTACAAACATGAGAGTATTGCACAGAAAATAATGCAAATTTTTGTGGTGTTTGATAAAAAAAATCACTGATGCAGGAAAAGAGCAGTGTAGACCTATGGCATGAAACTGAGATAAACTGGATATAGACTAATTCCTCCATCTGTAATGGCGAATGCTTGTAGTGCCTGCCATGTTTCCTAATCATGTGATAGGAAATAATGGTTTGAATTACTATTGCCCAGGTCTGTATGCCAAGATAAACTCTTAGAGCACATGAATTTAAGTGCTGGTAAGAACTGCATGCCACTGATTAGTATGTCCTAATATTCAGAGAACAGTAGATGTATGAGATTCTCATCACTGCCTCTTTGCCCTCATATCCCAAATTTGTTGGATAGAAGAGAGTGTAAGCATAATAAATGGTGCATTGCAATTCTAAAAGTGATCTCCAAAGTTAAATGAAATTAAGAAGTGATTAGTTAAAGGTTCTACAAATTTGGAGATAAAATCCAATTTAACAGATTGACATGGCTCCTAGTTGAGCTAGCATAAAATTCATATAAGTTGAGCTAGCACAGAGACTTTCTAGAAATTGCATTGAAAGTCTTCTCTGGGTAGAATTTTTTAATCCATTCAAAATTGTCACAGAAATTGGGATATATTGTTAATGTTGCCACTGGCTTTGGAGTTGTGATTTGTTTTAATAAAACTGAAAGGACGCTGTTCCATTAAGTGAATGAGGTACTGTACTAGCCAAGGAATACTAGTGGCTTTCAAACTCATCATTCAATCTCAGCAGGCAAGTCACTCCTCACAAAGATTCTTGGAGGGAGGGCAGCCCTGGCTGCAGCACTATTACTATGAAAAAACAACCGAAGCTGTTCAGGATATATATGGAAGCTTATTTTCCTGCATCTATGTACCATCTAGATCAGTGATGGGGAACCTTTTAGAGACTGAGTGCCCAAACTGCAACCCAAAGCCCACTAATTTATGGCAAAGTGTCAACACTACAATAAACCTGAAAACTGAGGTTTTAGTTTAGAAAAAACAACTCAAAGCCAGTCCAAGCAAATGGCAGCTCGCTGACCAGCCATGCAAAAGATTGGATGAGTCATGGCTAATGAGTCGTGGCATGTGATGTCATCACCTGGCGCCGCTACTCCTTTCTGAGCATGTGCATGGCCCCTATGTGCGCTGTTATCCAATGCTTGGCTGCTGGGGCGATGCTGGGGCTCTGTGTGCCTGCTGTGGTATGTGTGCCATAGGTTCATCACCAAAGGCCTAACCCTACCCTGGTGCACTCCCCTAACCCTAATATAGGGCTAAAGTTCCACTGAAAAGATGGCGATTTTGCAAAAGCCTTCCTTGAGTAGCTTTTTCTGCACAGCTCATCATTTCTGCCCAATCTAAACACATTACAACCATCAAAATCATGCCAGGACACCTCATTTTAATAACCCAACCCAGTGATGGGGAACCTTTTAGAGACCGAGTGCCCAAACTGCAACCCAAAACCCACATATTTATTGCCAAGTGCCAACACTGCAATAAAATCTGAAAACAGCAAGTCCAAGCAAATATATATATATATATATATATATATATATATATATATATATATATATATATATAATTGGCAGTGCACTGACCGGCCATGCGAAAGCTTGGAGGAGTCACAGCTAATGAGTCGCAACTTGTGACATCATCGCCTGGCACTATTACTCCTTTCCGAGCATGCGCATGGCCCCTGTGTGCGCTGTTATCCAATGCTTGGCTGCTGGGGCGATGCTGGGGCGACTTGGCTTGCATGCCGACAGAGAGGGCTCTGTGTGCCCACTGTGGCATGCGTGTCAGAGGTTCGCCACCACTGATCTAGATGCTTGAAGACCTGAAGGAGTATATCAGAAGCAGGATTAGAACAGAAAAAGTGACATTCTGAACAGCAGATTGCTGGCTCGGGCCCTTCTCTAAAGTGTGTGCTCTTGTGCACTTTATGTAGGGCTTCTGGTCTGGGAGAGAGTGAGAGCTGCATCTATATAACTGAAATGCTTTTTCAAAAACCACCAGGCTTTTTCAAGAACTACAAGGACCAATGTGCCTTGAACACGGGAGGTAGGAGGAAGAAGGCACAATCATGACCAAATACATTAATGCCAGCTACGTTGGAGGCATCTGAAAAGCAGATCAAAATCTATTTTTGGAAAAGAGTATGAATTGTCCCCACTTACCTTATTAGCTGAGATTTCAAAAAAATCACACCACAAATTTTCATTGTGGATAGCCTACAAAATTTTTATACACTGCCAGGTATTGTTTTCAGTAAGTTTCAGTAAGTTAACTCCCAATAAAAACTGTAGTTTACTATGGGACATGAACAGTTTTAGTATCCTAGGTATTTAGTCTTGTGACATATGCAAGGGATCATTCATGATTTTGCAATAAAGAAGAATAAAGTTTTTAAGTGAATTGCTCTATTCACTTAAATAGAATAAGACACAATGAAGGGCAGGATATAAAAGCTTTAAATAAATAAATAAATAAATAAATAAATAATTTACAAATGTTTGCAGCCATCTTGGTCATTTATGATAAAAATGATCAAAACACTGAAAGGAGAATACGTTCATTAGTAGTAAGGATCAATCAAAATGTTACAAAATAGTCAGCAATCACTCTAGGACTCTTCCTCAGGCTAAACTAACAGACAAT
>NW_025335798.1:19223929-19483161 GCF_004798865.1 Varanus komodoensis
TAAAATGGACAGGAATGGGTGAATTTAATTCAGATGACCATCAGGTAAACTACTGCGGGCAAGAATCCCTCAGAAGAAATGGAGTAGCCTTCATAGTCAATAAAAGAGTAGGAAAAGCAGTACTGGGACACAATCTCCAAAATGACAGAATGATCTCAGTTCGAATCCAAGGAAAACCATTCAACATCACAGTAGTCCAAGACTATGCCCCAACCACTGGTGCTGAAGAGGCTGAAGTTGACCAGTTCTATGAAGGCCTACAACACCTTCTAGAATTAACACCAAAAAATGATGTTCTTATCATCATGGGGGATTGGAATGCTAAAGGAGGAAGCCAAAGATAACTGGAATAACAGGCAAGTTTGGCCTTGGAGTACAAAATGAAGCAGGGCACAGGCTGGTAGAATTTTGTCAAGAGAATACGATGGTCATAGCAAACACTCTCTTCCAACAACCCAAGAGACGACTCTACAAATGGACATCACCAGATGGTCAACACAGAAATCAGATTGACTATGTGCTCTGCAGCCAAAGATGGAGAAGCTCTATACAGTCAGTAAAAACTAGACCAGGAGCCGACTGTGGCTCAGATCATGAGCTTCTGGTTGCACAATTTAGGCTTAAATTGAAGAAAGTAGGGAAAAGCACTAGGCCACTCAGGTATGACCTAAATCATATCCCTGATGAATATACTGTAGAGGTGACAAATAGATTTAAGGAATTAGATCTGATAGACAGAGTGCCTGAAGAACTATGGACAGAGGTTTGCAATATTGTACAAGAGGTAGCAACTAAAGCCATCCCAAAGAAAAAGAAATGCAAGAAAGCAAAATGGCTGTCTGAGGAAGCTTTACAAATAGCTGAGGAAAGAAGGGAAGAGAAAGGCAAGGGAGAAAGCGAAAGATACACCCAATTGAATGCAGAATTCCAGAGAATAGCAAGAAGAGATAAGAATGCCTTCTTAAATGAAAAGTGCAAAGACATAGAAGAAAATAGAATAGGGAGGGCCCGAGATCTCTTCAAGAAAATTGGAGATATGAAGGGAACATTTCATGCAAAGATGGGCATGACAAAGGACCAAAATGGCAGGGACCTAACAGAGGCAGAAGAGATTAAGAAGAGGTGGCAGAATTACACAGAAGAACTGTACAAAAAAAGCTTAACGTCCCTGATAACCACGATGGGGTGGTCACTGACCTTGAGCCAGACATCCTGGAATGTGAAGTCAAATGGGCCTGAGGAAGTCTGAGCAACAAGAAAGCTAGTGGAGGTGACAGTATTCCAGCTGAGCTATTCAAAATCTTAAAAGATGATGCAGTAAAAGTGCTACACTCAATCTGCCAGCAAATTTGGAAAACTCAGCAGTGGCCACAGGATTGGAAAAGGTCAGTTTACATTCCCATCCCAAAGAAGGGCAATGCCAAAGAATGTTCAAACTACTGCACCATTGTACTCATTTCACATGCAAGCAAAGTTATGCTCAAAATCCTACAAGCTAGGCTCCAGCAGTATGTGGACCGGGAACTACCAGAAGTACAGGCAGGATTTCGAAGAGGGAGAGGAAGTAGAGATCAAATTGCCAACATACGCTGCATCATGGAGAAAGCTAGGGAGTTCCAGAAAAACATCTACTTCTGCTTCATTGACTATGCTAAAGCCTTTGATTGTGTGGATCACAACAAATTGTGGCAAGTTCTTAAAGAGATGGGAGTACCTGACCATCTTATTTGTCTCTTGAGAAACCTATATGCGGGTCAAAAAGCAACAGTGAGAACTGGACATGGAACCACTGATTGGTTCAAAATTGAGAAAGGAGTTCGGCAAGGCTGTATACTGTAACCCTGCCTATTTAACTTATATGCAGAGCACATCATGAGAAAGGTGGGGCTAGATGGATCACCAGTTGGAATGAAGATTGCTGGGAGAAATATCAACAACCTCAGATATGCAGATGATACCACTCTCATGGCAGAAAGTGAAGAGGAACTGAAGAGCCTCTTGATGCAGGTGAAGGAGGAGAGTGCAAAAGTTGGCTTGAAACTGATCATTAAGAAAACTAAGATCATGGCATCTGGTCCTCTCCACTTCCTGGCAAATAGATGGGGAAGAAATGGAGGTACTGACAGATTTTATTTTCCTGGGTTCCAAGATCACCGCAGACGGGGACTGCAACCAAGAAATTAAAAGACGCTTGCTCCTGGGGAGGAAAGCTATGGCAAATCTAGACAGCATACTGAAAAGCAGAGACATCACCCTGCCAACAAAAGTGCATATAGTTAAGGCTATGGTTTTCCCAGTTGCAATGCATGGCTGTGAAAGCTGGACCATAACGAAGGCTGAGCAATGAAGGATTGAGGTCTTTGAATTGT
This sequence comes from Varanus komodoensis, assembly GCF_004798865.1. NCBI lineage: Eukaryota > Metazoa > Chordata > Lepidosauria > Squamata > Varanidae > Varanus > Varanus komodoensis. The sequence goes on from NW_025335798.1 coordinate 19,226,299, forward strand.
GGTGCTGGAGGAGACTCCTGCGAGTCCCTTGGACTGCAAGGCAATCGAACCAGTCAGTCCTAGAGGAGATCAAGCCTGACTGCTCTTTAGAAGGCCAGATACTGAAGATGAAACTCAAATACTTTGGCCACTTAATGAGAAGGAAGGACTCCCTGGAGAAGAGCCTAATGCTGGGAACAATTGATGGCAAAAGAAGAAGGGGACGGCAGAGAATGAGGTGGCTAGTTGGAAGCAGCTGGTGTGAGTTTAAGTGGACTCCAGGGGATGGAGGAGGACAGGAAGGCGTGGAGGAATGTTGTCCATGGGGTCGCGATGGGGCGGACACGACAGCACGACTAACAACAACAACAAAGCTGAACTTCAGAGACCATCAAAATCATTTGGATGTAGCATGTTCCATTGTATTTTAATAAGACCTAAATTAAATAATTCAGGGCAGCATCCAACATCGTTCATCTGCAAATAACACTAGCAGAGGTCCCCTTAATCTTTCTGTTGGATTCTGCTGTTACACCTAATTCCAACTTAGTTCCTACTAGAGTAACACAGCTTCATAATGCCCATAGTCTGTATTTAACCCACTGTTTCCAAACTGTTCCTTTCAACTCAAATATGAAACTAAGAAGTTTGCACCATTTCTCCTGTACAAAATAAACTATTTTTTTCTGTAATGGCATAAAAGAACAAAACAACTTGTCATTAAAACAAGATTACATATACAAGTTTTGAGGACTCTTTGGTGGTGGTGCATGTGGCAAAAAATAACATCTGCTTATTGTAGTTAATGACATAACTGGCCCGATGGGAGGATGAAACATAGCCATCCATCAGAATTTTGTATTCCTTTGAATGTCGCAACATGGTTCGCATTTCAAAAAACATACCAATGGATAATTAAATATATATGACAACAGAAAATACAATAAAATACATATTTTAAACACAAAGTGAGGGAAAATTAAAAATGAGAATTCTCTTGATCATGAAGAGGTTGCTGCTAGTTTATGAACTGCAAAGAGGAAATGAGAAAAAGTTCAATGAATTCTTTCAGTCTTTTGTGTTTCTAGGAAACATGCTTCTCAAGTTTTTATTATTCATTATATAAAGTAAGAAGAAATGAAAAGAGATGTAAAGCTTTCATTTCATCATAAATCTGGATATTTTTGCCAGTCCAATTTTTTCTCAGAAATGATGCAAGGAAACATGAGATTTTGTAAAATTCTAAGAGTTACTTGCTGAAGCAATAATTTCAGAAATTATATATCACTATATCTATGATTATATATCTATAATGATTATATATTCATTTGTGTGTATTGATTATTTATGCTTATAAATAATCTTGATATATAATTTACAACTGAAATATGGAAAAAGTAGTCAGTTAGGATGCTACCCATGCAGCTGCCCACAACCCTCTAGACTCGGCGGATTACAGGCATCCAACAGAAAGTGGGAGAGTACAGAGGCAAGAATGGCTTCCATATTTCTCCTTTCCTGGGAGAGACATGGGCGGCCTATGTCTTTCAGCCCTGCTTGCTGGAACACTGCTGGAATTGCTTATGTCTACTCATAACCTTGCATGGGATACAAGGGCAAGAGAGACAGCTCCAAGGCTCAGTCCCAGCCCCTAATTTAGGACACATTTCCAAGGTCAGAGCTGGGGCTCCAACTTATCCTATGGCCATCTAGACAATGTCTTTCTGTGATAGGATTGCACCCTTCCAGATGAATGAGGATGAAATGGCCTTGATGCATATCCTCCAGGAATATATATTTTTAAATTTCTGATGTTTCTTAAGGTATAATATTTATTTAAGGTATGATATATATTAATATATATTAAGAATTCAATAGTGATAATAACAACATTATATTGTGAACACTAATTCTTGGAAGAATAAAACCAAGTGTATTTTCCATAAATCTTGCTGCTGTTCTTAATTATTGCTTTAAAATACTTATTAGTTTAGTTTGTGCGTAAACAGTCAGTGTTATAGCTGAAGTTTTAATTATGTTTCTCGGATGAATGCTTTTAATTAACTGTTATTTTCTTTGTTCAGTTAATATAGATCAATACAACTGTCATAGTTTTCTAAATTTTAATTAAAGCTGCCCCAAAAATCTACTTGCACAAGGTCCAGAATTTGCAAAAAGGCTTTAACTTCAAGAAAATAAATCTATGAATTGCCAACAGGCATTATTTAACAAATTAATGTTCCTGTCCTGATAACAAGAATCTACGGCTTATAATTCCAAACAATTTAAAGCCTACCACAAAATGAATAATTACTTAAAATCTACCTAAAGCTCAATCCAGTGGGATTACATACATTCCATGCAGGATGGGAGGACTGTTGGAAAGATCTCTTCCTTCTTTCTCCTCCAAGCCTGCAAATCATCTAGTAAAAATAATATTTAGCTGACCTGCAGGTAAGAAATGGAGAGGAACTTCAGATGGGGTGGAAAGGAGCCTGGCACGCTACCAGGATGCATCATATCCTTATGGACCAAGAATCCTCTCCTCTCTGTGTCCTGGAATGCCTTTCTGTGCCTTCTCTGTAGGTTATCTTGCAAAACCTCGTTTAAGCAACTAACACAGTTCCTTTCATCCTGATTGTAAATGGGAGGTAGAACCAAGGATGGATCCTTAGCTCTGAGATCAAAGCTATCTTCCAACCAAAGAATCCGAAGAATCCTATGGCTCCTTACATGCTGTCCATTGCTCTGCCCATTGGCTATTTATGTTAGTAAAAGTAGTAGCAGTAGTAGCAGTAATACACTGCCCAGATATCTTCAGCTATTGAGTTTTGTTATTACGGCTATTATTAACAGCAGTGGCAGTGGTAGCAACAGTAGTATTCCAAATCATTTGTCTAGTGATGCATGATTCAAAAGCACAGTAGCATTTGTACACCTTTTCCTTCTCCCTGCTAAGAGCATGACTGAAGGGAAAGGAATGTCTTAGGGCATTTTTTTCCCCTGAAAGGCAAACACTTCTGCACAGGTAAGCTGCTGAACATGAAAGTTAAGAATGTAACAGCTGCTATGCTGGATCAGATAAACGGTCTATTTAGTTGAATATTCTGTTCATACTGTGACCAACCAACTGACAGTAGGAAAACCATAAATATGACATAATAGAAATAGCATCCTTCTGCTTGTGTTTCCGATCTTGTTGTAGGGAATTCCATAGTTTGCCTCTGTACTGTGTTAAGAGTTGTCTGTCTTGAATCTCTCCATGCAACAATCCCTAGTTATAATATTATGAGAGACAGAAAAGAGCAATGTCTCTCTATCCACTTTCTACATTCCATAGATCATTTAGTGCTTCTCGTTTAGTGCATTTAGTGCAATCTTTTCTCTCTAGATTTGCCTTTTTTTCCTAAGCCAGATGTTGTAACCATTCCCCACAGAGGAGTTGCTCCAGTCCTTTGATCATTTTGGGCAACAAATTTCTGTGCTCTTCCAACTCTATAATATGACTATAATTGTACAAAGAGTTCTAAGTGTTATTACACAATAGACTTATATGAAGTCACACACATTTTTTTGTTCTGTTCCTAATAAATCTCAGCAAGTTGCATTTTTCACAGCATTGGGCCAAGATTGTCACTGAGATGTCTACCACAATTTTAAGATGTCTTTCCTGGTCAGCCACCACTAGCATAAATCACCACAGTATATGTGATGCTGAGACTTTCCCCCGCCCCTACTCACCACACACACATACATCACTTTATATTTGTTTACACTAGACCACATTTGCCTTTTCTCAGTTTGGAGAGATTATTTTGGAGCTCTTCATAACCCTTTGTACTTTTAACAAGAAATAATAATCAAACTTGGCTCCCTCACTGTTCATCCTTACTTCCATATCATCCTGCGCTTTCTTACTGTAACCAACCACAGGAAAGGGGATCTGATCCAGATATGAGGACATTATTTTTATTTCTGTATCCACTAATTTGATTCATTTGAAACACAGTGCTGGAGGAGAACTTTGCAAACACTCCAGACTGATAGAAAGATGAACTAGTAGGTCCTAGTTCAAATCAAGCCAGAGCTTTTCTAGAAGCAAAAATGATGAAACTGAGGCTGTCATTCTCTGGACACATGATAAGCAGGCAAAATGCCCCAGAGAAGACTATCATGGTAGGGAGAGATGAAGGCAGAAGAAGAAAGGGAAGACCATGTATAAGATGGATTGCCTCCATTAGGGAAGCCACGGACTTGAATTCAGTAAAGCCGAGCAAGGCTGTCATGGACTGGACATCTTGAAGGGCTTTCGTTCATGGCATCACAATAACTTGGGGATGACTTGATGGCACATAACAACAAACCTCCTGTCAATTTATCAGGATTGTATTATTTATTCTGCATAAAAGAAGCTTCTGTATTTGTACATTTGATGGCACTATTGACAACATGCACCTGAAAGTAAATATATGTCACAAAAGTTTCAATGCTTCATGGTTTTTCTTTAAACTATAAACTAAAAATATTCATTACTTGATTATGACAACAGTAAAGATAATAGAAACAGAGTGAGTCAGAAGGGGCCTCCCAGGCCATCCAGTCTGACCCCTGGCTCCAGCTGGCTCTGCTCACGACATGCCCAATAATGTAACTATAAATTAGCATATTTCTCAGCTAATTTCTCAGGAATTTTAGCATTTACTTTTCATTGAAGGATGATTTAAATGCTTACCAAGAACAGAAGCTGCACAAGTTCCTCCATTCTGACAGTAATTCTCACAGTGATTAGTTTCACATCTTTCCCCAGAGTAACTTGGCCAACAGTAACATCTTGGATCCCCCTTTTCATTTATCACACATCTTCCTCCATTTTCACAAGTCAGCTTGCATGTTTCATCTGTACTTAAAGCATAAACATATATCACATTTGTTAATTGTTAATCTGGGAATTGAAAAAAATACAAATCAAGAAATAATCTACACCCAGGGTTAGCACAAAACAGCAGTAACGCACACTGCTAGTGCACAGAGTAACATGCAGTTCCATAATGATGGGGGACAAGGGCAGCTATATTCCTATATATCTGGTTGAGAGATTATATTCTCAGAAGAAGCCTTTTGTGTAGCTGGTCTAGCTGATTCATTTACTGCTGTTTTGTCAGGATGATGTAATAAAAATAGTAGATGCGTGTGAACCACGTAAGAGATTTTAGGATGATAAGCAGTATATTTTAAAAATGGCAGGGAGAAAAACGGAAGCTTTGTTGAATTTTTAAAAAATGTTTGATCTTGCTATAATTCCAATTTTCATTTTCTGTAGCAAACCTCACATTCCATATAGAGATAAGTGTGCTGAATAGAAAACAAGATTTCTCAATAGGTATTGACAATCTGTAGCATCGTGTTCGTGTACAAGATGCTGTATGACTATGCTGTTTCACAGAATGGGGGAAAATGGGCCATAAATCAATCTCCACGCTCAATACAGAATCCAGTCAGCCTTTTTACAAACAATGATTATTCTTTTGTCATCACTTAGAATGAGGAATGCTGTACACTTACAGTACATTAGGATGCCAACCAAACTGTGAGCTAACCTTTTAAGGAGTCTTACAAAACCTATGTAATTGTGACTAGATCCCTTAACTGTTCTTAAGACTGGTATCACTACCAAGCAAAACAGTAAAGATTTTGCATACCCTAGCTTCCTATTTTTGTCAGACTTCAACCTTAGCAATATATATGTTCACAAGAAGGGAACATACATGCTTTGTTCTTAATTATTCCAAGGCTGAAAGGATTGTGCTGGGACAAAGACATCATGTCTCCCCCTTGAGTATGTAAAACAAGCTAGTGTGTAGTTTGTGATTGGTTGTTGTTTGTAAAGACTACAATTCTTCCCATATATGATTATCATGATCATTCAGAAGCATGGGGAATTGGTGGGAAGGACCTCCAAGTATCAGCATGCAACTTTTAAGCAGACTGTGAGGTTTTAATACATGAGGCTGTTAATCCACTGCACTTATTTCTCTTGTATTGCCAAACTGAAATTTTAACATGAATGAAGAGCATTTCTTTCCCTAGTTTTCAACTACATAGTATCTTGGCAACACTGTGATTTAGCAGAATTTGGGGGGGGGGGGGACCGAGAAAGAAATCATTGTATTTCACTTTTACAGATGACACTGAACAATGAGGATCCTAATATAGAATTTTTCAAATGAACCAATTAGAAGCCATAAAGTCATAATTTCATTTATCTTGTCTTTCTTGAGCAAATTATAATACCCACCTAAAATGCTCAAATCATTACATGTTCCATTAAATAATGATTTTCCTTCTGGACAAACACAAGCTGCACCTGAAGGGTTGAGTAAACATAGGAACTCACAGGTGAACTCCAAACAAGGATTGAGTGCTGGTTAGAAAGAAGAAAAAAATCAGAAAGTAAAAAAATTGATTATAAAGAATCAAATAAAGAATAAACACCACAGCAAAGACCTTTAATCTGTTAGGATTTATGCATTCAGCAAATTTCAGTGGACGAAATTAATTTGTATTTGCCTCCTGACAGAAAGCTCTTTGATCCAGCAATTTCCCCCGTTTCTTTTGCAGCCCCTGCACCACCTGTTCAAAAGGATTCCCATTACCTCAAGTAGATTTCATGCTTATATAATTTAGAATATATTTAATTTCAAAAACTATTCACAAGTGAATATTTTCTACAGGAATATTCTGTTTTTTTAAATTAATAGCTGTCATCAATTGTCAATATTACTATTCCTCTAAAAAGCTGTGATATAGATTTTTTTTAAACTTTAAACAGAATCCTGTTAACATTAAAGCAACAGAGTCTTGTGGCAGCTTAAATATAAAGATTTATAACATGAATTTGTGGGCACAATCCACTTTTTCAGGTGCATAAAGTACCATCCTTAGCTCTCAGGGATGCAGACACACATGGTGGGTTGTTAGGAAAGGAAAATACTGAGGGCAGGAATCACAATATTAAAAAAGTGGGTATACACTAAGCTTGGTCTTTAGACTGGTTTGTTTCAGTTGCAGAGGTTCAAAGATGGGTTGGTATATAATTACTGATCATACTGGGAAAATGACTTTTGATTGTACTTTACATGTTAATTAGCTAACCAATTTAGAACTGCAAGGATGTCTGTGTTATATCCTAACTGTTTTGTCAATTGCCAGTGTAAGGAATTATCAATGGTTGTGCTTTCTGCATTTCAGTTCCTTCTAATTCTTCCCCCTATTGCCCAACTATATACCTGTCAACTGAGGATAACACTTCATTAAGGGAACTGTGTGTCATCTATTTGTTGTTCTTGCTGCAACTGCCTAACATGGCTAACTTGCTGGAAATAGTGAAAGTTTAGAACTTTGAAGTCTTATTATTTTTAGCAAGAGACTTTAAAGAACATGATGGGCAGAACTTTCCTAGGTAAGTTTGGGAAGGGTAAAGTCAGGAAAATCTGCCACCTCTTCCACTGTACATTTTGGAGCATTACATGCATTAGTGAAAGCAGTTCTCCACCTAAGGAGCACTTCATAAGCATAATGAAGGCTGGTAGAAGACCACCTACCAGGTGGCGTAGAATTGTACTGTAATGGTATCAATGAGATTTAGTAATGTTTAACTTTGTTTGTTTTTACTTAAATTTATTTTTCCAGGAGAAGCCTGCAGGGTTTTTTTTTAATTAGCACCCAGGGCTTTTTTTGTCATAGAATGCACCGGAACGGCATTCCGGCACCTTTTTTTCAACGGATTTTACGAAGTGATTTTGAACCACGTAGCAGATCAGCAGCAAACATCATTAACATAGTGCCTGCAGGCTGCTATTGTGTCTGCTATCTGATAGTGAGAGATAGCTGCCTGGGACTGGTGTGTGTGCTTACTGCCGGCGGCAACATGAGTTCCGGCACCCCCCCCCTTTTTTTTTTTTTTACAAAAAAAGCACTGTTAGCACCCATTGTGTAAATATAACAATTTTTTAGGCAGCTAGATCAAGAGCTGTAAGTAGTATTTGGCAGCTATTCTTGTGGTCTGGATCCTTTTCAGTCTGGCTTCAGACCTGGGTACAGTACTGAATCTGCCTTGGTCGCCCTGTTCGATGACCTGTGCAGGGAGGAGGACAGGGGGAGTGCATCTCTGTTGGTTCTTCTGGACCTCTCGGCGGCTTTCGATACCATCGACCATGGTATCCTTCTGGATAGGCTAGCGGGACTGGGGGTTGGAGGCACTGCTTTGCAGTGGTTCCGCTCCTATCTCAACGGTCGATTCCAGAAGGTAGTGCTGGGGGACTATGTCTCTGCGCCATGGCAGCTATGCCATGGAGTAACACAGGGCTCCATTCTATCCCCTCTGCTATTTAACATCTATATGAAACTGCTGGGAGAGGTTATCAGGAGGCGTGGGCTGCGGAATCATCAATATGCTGATGATACCCAGCTCTACCTCTCGTTTTCCACTAATCCAGGTGAGGCAATGGCTGTGCTGAACCAGTGCTTGGCCGAGGTAATGGAATGGATGAGGGCCAATAAACTGAAACTCAATCCAGACAAGACGGAGGTCCTGTTGGTTGGCGGATCGGGCTTCGGAGAGGGTGCATTTGACCTGGCCCTGAATGGTGCAACACTCCCTCTTAGGGACAAGGTCCGCAGCTTAGTACTCCTCAACCCGGAGCTTTCTTTGGAAGCTCAGGTGACAGCGGTGGCGAGGAGTGCCTTCCTTCAGCTTCGGCTGATTAATCAGCTGCGCCCCTACCTGGAGTACGACTGCCTGGTGACGGTGACACACACGCTGGTGACTCTTATTTATTTATTTATTTATTTATTTATTTATTTATTAAAACATTCCCGCCTAGACTTCTGTAACGCGCTTTACATGGGGCTTCCCCTGAAGACGGTCCGAACACTTCAATTGGTGCAAAATAGAGCTGCCAGGTTGCTGACAGGGACGGGGCGTTATGCTCACATGACTCCAGTCCTCCGTCAGCTTCACTGTCTTCCCATTGAAGCCCGGGCCCAATTCAAGGTGTTGGTTATGACCTATAAAGCCCTAAACAGCCTGGGTCCTGGCTACCTGAACGAGCGCTTACGTCCGTATATGCCCAACCGCCCCTTGAGATCTGCGGGAGAGTCCCTTCTCCGGGAACCCTCCATGAAAGAAATTAGGAGAGTAAGTACTCGGAGGAGGGCTTTCTCTGCGGTGGCACCCAACCTATGGAATTCACTCCCCAAAGAGGTCCGCCTGGCACCGTCGTTACTGGTTTTTCGGCGCCAGGTAAAGACCTTTTTATTTAAACATCATTTTAATTGTTAAAATATATGATCTGGCCAGGGCAACTTCTTCTTCCTTCTCTTTTCTCCTCCTATATTCTTTATTTACTTATTATATACTGTTAATTTTAATTTTATATTATTGTATCTCAGTGTATTTTTTGTATTTTTGTATTTAGTGGTAATTTATTATGTTCTATTGTATTTCAATGTATCTTATTGTGTTGTAAGCCACCCCGAGGCTTCGGCAAGGGGCGGCATAGAAATGTAATAATAATAATAATAATAATGAACCTGTTGCATACATTGGAACCCCATAAGCAAAAATCAGATTATATGCTTCAAACCACTTGAATCCCCAGATGCCGAGGCATGTGGTGATGGCATATAAAAGTTTTAAATAAATAAATGAATAAATAAGTCATGGAAGAATTATTATTTATGCCAATCCCAGGGCCGACATAAATGTGTGTGAGAGGAGGAGGGCTTTGAGTTCTGTGGTTCCAAGATTTTCCACAGTGAATTTTCTTTTATTTCTCTCAAAGTCATGGAGGTAAGTGAAGTGGAACATTTTATGGAAGGGCGGGGAAGTCTGAGACTGGATTTCTTTAGAAGTTGTGTGTCTCTCTCCATCCTTGGAAAGATATGCTTTTTCCTGCCTGTGGGATATTTCCTATGAGCAAGCAATTTAAAGCAATTTCCTGTTTTAATGCAAAAGTTTGGCTAGGCAGCAAAGCTCATGTTGGGAAGCTAAAAATGGATAGGAAGAAGACTAATGCGGGTTCTTGCAAGAGGAAAACAGTAAGATATAAATATAAGAGGAAGAATCAGAGCAAGACTAAGAATGGCACCAGTGCTGTTGCAGAGTGTAGGACTGGGACTGGAGAGATTCAGCAATGAAGTTCAGAAATTTTGAACCATTCACTGATTTTCAGTCTAATCTGCCTCACAGGTTGTATGGAGAAGAGGATCCTGTGTGCTACCTTGGCTCCTTGGAGGAAATGATGAGATAGCTTTGTCAACAAACAAATAAGCAAGCTTTTATTTCTTCTGCTTGCAGTGATAAAGAGTTACAAATGCTGTGTGCACATGGAGGTATGTATGAAGTAATTTTTAAAGTGAAGAGATTTCTTCTAGTCTTTTGTGATAGAGTAGAATTCAAGAGTATATAAAGGCTGTAGTCATTTAAGGTATTTTGGTGGTTTTCCTTAGAAATGACTGTGGCATCAATTCAAAATTCAGATTATTTTAATAGTATTATTTTTCCAACATAAGCTGACAATTGAGTTGTAAGTATATTATTATTATTATTATTATTATTATTATTATTATTATTATTATTATATTTCTATACCACCCATAGCCGAAGCTCTCTGGGTGGTTCACAACATTGAAGTCCCCCATCCAGATTCCAACCAGGCCTGACCCTGCTTAGCTTCCAAGATGAGGCGTGATAACGGACTAGAACGGGTAAAGCTATAGCACAGTGAATTATTTAGAAACTGTAAAGATGTAAAGGTGTGTAACCAACTCCAGGCTGAATATTCAAATGCTATAAGAATATCTCAAACCAGACAAAATGGATTAGGACCTTGATTATGGCAACTTGATGATTATTTTTCCTTAAATGTTACTCCATTTACTGAATGGGAAGAACAATCTATTTTGTCAATGCATACATCATGTATGTCCGTGACCAAGGATTACCTACAGTGGCAGCTTTTCCCACCGGTGCCCTCTAGATATGTTGGAGTTTAATCTCCTGCGAAGTAATTCAAAATGGTGTGAACTGTCCTCCGAAGCATGTAGGGGACACTGAGATGGGGAAGGGCGACATAGCACATAATGGAGCTACTTCATCTTCCTTCCGGTCACAACACACCTGACCATTACATCCAGTGAGAGAGACCTCTGCACATTCCAAATGTAGAGCCAGTGCCTTACACTTTCCCAAGGCTCACTCATGTTGGATACAAGGGTATGGAAGGGATAAACTATTTGCATATTTATTCTATTTGCTATCTTGAGCCTTAAAACGTTTTATTAGTATATACTCACTGTATGTCTGTTTGTAGCGATGTGATATCAAGGCACTTTTTGTCTTATCAGTCTCTAAATTCAGATATTCTACAGAACCATGGCCAAATTTTTGTACTCTAAATGCACCATTTTTAGGTCCTGCCCCATATATATAATTCTCAAAAATATCAATTCTGTGAGGATGGAGTAACCCTTGAATAAGAAAGAAAGAAAGAAAGAAAGAAAGAAAGAAAGAAAGAAAGAAAGAAAGAGAAAGGTACATGTTAAGTTACATGCTTCCATATTGCATTTCGGTATCAACACATAAAATGCTACAAGCAACTTAGAAATTGTATTTTTGGATTTTAATAATATCTAAATTATTGAAGGGTTGGAATTACAAAACTAAAAGCTAGATGGAAGATACTACATGAGATCTCTGCTAGGCAATCATAGTCTTTCCATCCATCTGCTGCATCATTCCAATAGAATGTGGGAAGTACAGCAGGCAACCAACGCCGGTGCACTATTTAAAGACAAGACATTATACAGAGTTTACAAGATACCATATTTTAGGGTTCTTTACACTCTGGGCAAGAAAGAAGAGAAGCAGCAGCAACACATTTGTATTTTCCTTTTTTAAAGGACAGGGATTCATTTTTATTTTTTAATGTGGGCACTCACCAGCAGATTGTACATTGTATAACAGGAAAGTTCAAGGATTGTTTTCTAATTGTTTCAAAGACGCACAGAAGTATAGGAAAATGCAGAAGAATATTTTGTTGACTTTGCAAGTCTTGCACTAAGAGAGAATTGGTTATGGTATTTATTTAAAAATCTGTATTTCAAGCAAACATACTGTGGAATTTTGTATCAAATTATGCATGTTTGCATGTTGTAAAACCAGATTTACTGCTTGCAAATTAAGGAAAAAATTACTTGGTTTTATATTTTGCTGCTGTTATAGACAATTAACCACTCTAAAAAGATAGCTAGTTTTAACATACCCAATACTTTAAAACACTTTAACGCAATGATGCCCATGTTGATATCTAGGAATTTATAATCTGTGAGTCTACAGTTAGATAGGTAAAAAAATACACATACCTTGTTTACTACTCACACATATGACCAAATCAGAGCCATCAAAAAGAACACTGCCAATTACTGATAACTCAAAATCAGCCCAGAACAAGCGCTGACTAAAGTAATCAACAACAAGACCTGCAAAATAAACAGTAAACATTTCAAAATCTTCCTTAAGAAAATACATAACCTAACCCAACCCCTTATGAAAATGTATGGGAAAATGTACAATATTTATATTCCATAGTCCAGACTCTTCTCATGGCCATACAAAACAAAGGGAAAGAGACCAGTTTATAGGCTTACTTAGAAGGGATTATTTTGTATTTTTAAACACAAACATTAATATTGTAAGCTGTCCGGAGATGAACTGTATTGGACGGGATAAAAATATCCTAATAAATAAATAAATATTTTTAGTATATAATATACTAAATAATATACTAATACTAATAATATACAGGCTGACATAGTTTTAATTGAAGAAAGACACAAAACTACTTACACTTTTGTAAAATATAGTGAAATAAAGTAGTTTTGGACCAGATTTTTATTCCTGTCTACAATAATGCAGGCAAGGTCTATTTGCAGCCCTGACTAAAAATATGAAATGTTCACAATTGCCCAGGATTATGTTTGCAGAAGCAGACACTTCTGAAAATGTGTATTTCCTCCCCATTTTCACACCTTAGCCTATGGAGAGGAGGGGAGCACACATTTTCAAGTTCATGTCTTTCAAGTTCCACACTGTGTTCGAGGAAAGAAAAAAAATCTGCATTTGTGAACAATAATGGGGTACCACAAACATGAAACTGGCAAACAGAAATTCCAGAAGTCCAAGAAGAGAAAACCACAATTGTCTTGAACATTGCTTATTCTTTCTTCCCTAATTGGACAACCCTATTATAACATCTCGAATGACCAACAGGCAAGCTAGGCACTGCGTTTTATTTTACATTTTGTTGTTAAACTGTCCTGAGACTCTAGTAAGGGCCAAGTCTAGAAAAGTTTTAAATAAATAAATTAATTAAATATAAGCAACCAAGCAATGCTATTGCCCAGATCTAACTTCAATTAAAAAATGAGCTCTGTCTTCGGGTTCTTCACAACAGAATATTTAATCCATTTTGCAATTCTGATCTCATCTATTCAGCAATTATCATTTTGGAATCAGTACATGACCTGTAATTATAATGCTTCTTACAGAAATGTAGTAAAGACTTGGGTCAAGTTTGACACAGATGGGAAGAGAACTATATCAGAGATCATCTCATATAATTAATTGGTTTCTGCTTGCTTAATGTACAGGTTTGCAAAGGAATCTTGGAAAAGGCTCTATATTCCCTAAACTGGAAAGAATATTCTAAACCATAGTCATCAATATTGAATCATCACGGATGGGAGCATTTATGTAGTCTGGTAAGACCAGTAATCCATTACTAGTAACAATTCTGGAATGGAAGTGCAAGAACGAGATGTGCCGCACATTCTGCTACTCCTATCTGTCTTGCCCAGGGAGACTCAATTACTTCCCTGTTTTATAGGTTTGCTGCACTGCAGAGAGACATTTTCAATTTTCCCAGTTTTCTGTTGGATATTAGGATTATGTTATGTATGTATTTTACAATTCACACACATACACACAAATCACAAATAGGAAGAGTAATAATACTACAACTCTATTTTAACTTTCAAGTTATAACTTCAGTGTTTACTTATATGAGTTTGTTTTACATCCTTAATTTTCATGATGAAAACTCTTTCTATCCACAGCCAATCTGCACCATCAATGATTGTCTGACGCAGCAGTGAATGGCAGCTATAATTTTCCTACTTACCTGCTTAGGTTCAGCTTGTTGTGTCATTCACACCTGAATGGCATAGTTTGTTTGATGGGGAAATGACCACTGTATAAATACTTTTATTGGCCCTATGAGTTCTTTTTAAAGTGCTTGGATTCTGGGAATGTAGGGTACGGTCCTTGGAAATATTTATATTTTTCCCTTCACTGTCCTCCCTTTTCTTTCCAATAATATGTGGCAATATTTGCTAATCTATTCCCAAACTATATCATTGAAAGATGGCGTTTTACATTTGTATCCATTTATCTATATTGAGTACTTAAACAGTATTAATTCAATAGTCAGAAAAACAATGGAAATGCTCTGTGCCTTAACAGCCTATAGCCAATGACATTACAGTTAAATCTAGCAGCCCTTGGCTTAGGAAGGAATGATTAATTTGATGATTTGTGTCATGTTAAGAGCTGTAGATGGTAAAACATTTGAACCATAAAATGATTTAATTCATGCCGCTGCTGTAACAATTTGTCATTTTAGAAGAATGAAGGAATTGGGGGTTTTATTACTATTACTGAGGTAATAGGCATAAATCAAAACCCAAATACTACAAGCTATTTATAGCAACAACATATATCCTCCTAGAAGCAGAAAACTGAGCTGCTACTTGCAGGCACTCATCTGTACATATCTACAGCTTAAAAAGAAAAAAAGAAAGGGAAAAAAACTTTGGAAGGGCCTTCCTATGCAGCATACATCAATTTATGAAATGGGGCACAAACACAGAATCAGGGACTTCGTGAATTTGCTACAGAATTCTTAGCAGAAGAAGAATGCATCAAAATACAATGTAATTATTCAAATTCATTTAAAATATTTAAACTGTTATTTTAATATAAATCTATATGTCTATGTATCAAATACATTAAAAACATTAAACCAGGAAATGAAAGTTCTCATACCTGTTGGTCTTTGCAAATTTTTTTGTACTAATATCCTTCTCAAAGTACCATCCATTGCTGCTTCTTCTATATGAGAATGATCTCCAATTACTGTCCAGTACATCATGCTGGAAATCACAAGCCCAGAATGACAAAAGGACTATATACACAATGCTAAACTCAAAAAGGAGTCTGAGATTTGCAAATGTGATCGTTTCCTATTCAGTAGACTTCAAGGATACAAATCTTTGTTTTGAAATCATTATCCCTTGACTTCACCTGAATTTTATCCTTCATGCCAAATGTGAAGACAGATGTCCTAGAGTATAAAGCACTAATCCTAGATCAAGTAAAGGCAGCAGAGTGCCTTGGGACAGATCATATAAAGATAGCCCCCATATCAATGGCAGCACTGAGAGGGGGGGTAGAAAAGGTTATTCTACAAGCAGAGTTCTTGTAGCACTTCTCTAAACCACCCCAAAGCCTTTTACCCTCAGTCTGTCATCTTCCAGGTAAACACAAGCTGAAAATACCCAAGTTAGAGCAGAAAGCATTGCACAAGCATCCTCTCCAATCATCTGATTTGTCTCAAAGGAGACTTTATTAAAGAGAGAGGGAACAATGCTTCATCTGTCAACAGGAAAAGCAATGGAAAGGTTTATTTTCTAAAATTTCATCCAGCAGCAGTGGGAGGAATGGTGCTAAGTGGATAATAATAATGAAAAACAAACAACCCCCATCCCTCCAAAACAACAACAACCCCAACCCCAAAACAAAATTAAATATTCCCTGCTCCAAATTACAGAAATGGCCCTCCAACTTTGCAGTCTGAGAACTGGGTAGTGATGTGTGCGTAATGGGAAAGAAATATTTTGGCTCAACCTTACTTTGTTGTAAGCTTGAAGATCTTTTGAAAGAATGGACACAGTCTATTTATTTAATCACTAGCCTGACCTCACATCCCCTGCTCCTGCCCCAGTGGATATGTTTCTAAGCAGAAATGCACTCTGGCCCATCTTGTTCTTACATCTTGGTAGCCATTCCTCTGAGAAGTAATGAAGGTTGTGGGGAACTCAGGCACTAGGGAGCAGTGCATGCAGTCGAAAAGAAACAAAAAGTCACTCCAAATTTGAATGGGAGTGTCTTGGATCTCAGGGGCATCTACATTGCAGTTATTGAAGGGTTTGCATGGTCATGGAAATCTTCAGAATAAGGCCTTGAGCTTGCTTCTCATTTCCCAGTGTACATTTAGTCCTACTTTTTTGTTTTTGTCTATTATTAAATGTCTAAGTTTCTTGCATAATATACTCTCAGCCTGAATGGGATCCATGCATCCATTAAATGTATTCCATGCATCTAAGCAGGGACTGTATTCCTGTTTCTTGAACAGAAGGACTTTCTGCCATGCAGGGTTGTGGTTCAAGGAAACACAGTGGAATAAGTTAATCAGGCTAACCCGACCCTTTTGGCAAAACTACAGTGAACTCCATCCTGACAACTGTGTGTAGCTTCAAAAGTGAGGGCTGTCAAAAACTACTTTGGTGAACTGCTTTTAAACAATGCTTTGAGAGAATGTTTTTGCGACTCCTAAGAGTCTAGAGACTCTTAAGTCTCTAGTTTCACAAAGAGACTTTGGCAAAGGGATGGAGAAGTGGAGAACTTCAAGGCTGAGGGTCAAATCCAGATCTCCCAGTCTGTAACATGGCCAAACAGGTATCCCCAGATGGCCAAACCCATTTTCAAATTTATTGATTTGTGTGTTTGTTAGATTTATACCCCATTTTTCTTAGAAAGAACTCGAAGTGGCTTACATCTTTCTCTTCCTCCTCCTCTCAATCTTATCCCCACAACAACAGCCCTGTGAAGTAGGTTGGGCTGAGAGTCTGTGACTGACCCAAATTCATCCAGTTGGCTCCATGTCCATGTGGGGACTAGAACCTAGGTCGCCCAAGTCCCAGTCCCATGTTGTTAACCTCTACACTATACTGGGTCTCACTATACCACACTTTGCCCTAGCCATTGATCATTTGGTAGTTTCCTGGCTTTTGTACAGCTTCTCCCTGTTTCTAAAGCTTGAAATGTCTTTTCATTTCACCTACTGCCAGAAAGTGCTTTAGTCAAAATATGCTGGTATCCTTTTGGCCCACATCCTTTGCCTTTGGTTCTGTCCCTCTCCATTTTCTCCTGCTCACACTGGAATGTGACCCATGGGAGCTTCACCATAACTGAGTTGGCTCTCCCTTTGGCATGGCCTCTGCTATCCAGATAAGTCCCCTACCATAGCATTCACATAAGGCGCTGTGTTCAGGATTTCGCTTAATAGCATGTGCATGTATCTGAGGAGGAAACTACAAAAACAGTTGGTGACAGTAATTGCTCTCATTTGGAACCCATGTAAGCTGAGTGAAAGAGAGAGCAAATGCACTATATTCTCAAGCTGGAGAAATCTCCTAAACCCAACTCTAAGCAAATCACAGAAAACAAAATAGATCAATCACAATAAAAACTTTTCACAACATACCCTTTGGGAGGATTGACAGCAATTGCATATGGTTCTCCAGCCATATTTGTAAGAAGTCTTGTGCAGTTTGGTCCATTTATTTGCCCTACATTGATGGAGTATCTTAAACTTGTCCAGTGAGTTGTATAATAACTGAACCAGTGCATTCTGGAATGATCAGTCCAATAAATGTTGCCAGCTATCCAATCAACTGCAATATCTCTAGGTCTTTTGTATTCAGGACACTAGGGAAAAACACAGCAAATTTGAAATTGAGAATGCTATCCATTTCCTTAACCCAATTTCTTCATTCTTTTTTACATATTTGAAACGTAGCATTGTAACCGTGAGTTTAAAAGGATATTTGAAATTCAGGGTTGAAAACATGTACATTTTAACAGCATGAGAGTAAGATCCTGCATAGAGTCCAAAAGATCCATGTCAGCAAGATCTTCTGAAATTTAATACTAGCAAGCAAATAAGAACAGCTTTTTCATGCAAATTTGAAATGACTCCAAGAAATAGTTGTAGGGAAGGGATGGAAATATGTAGGTATGGCAGTAATGGATACAGATCTCATACCTGTGTTTTGTAATTGGCCACAAACCCCATGCTTTGTATTCCACAGAATTATCATGTGATTTTTCAGTCATAAAAGTTTTGCAATGGCCAGAAAGAGTCCATTTACTGTTTACTAGCAACTGTGAATGAACAACTGACAGCAACTTCCTTGACATACTACATCAAGGAAGCAGTCAGTAAACGCACCTTCATCTGACAGTGTATCTAGCACAGACAGAACATAGCGATCAGGAAGCTTTTTACGAGAAAAAATGGGGAAAGAGGCAACCTAGGAACTCTTTAGTCTGCTGTGAGGAAGCATGTGGGATACAGCCATCACCTTCTTTCCAGTCTGTTAACAAAGGGTTTGTGTCCTATTTCCAACAGAGTACCCAGAAGAGCAGCTGACTATCAGTGAGATAAACACTTGTGGCTTCAGTTTTTCTTTCTGTGGTGATTGATCAGTATATTATGGATTATTAATCATTGCCATCACACCTTCTGTCATGTTAGGACTGCCCAATTTGTGACTGGGCAATGAATCACTGTCCACAGTCTACCCAGGTTGTATTTGACAAAATTCTTTCTTTTCTTCTCTCCTCCCCTTTCCTTGCAATCTAGCCAGGCAACAAAACAGGGGGTTTATTTATCAAGCCCTTGACAGTTGTATTCAGCTGAATTGGTCGAGATTTTTATAAACTTGGTCTATTGGATGATCAGGACCAAGATTCATTAATTACCTTTCTGCTCTCAACCCTTTCCTAGAATGTGGGACTCTATTTCTTATGTATGCATCCACTTGTGTGCACCATTCTATTGTTTTAATAATGAGCTGGGAGAAATTTCAGTGTAATATTGTTGCATTAAAAGTGATACAATATTCACAGAGGACAACTATCGATATTCTTTTCACAAAATAAAAGGTCAGTTCAATCTCAGCAGAATATAGATAGCTCATTTTATATACACACTTAATCCTTCAAAAATGAAAACAAAAGCAGTTCTTCTCCACTAAAATGAAGTTTAAAGAAAAGCTCATTCACGGTAGTCTTATAACAGTATTGCTTGGAAACCATTGCTTGTGCAATGACTTTGCCCAGAGGGTTTTACCTCTCTTTAAGCTTCTTCAGTACAGGATCCAGCACATAAATTGCTAGTACCATGTTTATGTCAACTCCAGTCTTTGTGGATGGGCAGCAGGGAGAAACAAGTGGACTTGCAGGACTTGTCTTACTTTCTGCTTGCACCAAGAAAAGGGGCAACCAAGTGGTATCCTAGGATAGCTGTTGTGACAGAGCTAAAGCATCACCATTGCCTCACATAAACAAGCGAAGCTGAGACTGTTCTGTCTCACCACCTCTTAAGCCAGTGGAGGGCAGAGTTTTTAGTTCTTATTGTATCTGTTACTTGCTTTCTAAAAATGAATTCTCCAAGCCAGGAGTGCCAAATCTTTTTCAGCTGGGGGGCAAAATTCCACTTTGCAAAAGGTCTTGCAACTGAATTCCAGTTGTGGGTGGAGCCAAGGCCTTTGAAAGTAAAGTGTGCAAGAGCAGTTGTAACACTTACCAATTTTCCCTTCAAGCAGAGGAAACACAGCTCAATTCTAAAGCAAGCCTACTCAAGAGGAGCCTGAGGGCAATGACTCTCATGCCTGAAGCGTATATAGCTTTAATTTTCAGCTTAAAGTTCAATTGCCTTTAAATACCCTCTTATCTCTCATCTGCTATCAGAGGCAACAGCAGAAGTTTGCAGGCCAGAGGGGGAACACTGGCCACTACATCCAGTCAGTAGGATGAGAGGTTTCCCATCCTTGCTACCTCCTCCCTGATCCAAACAATGAACAAACTCAAATAAGAAAGAAGTAATAAAATTACAGCAATTGATAATACAATCCAAGATGAAAGGATAACATATATACCAGCACTAAGTCAATCAAAGGGCAAACCCATAGCGACTCATTCTTGAGGCAAGCCCCACAGAATGTAATTAGGCTTATTCCCAGGTACATGTATGGAGGCTGGGCACCTGAATCATCTAAGGAGTTAAAGCAAAACAAAAACAGCCAGTGACTGAGAATAAAATGGTTGTAATATTACAATCAGTGTTTTCCTTCTAGAATATTGAAAGCTCTTATGATACATATGCCAAAGGAAGCTGTGCTGTGATGTAAAGAATAAAAGGTTCAAAAGGCACTTTCACAGCTCATGACAGAAATCCACACACAAAAGCCAATTGTTTCAGAAATGTACAAGCTGTAAGGACACCATTCTTGCACACGGATTCTATGCATACTATTAATCCTATAGAGTTCAATGGGGCTTAATCCCAAGAACACGTATGCAGGATTGTGGTCTTTGTTCTAAATGCTAAAGAATTCATTTGCACTAAGCATGAATTGTAATGAGAATGTATTCATTCATATAATAATGCCACTCAAGTGAGAGTCTTTTGTACTATTTTATTTTATTTTTTGCTAAAGATCTTTTTTGTGCAAACATTCTTTCAGAGTGCACGTTTCAAGCTTTTTGAGGAACTTTACAGACTAATTGTAGAATTGTTGGGTCCCTTTCTACTCCTACATATGCCACATATGTATCTGCCGTTAGGAATCTCTTTTCTCCACTCATCTATAACAAAAGTCCAGAAGCTGAAATAGCCTAGATTGGTCAAGCCAAGTGAATTATAAAACATGGCACAAGTGCTAACTCTGGATATATTTTCTGAATTTGAAAGATTATACCTGATAGTTCTCCTTCATGGATCACTGCCTTGTCATGGTGAAGGGGCTTGCGTAGCTCAATGAAGCTATGAGCGATGCTGTGCAGGGCCACCCAAGATGGACAGGTCATAGCAGAGAGCTCTGACAAAACATCATCCGCTGGAGAAGTAAATGGCAACCCACTCCAGTATCTTTGCCATAAAAACCCCATGGACAGTACCAAAAGGCAAAAAGATATGACGCCAGAAGATGAGCCCCTCAGGTCGGAAGGTGTCCAACATTCTACTGGGGAAGAGCAGAGGGCTAGTACTAGTAGCACCAGAAAGAATGAAGCGACTGGGTCAAAGCCGAAAGGACACTCAGTTGCAGTTATACCTGGTGGTGAAAGGAAAGTCCGATACTGCAAAGATCTATACTCCATAGGAACCTGGAATGTAAGATCCATGAATCAAGGCAAGCTGGATGTGGTCAAACAAGAGATGACAAGACTGAACATCGACATCTTAGGAATCAGTGAACTAAAATGGACAGGAATGGGTGAATTTAATTCAGATGACCATCAGGTATACTACTGCGGGCAAGAATCCCTCAGAAGAAATGGAGTAGCCTTCATAGTCAATAAAAGAGTAGGAAAAGCAGTACTGGAATACAATCTCCAAAATGACAGAATGATCTCAGAATCCAAGGCAAACCATTCAACATCACAATAGTCCAAGTCTATGCCCCATCCACTGGTGCTGAAGAGACTGAAGTTGACCGGTTCTATGAAGGCCTACAACATCTTCCAGAATTAATAGCAAAAAATGATGTCCTTATCATCATGGGGGATTGAAATGCTACAGTAGGAAGCCAAAAGATAACTGGAATAACAGGCAGGTTTGGCCTTGGAGTACAAAATGAAGCAGGGCACAGCCTGGTAGAATTTTGTCAAGAGAATACGATGGTCATAGCAAACACTCTCTTCCAACAACGCAAGGGACGACTCTACACATGGACACCACCAGATGGTCAACACAGAAATCAGATTGACTATGTGCTCTGCAGCCAAAGATGGAGAAGCTCTATACAGTCAGTAAAAACTAGACCAGGAGCTGACTGTGGCTCAGATCATGAGATTCTCATTGCAAAATTTAGGCTTAAATTGAAGAAAGTAGGGAAAAGCACTAGGCCACTCAGGTATGACCTAAATCATATCCCTGATGAATATACAGTAGAGGTGACAAATAGATTTAAGGAATTAGATCTGATAGACAGAGTGCCTGAAGGAGTATGGACGGAGGTTCGCAACGTTGTACAAGAGGTAGCAACTAAAGCCATCCCAAAGAAAAACAAATGCAAGAAAGCAAAATGGCTGTCTGAGGAAGCTTTACAAATAGCTGAGGAAAGAAGGGAAGCGAAAGCCAAGGGAGAAAGAGAAAGATACACCTAATTGAATGCAGAATTCCAGAGAATAGCTAGAAGAGATTAGAATGCCTTCTTAAATGAACAGTGCAAAGAAATAGAAAAAAACAATAGAATAGGGAGGAGCAGAGATCTGTGTGGTAATTACTGGGGCTAAATTCATATCTCTAACACTGGAATGCCTGCTTCACACCCTTCAATTGATGAAATGCCTCATTTTGCTACCTGAGACTGGAGAAACAAAATGTTGGGGTTTTTCCCCCCAGAGGACCAGAGATCTATTCAAGAAAATTGGAGATATGAAGGGAACATTTCATGCAGAGATGGGCATGACAAAGGACCAAAATGGCAGGGACCTAACAGAGGCAGAAGAGATTAAGAAGAGATGGCAAAATTACACAGAAGAACTGTACAAAAAAAGCTTAACGTCCCTGATAACCATGATGGGGTGGTCACTGACCTTGAGCCAGACATCCTGGAATGTGAAGTCAAATGGGCCTGAGGAAGTCTGAGCAACAACAAAGCTAGTGGAGGTGACAGTATTCCAGCTGAGCTATTCAAAATCTTAAAAGATGATGCAGTAAAAGTGCTACACTCAATCTGCCAGCAAATTTGGAAAACTCAACAGTGGCCACAGGATTGGAAAAGGTCAGTTTACATTCCCATCCCAAAGAAGGGCAATGCCAAAGAATGTTCAAACTACCGCACCATTGCATTCATTTCACATGCTAGCAAAGTTAAGCTCAAAATCCTACAAACTAGGCTCCAGCAGTATGTGGACTGAAAACTACCAGAAGTACAGGCAGGATTTCGAAGAGGGAGAGGAAGTAGAGATCAAATTGACAACATACACTGGATCATGGAGAAAGCTAGGGAGTTCCAGAAGAACATCTACTTCTGCTTCATTGACTATGCTAAAGCCTTTGATTGTGTGGATCACAACAAATTGTGGCAAGTTCTTAAAGAGATGGGAGTACCTGACCGTCTTATTTGTCTCTTGAGAAACCTATATGCGGGTCAAGAAGCAACAGTGAGAACTGGACATGGAACCACTGATTGGTTCAAAATTGAGAAAGGAGCTTGGCAAGGCTGTATACTGTAATCCTGCCTATTTAACTTATATGCAGAGCACATGATGAGAAAAGCGGGGCTAGATGAATCACCAGTTGGAATTAAGATTGCTGGGAGCAATATCAACAATCTCAGATATGCAGATCATACCACTCTAGTGGCAGTAAGTGAAGAGGAACTAAAGAACCTCTTGATGCGGGTGAAGGAGGAGAGTGCAAAAGTTGGCTTGAAACTGATCATTAAGAAAACTAAGATCATGGCATCCCGTCCTCTCACTTCCTGGCAAATAGATGGGGAAGAAATGGAGGTAGTGACAGATTTTATTTTCCTGGGCTCCAAGATCACCGCAGATGGGGACTGCAGCCAAGAAATTAAAAGACGCTTGCTCCTGGGGAGGAAAGCTATGGCAAATTAGACAGCATACTAAAAAGCAGAGACATCACCCTGCCAACAAAAGTGCGTATAGTCAAGGCTATAGTTTTCCTAGTTGCAATGCATGGCTGTGAAAGCTGGACCATAAGAAGGCTGAGAGACGAAGTATTGAGGCCTTTGAATTGTGGTGCTGGAGGAGACTCCTGTGAGGCGATCAAACCTGTCAATCCTAGAGGAGATCAACCCTGATTGCTCTTTAGAAGGCCAGATACTGAAGATGAAACTCAAATACTTTGGCCACCTAATGAGAAGCAAGGACTCCCTGGAGAAGAGCCTAATGCTGGGAACAATTGACGGCGAAAGAAGAAGGGGACAGCAGAGAATGAGGTGGCTAGATGGAGTCACTGAAGCAGTTGGTGTGAGCTTAAGTGGACTCTGGGGGATGGTGGAGGACAGGAAGGCCTGGAGGAATGTTGTCCATGGGGTTGCGATGGGTCAGACACAACTTCGTGACTAACAACAACAGCCTGATAGTTAGGATTGGGCTTTGGCTTCAGATTTGGGTTGGGGTTAGGAAAACCTGTGTCCGTGTGTATGTTTAGGGACCTGGAAATATGACTGAATGGACAAAGAAAGTAAATGCTTAACAAGAACACCCTGAGTTCTGCCTTTCTGCATGGTGTCAGGATGTTTAACAAATTGTATCGGGGTGTTACATTTCAGGTTAAGCTTCTCATTATAGTTATGGCTGGGAAGCGCTTGGTTCCTATGCATGTCCAGGGGTCTGGAAATAGCCTATATTATTCAGTAGGAAGCCCTGGAACACTGCTTTTGTGCATCTGGTCTGAATGTACACTGAATATATCTGAGTGTTAAGGCTGGTTTTCAGCTTCAGGTAAATTTGTTTTCTTACCCAGAGGGTTTTAACATCCAGGAGATGGGAACTACCTTAATTTGGCAGAAAGAGCAAACTGTCAACAAGATTACCCTGACTGCATGTTATCTGAATGTATGGGAATTATACTTTGGTATTATAGTGGAGGTCAACCTTCAGTTTTGGGTGAGGCTTAGGAATACCTGGGTCCCTGAGCTATCAACAAGACCCCCCCCCCACCCCCCGGGGCTGCCTTTCCACATGTTGCCTGAATGTACTGGGATCATGCAGGGTGTTAGTATTCGGGTTAAACTTCTAGTTCCATTTAGGAAAACCTGAAAAAGCAAGCTGTCAACAGGAACAACCATAGTGTTTCCATTGTGCATGTTCTCTGCAAGCCTAAGAATGTATGAGGGATCTGATGAGGGAAGAAAATTCAATGGATTTTATTTATTTATTTATCTATTTGTGATATTTATATGTCATCCTATTGCAAAAGCCTCAGGATGGCTTACATAAATAAAATACAAATATCAAAATAAATAAATTATGATAAAATATCAACATAAAGATCAACTTAAACAAATCGAATCACTCTGGCTGCAGTTAAAAATATAATATTAAAAATACAATATTAAAGCTTATTAAAATATTGATGAAATAAAAAGGTCTTAACCTGGCGCTGAAAAACATATAATGTCTGCGCCAAGCAGACCCCTCTGGGGAGCGCATTCCATAGACGGTGCTCTGCCTTTCCCATATTTGACTTCCCAAATTCTATTTCATTAGCCATCTGCTGATGCCAGTTTGCTGTAGCGTAACCCAAGCTAGCTATGCACCTCTAGCTAAGGAAGGAATGCCTTTTGAAAGTCTATCCATTGAAATAATTTCTAGGTAATGTTCAGAGACAGGCAACCAAGAAGATTAGGGGACTAGAAACAAAGGCCTGTGGAAAAATGAAAAAACCTGGGCATTTTTAGCCTTGAGAACTGAAGACTGAGGGAAGACATGATGGCGTGCTTCAAACACTTGAAAGGATGTCAATGTGGAGGAGGGCTGGTTCTCTTCCTTATCAACCCAATACACAGATCACAGAGTAATGCACTCAATCAAGTTATAGGAAGCCAGATTCTGGATGCAGGTCATGAAAAACCTTCTGTCAGAGCAAGATGACAATGGAACCAAATGACCAGGAAGGTTGTGTGCTCTCCCACACTGAAGACACTCGAAATGCAGCCAGAACCATTAAGCAGAATGTATTTATTAAGCGGGATGTATTTATTAAGCAGAATGTATTTATTAAGTTGGTCCTGATGTCCTTATTGCCCCCTTCCAAATCTTATTATTTTATGATTCTAAATCTCAATTGTTCAGGACTTTTTTTTTAGAATGTTCATATGTAATACATAAAATAAGAAAGAGAAAGAGAAGGGCAAAGGGACAGAATCAATTCCACAACAAAGTTTTGCAAGAATATATCAGTGTAGTTTACTTACTATCAGACCACTGCTGCTTTGTCTCCTTTCTCCCTCATGGATCTTTTTATAGAAAATGCCTCCTGGATTAAATTGAGTACTCCAAATAATAATTTCTCCTTGATAGTACAGATCCATTCCAGTTATTCTTGAATTATGTTCAATGTGTGTAATCTGTTGATGAACATCACTGTAGTTGAATGGATATACAAAACCCAGGATATCAGTGTCATTAGCAATGTAGAGAACTTGATCTTCAGAGCCTGGAGATTATTGTAATGAAATACAAAAATAAAGTAAATTTCAACTAATAAGAAGTAATGCACTTTATGTATGTAAAATATATATCCACTTGGATAATTTCTTTCTGTAAATTCCTGTTGCAATCCACACTCCACTTACTTTTGGGTACTTTCAAATCCCACTGAAGTCAATGAGACTGTTAAGATAATTTCAGAACTAAGCGTAGTGTGGGATCAAAGCATGAGAGCTAATAGCCTACAAATAAATTCCATTTTAATGGTTTAATCAACAGGTGTCTCATATATATATATATATATATATATATATATATATATATAATAAATAGACATTAAACTATTCTCAGTATTAGCTCAATATGTCTTTCTGTCAATATAATAAAAGTTAACAATACATTCATTTTCTGTTTTACATTCTATCATCTTTTATGCAGCTTTCCTATCTTAATGTAAATGCATGAATAAGTTATCAGGTTAATACCTTATTGTTAAAATTAACAAAATGATGTTAATTTCTTCATATGTATAGTATGCATAAAATTATCCTAGCTTTTAACAGAGGATTTATTAAATGAGGAATGCATGAAGTTACAGCTGCTACAGTGCAGCATAATTGTACTGACATTTCAGTCATTTATACTGATCCTTGACTCTGCAACAGCTGTTTTCCAGCTGCATGAGTTGCATCCAATGAACCATGCATGGACCAAAAACAGGTGCAAGATTTGTTCTGCAAATACCTGTAGAACGATTCAAGCAGTGCTAAGTAAAAGGGGATTTCCATAGCATTTCTCACAGTTTGCAAGACAATGTGCATGCAGATCATCAACTCTGATGTACTTTCACCTTTTCATGCCTGAGCATGAAGCAGCAAGTTGTTCTTTCATGAATGCAAGAACTGCTTCTCCATAAAAAAGTGTATCTTTTGGGACCAAACCCTATTTATTAGTGTTTATAGAATATGCTGAAAAGAATGGGCAGATAAGCAATAGAAATTGTAAGCCATAGTTAAATTACAGTAAATTAAATTCTTTGAAGTTTTATAGGCAATATGATTAGGTTGGTGATTTCATTAAGGGAGTATCTGATTTAGCTGCATGAATACATGCCCTGCATTTTTGAATCTGAAAGTTGTGAATTATTTAACTTCTGTATTGTCACAAGCTTGTGATTTATTGAAATTTTAAATCTGTATTTAGCACTGTTATCAGCTACTTTTTAGTTCTTAATTCAGTTCTTGGGTGGTTTGGCAGGATATTATGTTTTATTTATTTGGGTCGGGTTGGGTTTTTGCTTGACTGGAACCATTTATTTTCTAGGACAGCATTCCTTGATCAACTAGCCTTCTGGTACTTTGAGCTACTAATCTCAAAATTCCTGAACATTGGCCATGCATTTTGGAGCTGATGGGAGTTGAACACAGGCATGGGGATGAGGAAAGGCAGGCCAGCTAAAGTACAGTAGTGATGGGTAGAGAGAAATATCAAGCTAGAAGTTAGACAGACCATGTAAGGGGGAAAATGGTGAGACATTTTACAGCTATCCCCTTTTATGCTCCTCTTGTCATCAAAGCTGACCAGAGAAGTCTGCCAACTCACCCTTGTACATGCAGGTGCTGATCATTAATTTCGGGTCAATCAATTTAAAATAGGCATGCCTTGATTGTGGGTGAGGAGGCTAACATTCCATGAATTACTGGGGCTTGACGATGAACTTGGAAAAGTTAATTTGTCCCAGTTGTGCTGCCTGAGTATTCAAAAACAGAAACAACATAGGTGTGAAGGGGAGAGGGGTGTTGCGGTAGTCTCTTGAGGAGACCTACACATTCAACATTTGTGTGTGGGGGATGTTTGTATTTAATGTTGAGCCTTAGGGACCAGTCAGGACCAGCCAACTACCCTGTTGTCTACAGTCTTCCTGTCTGAGCTTCTGGAAGTATTCTTAGATGTGTATATATTTTATTAACCATATTGTCATTAGACCTGTGGAAGTTGATGTACCAGAACAAAGCTGTAAGCATTTGCTCACGAAGGGCATGTACATAAAGAGGGATCCCCACAGGCTCAGCTGTGTCCCACCCAGTCTCCCAACCCATATGCGTGGCCATGCATGGAAACAATTTACCTGGGATGTCAGAAGCATGGGATGTCTATAGCCACTCCCCACCATCTCTCTTTCCTTCAGTATTATGCAAGTTATTCAAAATCCAGGTCATGAGTAACTTGCAACATGGGAGGGCTGGGCAAGGATATGGAAGCTGTGCAGAAAAACTCCATTCACTGGATTGCCCTGGTGCAATATTTCAATATGCACATCCACCCAGGGAGGTGGGTAGAAGGTAAAATGTTTTCTACTCAGTCCTCAGATCTCATTACACATGAACATTATGCTGTTGTGCAGCAAATGATCTTGCTTGAATTGTCCCCTAGAACAATCAATTATTTTTATCAGCTTACCTTTTGCAATGCAGCTATTATTTCTTTCTTTATAATTTTTTTCACAAGCACATTTGTATGATCCTTTTACATTGATACAGCGTTGGGAACAGACGCCAAATATCACACATTCATTGATATCTAGAAAAGAAATTCTTGTTGGTTTAATTCTATTTATAAACAAAATGTACATAAGCTTGTGGAAGACAGCACTAAAACCAAACTGAACTGAACCGAAACAAATTTTAAATAGCCCCAAGCAAATCTTGTGCAATCGAGTAGACATCTACTTGGATGTACATACGAATGGAATTCCTTGTTAGGTAAGTGTATGTAGGATTGCAATTGCAACTGCTTAAAGTATCATAACTATGAACAGGGGAAAACTTGGATCCCAAAAGCATGCTTGACCATTAAGTTTCATAACATTAATACCTTGCCAAAATATACTTAAGAGCTTCAGATTTGGGCTCTGGTATATTATGGGGTACTATTATGCTACATTTCTATGTAATCTAGATGTTAAAAGGAGTGTGATTAGTTAGAATGGGCATAGGACTAATTTTCACATTGTCTGGTATGATGGTTTAAAAGCAGTCCAGCGAAACAGCAAAAACATACTCCAATCTATACAGATCCAAGTCTTGACATACATGTGTGAGTATATCTCAAAACTTAAATAAGAAGCAGATTCACCACAGTAAGGAAAGAATGGCTTGATTTCTAGGTGAAGACTATCAATTTGTGAGATAATTCCCTAGTTATGACGTGTTAAAAATGCAATGATAATGAAGGATAGTGTGGGAATTTTATTTTGCTTTTTAGTAATTTGAACTGAAATGTGAAACAGTATATTCCTTTTAAAAGATCTGGTTTTGTAAACAGATAACGTACAAAGAATATAGAAGTAATTGTAAAACATGTCAGTTGTATGCTTGACAACTGAAGCAATGCACAGGCCCATCTAAAATAGGCCCCTGAAAGATCCTTTTTTTTTTCTTATACCTGCACCCACCCAACTTGTCTCCCATCTGCTCTGGAGGGAAACACTGGAGCAGATGGGGGGGATGCAAGGGCTGCAGTGGGGAATAGCGCACAGGAGGTCATTTTGTGTCAGAGGAAATCCACTCATGTCATATTGGATTTAACTAAGGATTTTACATATTGGATTCTAACTGTGGTGCAGTATGGTATAACCATTTTATTCCTGACCCTGTGCTTCAGATACTGTAAGTATGGAAGACATTATGTCCTTCTTAAGGAGAAATATATTGGTTGAGACATGCAATATATAAACATACAATACAAGACATCCATACAATATGGATGGGGTTTGGCATTAATAGCTGTTATCACAAAATGTTCTGTTGGCAACTGAAACAAGGTGAATAGCGATCGTTCCCTAGTTCTTCCAGGAAGGTACAATTGAATAGATGGATTTCATGAAAGATGGAAGGTTCCTTGAAAGGTGTATCCTGTCTATTCCTCTCAGCTCTCCAATGGTACATCACTTGCTCGAACTAGCAAAATAGTTAAGGAACAGTAACCAGATAGAGACTCAGACATGTGACACTTCTTAATGAAAAAAATTTATAACACAAATATTTCAAACTGATTGTGACAAAATACCTTCACATTGCCAGTTTCTCTTGTTCCTTTCAAATCCAGACTTACACTGACAGAAAAGTGGTGTTTTGTTTTTATTACAGAATGCATCATCACCACAAGGATTCACATTATTTTCACAGTTATATTCAGTTAAGCCTAAAAATAAATAAAGAGATATATTTATTTCTATACCACCCACTAGCAAAAGCTCTCTGCAAAAAATCAAATGGATTTTACTTGCAAGTAGCAACACTTTTCATGTTAACTGCAGAATATTTACAGCCAAATTCTTTTCCCATAGCTGACACAGAAGCTTGTTTACCAAAGTGCTCAGTTTCAAATGCTGTTGTTCTTAAGTGAGCTAGTCATAAGCACTGAGAGAAAAGCAGAGAGATGTGCACAGGATTGCTGCATTGATATGCCATGTTTCCATGGTGCGGAAAAGCAGAAATGTTTATCCATCCTCTCCTATTCCTTTCCTTTACCACTTCCAGCTTACCTTCTGTTTTAAACAAAGCAAGTGTGAGTGGCCTCTCAAAACCCAGGGCTCTAGTTTGTGCAGAGGCACAGGTGGCTATGGAGGGAAAGGGGAGGTATTTTTGCTGTGCTCACACAGTTCCCCACCTGCACAGTGCAACTGAATGCAGTAGGCTGGAGGGAAGGGGATGGGAACAAGCTGGGAAAGACTTTCACTCCAGCCTGCACCACAACTGCTTAAAGAGAGCCACAGCCTTGGCTGAGCGCATTGTCCTGCAATGACTACCACAGATTTGCTTGACCTGCTCTGTCTATAAGCATGGGTTCATGGTTGTGGACATCAGCCAGCCACTGACTGATAATGCCAAAAGGGAATTTTACCTGGCAAGACTGATTTTGCCTTCCCTGCACCAATGCAAATTCGTAAGAGATTAATGGCCAGGCCAAATCATCATACTAGCTAGTCTTGGATATAGGAAAACAGAGATACAAATGTGAATGTAGTTATGAAGTCATGATGTCTAAATAATACAACCTGGAATCCATTAAAACTGCTGCTAAGCAGCTACTACAGCGTTCTAGCCAGCATGGAAAAAGAGACCTGTAGCACTGTCTGCTGCTTATAGAAAACGCCTTTGTCTTTCCTGCAATCATGATGTCTGAATTACCATGAAGCTGAAAATATGGGGAGAGCAGAATAAAGTCAAGAATATTTTAAGTTTGTACCATGGACAGCCCCTGACCCTGGTTATACCCTCCAGGATACTTTCAGGTGGGTCATTTTCCATTCTCTCTCTCTCTCTCTCTCTCTCTCTCTCTCTCTCTCGCTATCTTCAACATTCAGTAGCCCTTGACTTGCACTATAAAACTGCTATATTCACACAATAAGTGTGAAGTCACTTGAGACACTTGCTCATGGAAATCCATACAGTTAGATGGATTCATGGGCATTATTCTTTTGGTGCTGGGATTCAGGCTTCTATCCTGAGTGAGATGTCGAAAGGGTCAGACAACATTTATTAGACCCAATTACCCTAACTGCTAAATGGGTTGTAGCCTTTCACTTCCAGGATGGTCTAGCTATACATCCACTACCTCTTACTTTAAATAATTAAGTCTGTAATCCTTAACTAAGGCTGTAATCCTAAACACCCTTACTAAGGAGAAAGTGCTATTGAGTACAGTGGAACTGACTTTTGAGCAAACTTGCATAGATCTGTAAGCCTGCAAAGGCACTGGTGGGCTCTCGGGAGTCTAATCTTGCAGGGGGAAGTTGCTCACCACATGGCTCATTTGCAGCAAAACTGTAGGATTGTTGGTGAAGGCCAGTTCTGGTGGAGTCTAGGGAGTACTGTGGCCCACAGAGTGTCCAAGGAGGGTGCAGTATGGCCTACCAAGTCCCAGCAGTTACCCGTCCCTGAAAGAGAATTCTATACAAATGGACAAGTATGTTCATCTTTAGAACAGGACAACAACATGTCCCTTTGGCAATGGCAATTTACCTGCTGCAGTGCACACATCAAACAAAATTCGGTGCATAAGTGATTCTGTCCCATGAGGACATAATACTAATTATGTTCTTAGCATGCACCTGTGCAAGTGATAGAACAGTTGTTTAGGTTATGCTTTGTTCACATTTGTGTTAATTTAAGCAATCTATAAGGTTATGCAGATTGCATTTTGTGTGGAATAAAAGAGCCATGCCGTTTTTTTCTCCCGTGTGAATGATCACCTGGTAGCTTCTTCAACTTACTTGTTTTACACCCTTGCTCATCTGATCCATCACCACAGTCATCAAACTGATCACACTGTAGTTCCACTGGTATACACCTCTTATTGCTACAAGCAAACTCATCTCTTTTACAAGGTCTTGCTTTATATGTAGCTTTGTCTGCAAAAAATCAGAAGTCAATAAGATTTCAGAATGCTTTTGGTTGTAATACATGGAACAAGTAAGAATGACGTATTGAAGATACAATGCTGCTTCTTAGATGATGAGACTCCTGCTGTGCCGATACTCGGGAATGTGTCAGTGCATACAGGGATCTGCTTCTCCTACTGGAGCACACATTGTCCTAGGAGGCACGCATGTACAGCACACATGCTAGCTCCACAGAGTGGTGTTTGTGCTGTTCACTAAGCCAAAAAGATAACAGGCCAGGAAACCAGATACCAAAGAAAGCTTATGCCTTCACTCACAGTCCTCCGCCTCCTCCTCTCTATTCCTTCAAATAGCTGAAGCTCTATGAGTGATGCACACTGGTTTGTAAAAAAACAAAATATTCTTTTCTAAAATGCTATAAATAAGTATGCAAAATAAAAACAGGTAAAACAACGTACAATAGAGAATAGACCTGTAAAACACCTGGTATGCATACTCTCGCAAGCAATTAAATATCCTTTGTTGTCTTTAAATGTCTTGGCAGAGAGCACCATTTTAACTTGGCACTGAAAGAATGACAAGGTTGGCAGCAAAGGAGATTCAGTGGATAGAGCATTCCACAGCTGGAAGGATCCCACTGAGAAGGCCTTCCCCCTTGATGTTGCCCTCAGAGCCATCCTCCAAGTTGGCAGGCCTCAACTGATTGTAATGTTTGGGCAGGAGACAGGTGGTGGAGGTGCCGCAACAAAATTTGCAGTCCCAAGCTATATAAAACTAGGTTGAAACAAGCATCTTGGGTTCATAAGCATATAGGTAGCCAATGAAAGTGGACAGCCCAGCCTACCCTCCACCTCCTCCTTCATTCCCAAATGCACTCTTCTGCTAATTGACATGGACAGAGAATTATACCTGGGGTAATATGTTTCACTAGTGTGAACCATCCTGGAAGATTTGGAAATTGGGTAACATAGAAATCATCATCATCATCACAACCACTGCCACCACAAAAACAAAAACCTTATCATGAACTGCTGATGGCATTGTGGTGAGTAAACAAATAGCTACTGCTTTGCTGGAAGAATTTCTATAATCCATGTCTGTTGAGAAATTTCTACAGTCCTGCCATATGGCTGCCTCCTCTTGGTTCTACATAGCTTATTCTTTTCCTTGACAATGTTAACTTGCTTCCAAGCCTAGCCAGGACAAGACCAGTGATAAATGAACCTAACATATCATAATCCCAATTCTTCTACTAAATTACAAATCCAACATTATAAACTTGGACAAGTTCTGTGATTAAGGGATGTTGAAAACAATGACATCAAATGTTTATTCAGGTACATCACGAAGGTGCATTCATCTTGGAGACATAATGTGCATGATATGGTGTTTTTGGCCACATGCATCATAATCTCAGGTATACATGTCTTCTCTGAATGGCTGTTATCAGCTGCACTCTACTCCCTTTTTTTAAGTAAAAATAAAGGAACGTAGAACTACAGACAGATGCTGCAAGTATGCAAGCAGAAAATGCAGAGGTGGACTCAAAAATGCATTTGTTGTAGGACAGCTTATGCTTGCCACCCATACAGACTGAGCAGGCATGAAAATATCAATGAATTATAAAAAAAAGTACATTGAATTCAAGTCAGAGCTTGTTATCCATTCAAGCATCATGAACCTACTAGATTCAGTTTATGAATAGCGCAATTTTCAATTTTACATACAAAACACAATGTCTGTGCAGCATTGGGCAGGAAATAAAATCTGCACATTTTCATAATTAAAATTAGAACAATTATCTTATTTATTGTAATTCAAATTACAATTACTCACCACAGTGATCTTCATCTGAGTCATCACCACAGTCATCAATCCCATTACAAATCTGCTCACGTCTCAGGCAGACTCTGTTATTTCTGCATCGATAGGGCCTTGTTGGGGGACATGGAAATTTTACTGTGAAAAAGGGGAAAAAAAACAGTTCTAATGCTATGGTGCGAATTACATAGAAAACCTATATTTTAGATTTACTCATTTCTTTTCATCAATGAGGCAAAAGTGATTATATGAGAACTTATATTTAAATGGACTTTTCCTCTAATATTATGACTTATAAGCTGTTACTTAATTGCTACATCTGAGAGATTTAAAAAAGTCTCAAATCAGTGCCTGGTCAGACATAGAGTAAACTTAAAAAAGAAATAAGAGGTTCTGCTATATTTCTGTGGGTATATGGAGAACAGCTGTATGTGCACACACACATACACATGCTGATGTGAAAGGGTTATTTTCTCTGTTTCTTCTGGAACCAAAGATTCAGGCAGTTGTCAGGAAGTCCACAACACAAGAGAGGAGACAGAAGATGTAGTTACAGATCAGGAACTTTGCTCAGCCATTGGATGCAAAAGAATCCATTCTGAGAAAAAATGGGCAATGGTAAGCCTTCCTCATTGGTTAATAGTTAAAAGAGAACTAGCTAGCTTTAACTCAGAAAAGTCTTAGACCACCAGGTCTACTTTGAGAAAGAAGAGAAGGGCCAAAGGTGGGGAAAAAACCCAGCCAGCTGAGTTTTAGAGGAGCTGAGTGCTGGGGAGAAGTTGAATGCCTGGAAAAACTAATAATTCAAACATGAAGCTACTGCTGGGAAGCATTTAGAAAGAATATAGAGGCACTGTCAAGTTATGTTTTGCTGTTATGTTTCGGTGAGTATGCATACAATTCTGCATTGTAACTATTCCGATGTTAAAAGCTTTTTTCTTAATAGTACCTTTTCAGGATTTTTTTAAAATTAAACCCCTGTGGTCTCATGGTGGGTAAAATTTTAGATTTACCATACACATACAGTTTAAAGGTATTTACCAGCTGGGCAGCTGAGGAAAACAAAGACTTCTACCTGGTAGCAGTGGGAAAGGCAAAGCAAACAAGAATAAGATATTCTGTTTGGCTTGGTCTTCCTTCCATTTATGGGCCAGGTCATAGGGATCCTATGGTAGGGTAATTGCCCTTTCAAATGTGGTACATGCAATGTTTGCTATAAAAATATGAATATCTATTAACACCAAATGGAGGCCCACACAACATATGGAAGAGAGCATTCTAAAGCCAGTCAAAGCAACAACAGCGACATTCAAAATGAAGGGAGACAAAAATTTACCACATATTTCAGCGAGCTCATCAGAGTTATCTCCACAGTCATCTTCTCCATCACAAACCCAAAACTGGAGTTTGCAGAGTGAATTGTTGCAAAGGAATTCATCTGTTCTACATATATTCCCCCCTGGGAAAAACAGCAAAATCAAACTATAATGCATACAAATAAATTGTTATGCTATATATTAGGGTCCTGATAGATAAGTAGATGAAAATCCATGGTTTCATCTCCCATCTTTTTACACTTTAACAAATAATAACTGCTGCAGAAGGACTGAGGACAGGGTCATTGAGGGACTGGGAGCTGTGCTGGATCAGACCAAAGGCCTATTAACTACCATTCTGTTCCTAAGGTGCCCATCCTGATGCCTATGAGAAGCCAGAAACAGGTCCTGCATACAATACCATCTTCCTGCTCATTTTCTGAAGCAACTGGAATAGAGAGGCCATGAATATCAGATATATAAAGCCTGACAGCTTGTAAGTTCCTATAAAAATGGCAGGGGAACAGGGTCCTTTGGGAAAACAACACTGAGATAAAGGGACAGCTTCTCCAGCTTCTTTTCCTACCTGGCAACTAACTATCCACTTAACTTTAAACATGTAGTCAGACTGGGGATCGCCATCATTTTGTCTAGTTATTCTCTTATATTCTTTAGTATTATGTTCTGCATCTTTCCCTTTCATAGCATTCATCTTCTATTTGGTTTATGTCTGGTATAATGAATCCAAACTGACTGCAAGTTCATGCAATAGGAAATTCAATTAAAATATTATTCTTATCATGAAGGTGTTATGACTACAACTCCTAGGATTCCTGACCTTTGGCCATACTGACTGAGGATGAAGCAAGTTCAGGTCTGAAACATGAGGACCCCCCAGTGTGCTGTGCTGGACCTTTGCCTTCCTATCCTATAGAAGTGGCTTGGGGGCGAGACTTTTTGGATAAAGATAGTGGTGAAAGCTTCTTTACGATGAAGTGTCAATACTCAATAGGCTGCTGAGGTATGACGATGTCTAACAATATAGTAAATACCTTCTGAAATGATCAATGGTCTACACATCCCTATGTTGGGGTTCCTATAATGAACTTAATTAAGGAAGAAAGGAAACAACACCTGGACTGATGCCAGTGTGGGGTAGTGGTTAAGAGCATAGGACTGGGACTCAAACAACCTGGGTTCGAGTCCCCGCTTGGCCATGGAGCCAACTGGGTAACTTTGGGCCAGTCACAGACTCTCAGCCCAGCCTACCTCGCAGGGTTGTTGTTGTGGGGATAAGATGGAGGAGGAGAATGATGCAAGCTGCCTTGAGCCCTTTGTAGGAAAAAGGCAGGATATAAATCCAAAAATAAAATAAATAAATAAAATAAAATATGCATGCTAGGAAGTAAGCATTGAACTATTGAGCTCAGTAAGACTTGAATACAAGTAGTTGGAACTGTACTGTTAAACTATCATTCCTTAGCACTAAAAACACCCCTGGATTTGTTTTAATCAACAGAGATAAAATCAGATTTGTATCAGCTGCCAATTTCCAGCTTTTTCCCATTGAAAGCCAGTCCTTAGTTCACTGGGTCTATGGACCATGTGTTGGGTCAGGCTGCTCATGTCACTCATTGCTTATGAAGGCCTGTTCTCTTTCTTCTGCTCCATTGGAACAAAAGAGAAAAGGGCTAGCAGTGCTATAGGGAATTAGACATTCTGTATGTTTGAATCTTTGCATGGTTTTGGCAGTGTGGTATGAGTGTTTACTTTGAAGTAAGTCCCACTTAGTTCAGCAGGACTTCCTTCTATTTAAGTACAGTTAGTATTGCAGTCCACCGAATACAGTAGAACATATATCAGAATAAACTAATATAGGGTTTCTCTGTAACTGCTGTTATTACGGCATCGATAGAAAAAATAAATTCAGCATTGACCAGTGCAAAATGATTACATAAATAACAAAAAGGAACAATATCCATTTTACTATTGATTGTACTGCAGAAAAGGTACAACCCAAAACTTAGTTACCTGGGAATAAGTCCCATTGAACTCATTAGGGCTTATGTCTGAGATGTTATAAACTGGATCTTGCTAGATAGGAGCAAATGGTACATCCCATGCAAAGCTCTCTTTTTAAATAAAAGTTGAGCAAGAAAAACATTAATCTCACCTCGATCACAATTTTGTTCATCACTGCTGTCCACACAGTCTTGGATTCCATCACAAAGCCATCTGACAGGGATACAGTGGGCCTTGTTTTTACATCGAAACTGATCTTCCTTGCATTCAGTAACACAATCAATCTGTTTGAACACATTTATACGTATTCTGTTACTAACACAAGTAACAGCACTATAAACAAACCAGTTAGACTTTAGTAAAATTGATACAATTCCACATTTCTGTTGATTTGAGATAGGCATTTTTCTCTTTCATTGACAAAGCTGCATTTACTACTACCTATACATTAACTGAAAATCCAAACATATCTATACTATATTAAGAAGGAGGGGACATGAGCTAATGACATTTTCAGCAAACCAAATGGTTGGAGTCCAAAGTTATGATGTAGAAGACTGCCTCTGTGACAGGACTTTCCTGCCTTTTCTCCCCACCACCTGAGTTCTCTGCACCACCTGAGAGTTCCTTGGGAAAACCCTGGCAATGGGTGTGGTGGGTCGCGATAGGCAGGTGAATCAGCAGAATTTACTACCTTGCACAAGCAGCAATATGTATCTGTTCATGCAAGGCATGCTTTGATACTGCCCCGATTCTCCTTAAATTCACATACAGCTGCATCGTTCTGCATACAGAGCTCCTTTATCATGGGTGCAGAAACTGGGGGCTTGCACATGGACTCTGGGGGTTCCATTCTGACCCTAGAGGGCTTCTGGACAGCCACATTTTGTTTTCCCACCACAGTGATCCCTCCAACCACCAATTCTCTGTTTCTTGGGTGTGGCTTTTCCCCTTTGTGAAGACTGACATTCCTCTTAGTTAGGCTTAGTGACCAGCAGCAAGATATTTAAACTAAGCAGCAGTCATAGTTTTGGGATCTCTGTCCTACTTGTTTTGCATTATGTTCTGCCTCACTGGAATGAAAGAGGTTGCTGTATCCTTGTTCAAAATGTATGCAGAGTTTCTATTTATTTAGGCATTTATAGCTTGCTTTTTGATCAAAGTAATAACAGCAGGAAATAAAAGATGCATAAAATTTTAAATAAAAATTAAGACAGAAATAAAAATAAACATATATTAGCAATTAAAACAATTAAAGCAATAAACTCAGGGTTAAATTGCCTGCCTAAAAAGGAAGGTTTTCAAGGATGTTTGAAAGGAACTAAAAAAAAAATAGATGTGGTGCACCAGTGACATGAGGAAATCCTAATATTTTGAAGCTGCTTCCAAAAAGACAGCACTGAAATGCAGATCAAAGAGTTGTGTGTGATTGCCCTTCACCAAAGTAAATGGAAAAGAACACTAATGACTAGGTTCTGTCCTTTCTGTACAAGGGAGCTGCTTGACATGGAATAACTTTCACAATATTTGTTACTTTATATTCAAGTTTCTAAATTTGCAGAGTAAAACATCAGATCAGTTCAAGACAATTAACCACTTACCTCATCAGAGCCATCTGGACAATCATATTCTCCATTGCACCTGAAAGATGCTGAGATACACCCTCCACTGGCACATACGTACTCACTTGAAGAGCAAGTCGGAGATGCTATTTCAGACATATATTTGGTATTAGGCAAATACAGTGAACTATTAAACTATTATACGATTTAATGTTAGGATTTGATAAAGAAGAGATAATAACCCTTTGCAAACGTTAGCCTTCAAGCAATCACAACTGTGTAACACAATGTCTTACACAGTGCTTTGCACTTTGGTCCAAGTGCTGGATTGCCCTCTCCAAACCAGGCCAGCATGTGAGATGATATCAAGGGGCAGGATTCCCCCACAAAGTCCTACCCCCATGATGTCATCTGGACTCACCCTACCCAATTCCCTCCTCCTTCTCCATGACAAGAAGGTACAACACTCAGAGATTATCTGCAAAGAACAAGATATTGGCTAAGGCTGCAGAATGGGAAGTCCTACATACCACCTGACCCCCCATATGTATATGTTAAAATACTTCAAATAAATTAAATAATTTTAAGTGTTGTAAATGCAATATTTTAGATATATATTTTATTAAAATGCATTGCATATTTATTTCTTTAAACTATCTCAATGCAAAGACACCTCCCAATTTTTATTTTTGGTTGAGGGGCATAAAAGATGTTTGAATACTATTAACCAGTTATTGGTTATGGAACTGCTTCACTTTATGTTTTCTGGTGACAAGGTACTGAATGCACAAACACTTTTTTGATTTGCAGTACATGATATTGTACATTATGAGAAGCTGAGCTATTTAATTATTTGTGGACTGGAGTCCAAAAAACTTCAGATGAATTAGTTTTGTTGATTTTGCATAATTATTATGCCACTGCTGAGTGGCAGTTCTTCTATATGGCAATGCCATTTCTTATGTTGTTTTAAACAGTGGATTAAATGCATACTTAAATGAACTGAGAATGGGGGAGTCATAAAACTTTAACATCAGTCTTTGTCAACTTCATATTCAAGGCAGCCTTCAACTACAGAGCACAATATATTACCACCTGGTGTTGTAATCTTAGAGTGGTCAATTCCACCCCATTAGAATGTTTGGGAAAGGGGAAAAAACATGTGCAAAATGTAACAGAATCAAAGTGACACTGTAAAATGCTGTTTGAAATTATACTAGCTTCGTTTGCACATCTACAGAAAGGTTGAAAAGGATATGTTGCCTATTTTCATAATAGTCAAATTAGAATCATCATTATTGCAGCATTATAGTTATATCCTGCCTTTTTTCCACTTGCAAGACACACAAGTGGTTTACAGGATTCTCTTCCTTTCCAGTGTAACTGCACAGCAAAACCCTGTGGGTAGGTCAGACTGAGAGTCATTGACAGACCTAAAGCCACCCAGTGACCTTCATGGCCAAGGAGGGACTAAAACATGGATCTCTCGGGCCCCAGTCCAGCACTCTGACTACTATGCCACAAAGGCTACCCAGTAGCTATCCAAATTGCTCAGTTCCCATAATATGAAGCAGTATTAGTTTCAATTGTACCCCACAAGACACAGGTTTACAAGACTCCTCAACCAAATGGCCTTTTTAGAGCATTTTCTCTCCGATTAGAACTTTCCTTAAGGTTCTAACTATAATTTTTGCCAAAAGCACATATACAGTTTGGAGATTCCTGCAGCTCCAATTGTAAATTGCCAGAGTTGATTGGAATGCTTAGTTAAGGACCTTTGAATGACTACTTTTGGTTCTTAGATTTGATGATCAGATGTACTAATGTGAGAGAAATGCTTATCCTGTGAATTATCTTCACCAATACTGTCCCAAAATGCTTTGTGCCATGTGAGAAAGTACAAAGTAATGTAAAATTAGTGCCATTCAGAGGAAGATGTTTAATGAATCAACATATGCTACCTAAACCCTTGAATGAAGGAGTATCACTCTTGCTATGCTGCAATTTCAAAATATCATGTGTTTATGATGTAGACATTTATGTGAAGAAGGAAGGTTAACAGCAATTCAAAACTTAAGAAAGACAGTACATGAGAAACAGTAAGTTTACAAATAACTTCTTCACCAGTGTGCTACCACAGGGGGGATTAGGTAAGAAAACTTGATACTAGTTGGCCAGCTAGGGAAATGAAGCAAAAGAGAAATCCCAATCCCACTTCCAGAATTTCTTGCTTTTTTTCCAGGAATAGTTGATACTTGTAAGGAAAGTCAGTTATTCTGCAGTTTATAACAGTGTTGCAATTTCAAATCAGAATTCCATCCATGGAACCATTCTTTATTATATTGAAGAACAGAATATATAATTAATAACAACAGTAATAGCAATAACAAGAATGCTATAATAAAACCTGTGACCAGATGGAATCTGGGCATACCTCCAGATCCACGATCATTGGTATTTTAGCCAGTGTTCTTGTATTTTTTTCCCAAAATATGGTAAACGTGCCTGCTTAATTGCCCATACTGTTTCAAAGCTGAATGCATCACAGTGTGACTAGCTCAAGACACCTCTCTTCCTAATTAATCTAGGTCTAGAAATGATTGAAGCCTGGGTTTGCCTAGGACATCCTAAAAAGCAGCCTCAGAACTGGTAGGGCCTGGCACTAAAAAAAGGGCACTATGACCATCTCTGGCTGATGCAATCACAGCAACTATGTATTTCATATAATTCCTTCGTCTGTCCTATGCAAGAAATTGTGAAATGTGTCGATTGTGCCTAGGGTGCTCAGGCAGTGTGTTTGCTATGGCTGTGAGATTTGTTATTGCAAACAGTAATTCACAGCTCATAATTATTGCACCTTGTACAGCTGATATACACACTAAGTTGGAATAAGTTGGGGCCTACATACTGTTGTGTAGGTTTTGTACAATCAACTATGTTGCACAATGATTTGTGCGTTATTATATCATTTTACTGGAAAAAGAAAGACCTCACTAAAGACATGATGTTTTTATTTTCAAATAGTGCAATACCAGCAGTTGTTATATATGCATGCTTTCCTTGTTGTATATTTAATCCCAGTATCTGATAGGTATCTTTCCTTCAGTGAAGGGTTAATGAATTAGGCCTGCTAGTACAGAATTTAGTACATCATTTTAGTATCATAATAACATGTATGTTTTACAATAAAAAAAACTCTAATTCACAGTAATTGAATCCATGTAAGGTGCCAGACATTTGATTCACAATTTGCCTGGGTTTGGGACTTTAGTATTCTCAACAGAACACTAAAATAGTGTGAAATATAGTCAAAATTATGCAACACACATTGTAAACATATCAGTTCACTTTTTAAATCTTTAGTTAACATTTTTTGCCCCCTCCCCTTAATATTTACCTGGTTCACAATTTTGTTCATCCTCTCCAAGCATGCAGTCATCATGTCCATCACATTTCCACTTTGTGGCTATGCACTGACCATTGGAACACTGGAACTGGTCTTTCAAGCAACCAGAATCACAGTATCTCTGTCATAAACAAAATTTAACTAACATAAAACATAATACTAAATAAAAATGCAATTATAGGAAAAGCCATTGGCACACATGGAACATTTGCTAATTCTGCTATTACAACTACCATTTCCATAGCACTGTTCAGTGACTACAAATTGAATAGTCATTACAATTACGTACTACAATTTGATAGCAATTGCTATGTTAAGCTGGTAACACCCAAAGGAATGCATCTTTGCTTACAAGCCTCCCAAGCTTTTAACATCTTCAGAGGAGACCTTTCTGTCAGTTCTATACTTCCACCAGAGGCATGGCAAGAGGGGATGAGAGGGGAATCAGAGTGCATATTCCCAGAGCGGATATTCTGCTCTATTGCATCTTCCCCACTAGAGAAAGAAGTTGGCATGTAAGTTGGACGATTGCTATAGGTTGGGTCTATAGTATTAAATTTTAATTGTGCTTTTACAGATCTATTTTCATAATATGCCTTAATTAAGATTATGATTTATTCTGTATTGAGTTTCTGTTAAGCTGTTCTGAGCAACATTCCTGGTGGAAAGGAAGGATATAAATTAATTAAAGTGGATCCAGAGTGACCAGACTGTATTAATCAAAAAACATAAACAAAAACCTACTAATGGTTTGTTTATTTTATGCTCTGGCTTTCCTCCAAGAAGATGAAAGCATTAATATACACACCATAAGATATATCTAATTATTTGAGTGATGGAAATAAGAAGCCCTGATATGCATTGGTGAGGCTTCATTTCCATAAACACAAGAGAGATGCAAATTCCATTTGCAGTCCTCTGAAACAATTCTACACAATTCCAAAGGATCCCACAACTTTCAGAAGTATATATTTGGGAGTGGGCGCCGCAGCCCGCAGAGAGAAGGGAATTTAGGAAGTCCTGCTCTAAGCCATGCTTCCATCCATTTTCCTCCTCTGTTTAGGATGGACTGATCTGGTACACACTGGTACACACTTTTGCACTGGTATCACTTTCACATACTGTTATCCATAATTCTAGTCAATTCTGTTCCCATATTAATCTATGCATTTTCTTTTAAAACTTCCTTTTAATATAGGTATTTGATTCTTATTTCTCTCAACATATAAGCTTGCTTACTCTCAAAATATTTATTCAAATATGTAATATTTAACTGGTGAAAACTACATCACAACATTTGGAGAAGTGTAAATCTGGTGGATAGCTAAGTTCATCTTCTGCCTAAGGACATTGCTATTTCTCATAATGCAGTTACCCATGCAAAGCGCTGCCTGCTTTAC
The DNA here is from genome assembly GCF_004798865.1 of Varanus komodoensis. NCBI lineage: Eukaryota > Metazoa > Chordata > Lepidosauria > Squamata > Varanidae > Varanus > Varanus komodoensis. The sequence continues at coordinate 19,270,582 of NW_025335798.1, forward strand.
TCAACAAATCAAGCTGCTGTGTTTCCTGCCATTTCTTGCCATCTATTCCCTGAAGTAAAGCAGGGATGTTTATGTCAAACTTGCATTCACCAGTTTGTTATTACTTATCTGATTTCCCATACCAAGTGCTGAATTTGACTGACATATTGGCTCTACAGACCAAGCTCCAGTCTGTTAATTACTTTTAATTGTGTGTCAAGTCACTACTTCTTTACTGTTTTGCACTAACCTGTAATTATAGACATTTATCATGGTATGCTTTAGTAACTTTCTCCTGAAAACTAAATTACTAATATACCCTGGGAAGGAAAACAAGCATTGAACTTAAGTAAGGCTATTTCATTCCAATGCAAAACCAAATCACTCCCCAACATTTATCTTTGAACATTATTTTTGATGTATAGAATACACAACCCTCGACAGCACACGCACTAGCAACCCATATCCAGGGTTAGGATTAAAAAAAAAAAAAAAGCCTTAGCAGGATGTTTCCTCCATTTTTTTGCTGGGAATCATGGGTTTATAATTTCATTTACTTCCTGAATTGATTTTCCAATCTCCAGTTTCACCTCACAGGAAGAGGATGGGGCTTGTTTTCTCTGCTTTTCTGTTCAATTCAAGAAGCAGAGAAAACGACAAACTTCATTATACCCAACAAGAGTCACACTCAGGAGACTCTTGCAGGCTTTGCATGCTTTCTCCCATGTCCATGGGCCTTCGCCCTTCTCAGAGCCATGTATGGAGCAATTTGTGCTGTTGTGTGCAAAGAAATGCTGTGTATATAAGTGTGGTTGTTCTGGAATGCTTATTTTGTGTGGCCATTCAGAAGCCATAATGTCTTTGCATGGGCCTGATGCCAGCTTTGTTACTGCAAGGAGTGCACATGGGAGCACAGCTGGAGAAACATATTATGAAAGTGAGAGTATGATTAGATGGAGACTGAATCAAGTAAATCCAATTTTGAAAGGTCTGGGAAATAGCAGTCTCTGATGGGTGGGGTACTCTAGCTGGTTGGAAAAGAGCAACTGGGAAATGACAGAGGCTGGCAGCCAGAGTCAGTTGGTGGTCGGTCAGCAAAGGAAATATTATACTGGTTTAGTGGATTCTTTGACAGAAGCTGTAGCAGAAAATAAGGAGGCAAAGAATAGGCAAGGCATGAATTTTAAACTATCCTTTCTCTTACTATTATTATTATTATTATTATTATTATTATTATTATTATTAAAACATTTTTATGCCGCCCCATTCGCCGAGAATACAAATATTCTCTGTGTCATAACTGTACATAGCTGCTGAAGATCAGAAGTGACTGTGTTACGCCAGGTGGCTGCTTTATGATTTTATCAGAGGGTTACACTCGCAAGCATTAAACAAGTGATAAAATATCCAAGTACCCATTCTTACATATTACATGGAGCCAATATCCAAGAGCTTGACCTGATTGTGATTCCATTGGTTTGAGAGGGATGAATTTGGCCTGACTTTAAAGAAAAAAAAAATGATTAAGGGTGCTATCATATGCATGTTTAGACTGGCTGGCTGGGAGCTATGGAAACTTTTTCTGATCATGCATAGGACTGTGCCCGAAGATGCTTGTACCAGCAAAGGAGTCTTTAGAAATAATAAATAAGCAATCTTTTGGAGTCAGAAAATAAATATCCTCTTACGGACAAAATATTCCTTTAATAAACCAATTGTTTAATGGTTTATCTTATCCCTAGTGTTGAACGTTCCTGTACAAAGCTACTTTGAGTTTTTAACATATTCTAATAGAAATGGTGGCAGGGGAAACATTTACCTTGTTAAAATAGCAGGGAATTCATGAGGTCCTGAAGTATAAGCAATTCACTAGATTATGAAACATTGCCCAGTAAAGGACTGCTTTCTCTATATGGGGATTTGAGTATTTGACATTAATATTTAAAAACATCTTCAAAATGTGATAGACTAGTACTGTTTTCTCCACAACTGATGCTTTATTTTGCTTACTGTGTGGATTTTCTCCCTTGAATTGCTACTTGTACTTCCTTAAACCAAGGAATACCAGTTGCACCCATTTTGGGTTTAATATCACCTTGGCTGAAAACATTTCCATTTTGTTTGGAAGAGGTGATTACTTAAATCTAACAAAATATTCCATATTTTCTGCCTAAACCATGTATCAGTATGCACAAGGTAGTGTCTCCATCTTTCATACACTGGTATAGGATGTACCTTCCAAAATCATTCATGTTTTTCCTCCTCTTTATTCAGATATTTCACCTGAGCTTCCATATTCACTTCATTTAAAAAAAAAATATTATTATTTAGGCAAAGCCTGATGGCGATTCTTACTTCAGAATTTGGACAGTACATTCTTCTGACTTACTGGTAACACAGTTTGAAGGGGAGGGGTGATCCTGGACTTCTGCCCCAAGGTGCTAAGCCTACTTCTGAACCTGCTGAACACCCATAATGGTTATCTTATTCAAACAGTAGCTACATATAAGAAAATAACACAGTATGTGTAGATCCAGATCATGTGGTTGAACCCAGACTTTGCAAAGGAAGCTAGTCACAAAGCTTGAGCTTATGTGCATTGCATGCTTCTTGTATAAATAATGTGTTGATGCCTTTTAAGTATAGAAGTGGGAAAGGCACTTGATTACCCACTATGGTAAGTCCCACGCCCCACTGTGTAGACAGTGAGTATCAGACTTCATTCTTTGAGCAAGTTTACCTCATCTGAGCCATCTGCACAATCATAATCACCATCACACCAGAATCTTGCAGGCATGCAGTCTCCATTTGAGCAGTGAAAATCTTTTGGAGTACATGTTTGTGGTTCTGAAAATAACAGAGGGAAAAAAATCTAAAATTCAAACACAGGTTGTTTTAAACACTGAGCTCCAGCTTTAGGCAGCTTTACCCTAAACCCTTAGTTGTTCCAGAAGTCCATGTTATAGCAATACTGTAATTAGTGAGTTTCCATCTTTTCATAGTAAGAAATATATTGTTATGTTTGTTATCTGAATGTTTAAATTTGTATCAAAATATCATTCCATATTAAAAGAGAGAGAGAGATTGAGAGAGATTGTGCTTTCTTTACATGTGGAATGCCTTTATAGACTGATAAAGTACAAGATTTCAATTTGTATTCAGCTCATTTGATTTTGAATATTACTGTCCATTTATGGTCCAAGTTCTTTTAAGGCAGGGGATTTTTAAAAATACATAAAGTATGACAAAAGGCTGTATCTTCTTACAGAATGATTCACAAAACTAATCAAATTTTATAACACCAGAAATTACTTACTGCAGTTTTCTTCATCAGAATTGTCACCACAGTCATTTTGGCTGTCACACCTCCAATGGTCTGGGATGCAATTGCTATTTTTACATTGGTATTCATGAGGTCCACAAGTCTTTTTATCTGTAACAAAAATGGATACTTTTATGATCAGTTTGTAAAAAAATCCATCCCATATTATGAGCTATAATGTATTAAATCATATTTCACTAGCACAGGCACAGCATTAATTATCTACCTTCCATGTCAGAAAACTTTTTTCACAGAAAAATTATATGTACCAAAACCATTTTTGGTATTAAGTATACTTAATACTATACTTATGAATTAAGCATAGTTACGGCTGGACTGAATTGCTGGGTTCAATGAAGCCAGGCCAATAACAATGCCTGGATAAGGAAATCCTTACACTCTGACTTTACAACAAATTTTGGAGTGTCGTACAGGAAACAGTCCAACAAAGAAGGCCACATAATGACTTGTACTCAAAAACTTGAGTTCAGTGTTGTAAATGGGATACTCACCACAGTTTGCCTCATCAGACCCATCAGCACAATCTGGATCCTCATCACATACCCACAGTTTAGAAATGCAGTGTTTTGTGGTTTTACACTGAAAATGGTCAGGAGAACAGCTGTTTTCCGCTTTAAAGAAAATACAGTTCTCTTAGTATATAAATATTTTAATGTTAGAAACTCTACTTAAAATTCTAACTTTCTACAAAACTGTTCTTTGAGCTATTTGTATTTTTCTATTGTCAAAATAGCAATATTCAAAAAAACTTCACCAGTTTGTTCTACTGATAACAAATTCAAGATCTGGTTATATAAGCAAAATGACAACCTTAGGTTTAAAACATTCCAAATATTTTATCATTCAATTTGGAGAATGCATGTTAATGGGCAGTATGTTGATAATGTAAGCCCATTATAATGTTAAACTTTTTATAAACATTTTCCAGTATTTTTTTTCAAGAATTTCCAATAGCACTGATTTAAATTTACTAATTTTACTTATTGTTCCAGGCGTCATTTTAGAAAATTTCCCTAATATCCATATGTTTGCTTGAGAACAGATACTTCTTTATGTTTATTTGAATATAGTTTGCCATATTCTGCACATCTTTTAATACAAATCTTTAACCTGATCCATTTCATATTCATATTCTAATTAACTTTAAATATTCTAATCGTTAGTTATCTTTTCCAGATTATGTTAATTCCCTCAGGGAGTCAATTTTAAGTGTCTCAATACTAAAACTATTTTGAAAATAATGGTCTGTCCACATTCTCTGTATTTTTAATTTCTTTATAAGTTAAGATCCCATTATTTACCAGTTGTTCTTCTAGAGTTATCCTTATTAAATCTCTTTAATAATAGGAATTACATGGCTGATCTGCATCATGCCCACCTCATTTTTACACATTACTTGACAGCTCTGGTCCCGATCCATGCTGCTCCGTGTACTTTCTTCAGTTGTGAAATGAGTCTATTGACTACCAGGGTCTACGTGCTGTTTTAGAACAGTCATGACTGCTGTATTTCATAAGATTTTAGATTATTCCTCATGAATAGTAAAACTACTTACGGCAATCTCTTTCATCTTCTTCATCACCACAATCATCCTGCCCATTACACCTGAGATTTATTGGAATACACTTCTGATTCTTGGTGCACTTGAATTGACCTGATAGGCAGACATGTGTATCTAGGACAAAAACGAACAAACAAAACTGTCTAACTAAAACAAACAACTCAGATTATTGTTCTTATAGGATATTGAATAGAATTAAAATTATTTTAAATGTTATTTATTCATCTACTCTATCAAGCACATTTTATACGGAGAGAGGCAAGGGACAAAATGTGCTGTTATTGCAATACTGGTTGTGTGTTAGACTAATTGTTGTACAAGTGATAACAGTACTTGTGAATACTTCTTTGTTTTAAACAGGGATAAAGCTGTTTTTCTGACATGTCTTAAAACTGTCTCAGTATTAAAGGAGTACAGTGTTAAAAGGCACTTTGAATCCTGTCACAACAGCTATTCAGTATATCAAGGGAGGGAGATAATTTTGAAAAGCAGGTTCAGGTTGAGGAGAACCTGTCGACCATGAGGGCCAGCTATCATATTGCTAAATGTGTAGGTAAGAGTGGAAGGCCATTCACTGAATTTGTTAAGAAATGCATGGTTAAAGTAATGGAGGAACTGTGCCCTGATCAAGTATCTTGTGTTAGTTGTGTCAGTTTTTCTGCATTTACAATCACCGAGCATGTTGAAGAACTAGGAGAAGAGCTGCGTATGTCACTGATTGTCTAGGCAAAAAGTTTTGTTTTCTTTTCCTTTGGCATTAGAGGAGAGCATTGACATTATAGACTCTGCTCAGCTACTAATATTTATCAGGGGGATAGATTCCAACTTCAGAATTGTGGAAGAATTGTGTGCACTGCTGAGTTTGAAAGGCAATACAACTGCAGAAAACATATTCTTGAAGGTGTGCAGATGAATAGAAAATCTTGGTCTGAGTTGGGATAAATTGAAAACCGTCACAACTGATGGTACAACAAATATTGTGGGAAGTAAAACTGGTGTAGTTGCAAGAATCAGTGAAGAGACACTGAAATTAAATGGCACATTTGCCACTCAATTTCACTGCATCATCCACCAGCACACCACGTGTAGTAAGATTCTTCAGTGGGAAAGTGTAATGCATATTGTTGTATCCAGCATTAATTACATCAGGCATCATGGCCTTACTCATCATCAGTTTCAAATTTTCTCTCAGAGAGAGATGCAGAATAGGGAGATGTATTGTACCATGCAGAAGTCAGAGGTAAAATCAAGCTTTTTTCAATCTTCATCATGAAGTTGATGCCTTTCTCGAGAAGAAAGGAAAAGGTCAAGAAGTACTTTCTTACCCTGGATAGATTTTTGATTTGGCTTTATTAACTGATATTGCAGAGTAACTGAACACATCGGATCTAAGGTTGCAGGGAAAAGGAAAGCTTGTGTGTGACATGTGTTCTGAACTGAAAACTTCTGAAGCAAAAACAAACATTTTTGTGAAGCAAGTTAGTGAAAATAACTTTTCAAACTTCTCTTGCTCCGATGAACTAAAATTTGAGAAGGACAGGAATTTACAGTTCAGTGTTGAGAGACACACAAAAGCACTCAACCTACTGCAGGTGGGGTTCCAGGACAGATTCACTGATTGCCATAGGAATGTTTCAGAATATATTTGAAGTAGCACCAAAAGATGCAAAAGACTTTTTTTCCAGGTGAAACTAATGGATTTGCAAAACAGTGATCGTATCAGAGACATTTACAAAGAAAATAGTCTGTTAGATTTCTATTGTGGTCTACCTGGTGTATTGATCAACCTAAAGAAATTTGCTGCAGGCATGTTCACAGTCTTTGTCACCACATACAACTGCAAAGAAACTTTTTCCAAGATGAACACTGTGAAATCCAAGTGTAGGTCAACACTTTCAGATGATCATTTGCATGACATTTTAAGGATGTCTGCTACAAACCTTGACTTAGATATTTATGCCTTGGCTAACAGAAAACAGCCACAAACACCACACTGACTAGATAAACATGTGTAGCTAGATACAAGAATTCCACAGTAAAATATTGTCCCAAATTGGATTGCATTCAAGTTAACAATTCTTCATTGACCTCTGAATGTTTACTTTTGATCTAAAACTGTAGGTTAATAATTCTGTTACATTTTAATTTAAGATAGAGCCCTTATAAGATATGGCATTGGGCACTCTAATGTGGACCCCATTTTCCTGAAGGTTAGGACCAACTGCCTTAGAATTGTGTGTTTGGATATTTGTGTGACTTCACTCCTTCCACAGCTGCTAAAATCCTTAAACAACACTGGTGTCTCATAAGCAGGACTGCTATGTTGCCACTATGGAGGATAAACCACTCCTTGAATAACAAAATAAAGTTTTTGGAGCCCAGCAGATGACTTGGTCCAATAACACTGTTGCATGTTAGACCATAGGGTCAGATTCTCAAAGCTCTTCTTTTTCTTTGATGTCATGTAATCACCTACCACAATTGAGTTCATCAGAGTTGTCTCCACAATCATTTTCTCCATCACATATGAAGGCTGGTAAAACACAGAGTCCAGTACCACACTGAAAACGTCCTGGTTGACACTTAAATTCAGCTGGAAAAAGAAGCATGTGCTGAACAGCTGCATATGTTGGTAATAAAACAAGTATTTTTCCTAACATTCAGAATATTTATAGGCTATGAAAAACCTTCAAATCAGATTTTTTTGTTGTTGTTGTTGCGATAAATAAAAACTTAAAAGTTCTTGTGACTCAGTCCAATTACGTTAATGAACATGCTCTCTTCCAAGTCACAGTGGTTTTAATCAAATACATGTAAAATGTTTTGCAATAAACAAGAGAGAATGTCTTTATACTGCAATTTTTAAAGCAACGAGATAACTATCAGTATTATCCAAGAGATTCTAAATTGCTACTCTTTCCCTCAATAAGCAATTAAATCTCTTTCCTCTTATACTGAAATAAATGGTGTCAGCCAGATTATTTTCTCACATCTACAGCTACAACTCACGTCTACACCTTTTCCCTGCAATTAAAAGATCTCTAAGCACAAAGATGGAATCTAATTGGCACAAAAGCTGAATTTCTCGTTTAACAGTAAAGTGTACCATTTTCCTCCATTTTGATATGCTGGAGGGTATGAGCCCAAATGCACAAATCAGCAGTTGAGGTTGCAGTCCAGCATATACTTACCTGGGTATAAGCCCCACTGATTTGAATTGAACATACTTCTGAGTAAACATGCCCAGGACTTCACCATCTATTACTTCATATGCTAGTAGTAATAGTGTACAATGGTAATATTGACATGTAAATCATAAGAAGTTAAAGGAAGCAACTAAAGTTACATTTTATTAAGCAAAACCTAAAACTAGTAACTGTCTTTCTCTGAATATATGAATAAACTCTGTAAAAAGAATCTAGTCATCCCCAAAATTATTAGCAAGATTCCAGGTATCTGTAAGCTGAAGGTAATTTGGGTTAAAATATTATAGTATAAATATACTACACCATAATAACAAAATCCTGTGCATATTCACTCAGAAATAAGATCCAGCGTGTTCATGTTTAGAAGTGCAGCCTTCAAGTTCTTCATTGTATTTAATCTTATTTTTAAAGTGGATAAACATAACCAAAGAAAACTTAATGAAATACTCTCCTAAGAAGCATATGGGGTGCTCTGATAGTTCTGCCTACACAGTGGTGGGGAATGTCAGGTCCAGGGACAAATCCAGATGACCCCATTTCTTTGCCCTTGCTCCCTTCCCACACCCCTGCGTTGGTGGTCTTAGGGGTTTGTGCAGGTTTTCTCCATTCTAGGGCTTGAAATGCATCTCCTGACGGTTCATTACTAAACATAAGCACTTTGATATAATGTACTTTTTGTTTTTTGTTTTTGTTTAATTCGCCCTCTGCTCCTTTCCACCTTTGACTCTGCCCCTTTGCCTTCAGGCCTATTCACCAATTTCATGCAATACCCAAGGTCCTCTCTAAAACCAAACTTAGCATTTAGGCTAAAAAATGTTGGTCAACAGTTTGGATATGTGAAGGTTCTCTACTCTAAACAGGAGCATAAGTGTATTTCATTTGTTCTTTATCAGAAGTAATTCTTTCTACGTTGCAAGCTACTCTTCATGGGATATTGCCATCCTGATTTCTGATTCCTCAATAGCAGAAGAAGGCTCAGTTTGAACCCTACACTTCAATGTGACAGAAATATTTTAGAATGGTTGGTGCTGCAGAGAAAGGGCATTTATGAGCAACCAGTTCTTTCCCAAGTAATCCAGTCCGGAACAAAGAAATCACCACTCACTCTAAATCTCAAATTATAGCAAGGAATACAGAAAGTGGTGGGATAAATCTTGTTATGACAGGGACAGGAATGGCAGTGGGATTAAATCAAATATATTCACCTGACTTCCCCATATCTACTGACCCTCCTCTAAGAGTTCTTCTTACCTTTAAGAAAGGGAGTTGCACACTCACCTCAGCATCCCATTCTGCTTCAGCTGCAACCGCTGCAAACATTTTACTGGTTCCAGGGGAGGGGCTGCGGGAGAGCATTTGATAGTTGCCTAGTAATTGCCCGACATACTTCCAACATAACCTGTTAGTGGTTGAGGAATATGTTGAGTGGTTACTAAGCAATCACCAAGTGCTTTTTCCTTCCCTCCCTGGAGCAAGCAAAACATCCAGTTGGGGAGATCCTCATAATGGCCATGGTAAGAAAGAAGCCTGTTGGGAATTACGTCTTACTTCTGCTGTTTGTACTTAAGTTCTATGTACCTATATAAAGGTATAAAACCTATGGGCCTAGTTTAATGAAGAGATGAAGTAACTGTCCTGATGCAAATCATGTATAGCATAGAGGGTTGAATCATGAATTACTATGAAGGAAATGCAAGTCTATATGATGGTACTTCATGAAGAACTGAGCTTTTGTCTTAGTTAAGTTAGGTTCATGACTGTAGTTCAGTGATAATACATTTGAAGAATAGCTTCAGTCCGAGCACAGGCAACCTAATAAGGATTTAACTTCAAACTGTTGTGGATGTGACACAGCAGGTGCTCCCAGACTCAACTTCTGCTTTTTCTGTTAAAAGGATCTCAGGTAATAAGGCTAAAAATAAAATCTCTGCCATAAAGTATGTCTGCTCAGAACGCTCCGGGATAGATCAATCAAAGCTCTAACTAAGCCTAGGGCAACTTCATATGATTGTGTGTAATCTCAAAGGGAAACACAAATGATAAGAATCAGTATTACAGTCTGGAAGCTGAGTAAGTCAACAGTTAGGCTCTATGGGAGGCACTTCATTAGCATCAGATATATAGAATGAAAAAGTATAGGAAACAGGCTGCTTGGGAAGTTGCATAAGAAAACATTACCACCACACCAAGGACTTCACTAAAACCTGATAAAGACCTTAAGGGTTAATTGAAGGGTTAACTGTAGCAGCTTATTCTGGAAGGACAGGTATGGGAAGAAACAGGAGAAAAATAATCTTGGGTTGGATCTAGAGTATGCCCACTGAAACCAATGGGAACAATTTAGCTCTAACTAGCGCATAACTAAATTGCAATCCAAGTTACATGTAAATTCAGAAAGAGCCCATGATCCAAAGGCCATGTCTTACAGAGTGATTCTTTAATGAAAACAGACCTTGCCACATGTCAAACCACTTTGAACCAGGTAAGATTTTCAATATTGGATTGTAATGTGGCATTGATATTCAAGAAAAATCCTATTACTCAGGGGCAGATACATCTATCAAAAATGAGGAAGAAAGAGGGGCAAAAAAAAAAGAAAATGCTACATCTCGTGCAAGTGGGAAAACATTAGAGCGCTCACACAAAGGTAGCCAGGCTCCTTCAGCTTTGCCAAACCTCCAAGAGGGCTGGGGGTGGCCTGAACTGCAGCCACTGAAAATGTATCCATAGATGCCTTTGCCATCTGAATTGGTGATATGTATTGCACATTTAAGAAGACAATTTTGGTAATATTAAAAGTTTAGAGTAGCCCTTCTCTAAAGAATTAAATATGGCCAGAAATGTGCATGAAACCAAGGCACATCTTGGAGTATTTTTGTGCAAATCAGCAAACCAAGTCTCATTAAAAAAAAAAAAAAGGATTATGGCTTCAAATGCCACTGGTAGCAGAGCCAGAGTTACAAATCACAACTTGCAGATAACTCAAAAGATGAAGCAAAAAGTGCTATGCTAAATATCAATTGAGATATTTCTAAGAACCTGCAAACCAAGGCTGCAGTCCTACACATACTTACCTGTGAGTAAGTCCCAAGGGACACAATGAGACTCCCTTTCAATAAAGATGGTTAGGATTGTGCTGTCAGGGGTGGATTTATAGAATGGGGAAGGAAGTACAGGCTGCTAATGCTAAGTGATTGAAAACTATTGCAAATGCACAGTGTTTCTACAACTCCTCAGGTCAACAGCCAGCATCACTGTTGTCCTGGTGGACATATAGGCATTTCCAAGATTGCTTTCCAAACAGTTAAAATGAGATGCTATAAGAATGTCCTATCATACAACAGGAGAAAGAACTGGATGATCCATTCAATCTGTACTTTATGTTGACAGATATTGAACAATTTTTCTAGAACTTGTGATTCAATTAAATTCTGGAAGATTCAACAAATTAAAGGGTTTCTTTAGTTAATTTCTTATTTTTGCAGCAGTCTCCCAGATACCCCATTTTTTAAAGGTGAGATACCTGATATTCACCTGCCATGACAAAATTATGGCAGACATTCTGCTACCTGCTGAGTGCATTGTTTACTTCAAATGTTCTAAACTCTGACGAGAGGAGCATTGTGGCAACTGCATGAATTACGAGAAGCCATCAAAATATCTGCTGATGTTACAGCACAACTGGGACACTGCTGCTATGGCATAGGAGACATTTAGACACAGTGCATCTTATAAAACTACTTGTAATTACTAGACTCCTGCCATTTTTTTCTGCATTGCTTTTAAAGGCTATAACAGAAAGACAGGGATTTCCTAGGACATTACCTAGACTGAGAAACATTCTCTCATAAAAGCTTATGCAAAACATTCTCTAACATAAGCTTATACAAAAATGAGGGAGCGTCAAAGTGTAATAGAAAGCACTAAGAAAAGGTCTAATGCTGCAAGTGTTAAGGTGCTTCTAAATGTGCTTGTTCACTGTATGGTAACTGTGTTCATGTTATAACGTGTTATTTACAAATAAAATGATTAATATTTACCAGTAACTTCTTCATCACTCCTATAGTATGAAAATGAAGAGCTAATGACAGTTTCTAATGTGTGTAACACAGCATTTCTAAAATACTGTATATATTTATACTTACGACATTCTTCAGGTTCATCTGATCCATCGCCACAATCATCAACAGTGTCACACTTCCACCAGAATGGTATACATTTGTCAGTTTTGCAACGGAACTGCAGAATAAAGGTATTGCAGAAACATCTTAAAACAATAAAATATCAATTGAATTAACATGAATGATTTATGCAAGTGAACATTCAAGCAATCAAAGTAAAATTTCAGTATTTGGAAACTGCTGTTCCTTGAAATTTGTTTTTGGTTGCTTAAAAAAGAAAAATAATCAACCTGTTTTTATGTTCTTGATCAAACCCATCCTTTAATAATAAAGTTTTATTGTGATTTGGTCTACAATACAGCATAAATAATTGGGCTCATGAATGGCAGTTAGTCCAGATATAATAGCTTGGATTCAGAGGTATGCTGTCATGAATGGAATGTACTTCTGCCCACGTGGTGGTTTGCTCACATTCTGGGGAACTGTGCACAGACTATGCTATTCCAGAAGGTCCTTCAATCTTTAAAGCATATAGGGAGTACAGGAAAAAGGAAGAGGTGGGGAGGCCAATTCCATGAACAGACCACAAAAATTAGGATCTGAGTCAATGCATTCTACTTAGGTTAATAGTTTGTAAATGTTCTTTAATGCAGTGCATTCATTCATGCATGCATAGCTGTTTGTGGCTCGAGAATAATTTTCTGAAGCCCACCATGAAGCAAAAATCTTACAACCTCCCCAAAATATAACCTATCAGTCATGAAATATAATATATTAATTTAATAGATTAATAAGCATGATATATTTATGTCTGCTGTAGATTAAATATGCCCAATGCAAAATCCCATAAGCCATGGGAAGTTAGCAGCTCTGGGAATATTCTCTGTCCAGCTTCTCAATACAGACCAAGCATGAAGGAAAGAGGGCGGTTAAAGTGCATCTGCTTAAGAGGGCAGAGCAAAACTGCAGTGCCTTAACACATTGTTTGCTGGTGGGTCCAAAATGCCTTGTGTGAATAATGAATAGCAGTCACATAAGCTTATGCAAAAATGAGAGAGTTTGGCTGTTATCAGCATTTAATATTGCATGGTCCATTCCTCACTTGTGCTGGTCTCTCATGAGAAACATTTTCTGCCTGGACTGTTTATGGTTCTAGACAATCTTATAACATGAAAACTGGAAATTGTTGTCTAACTGGTTCCCTGCCAGTGAACAGCTACTTCAGGCAAAATCAATCTGCCCAGAATCCCTGTTCCATGGGCTGCTGAAATGTTTCTTCTTTTGGATATTCCATCCAATCTGAATCCCTACCGGTTTGAACCTTGCATTCTTAAAAATGTGCCATAGAACATAATGATGGTCTTCTCACTGATTATTGTTCACCATGAAGTGAGGGCCTTCATCTTAGTTTTCTGAGAATGCCTCCTAATCTGGAATGTCAGTGACTTTTGTAACTATTGTTTGTCATGATGCTCATACAGTAAAGATTTCCAGTGCAAACTCTGCTGTTGGACCTGATCTCTGCCTTGTGTGTATATTTTTAGCCTTGTCTGAATTTCTGTTTGTCTTATGGATCAGGTTGTGGCAGGGACCTTTTTCAGTACAAGCCCTCAATGGAAATCTCTCTGCTCCTCAGAAATTCCTCAAGTTACATGATATCATCTGTGGTGCAAGGAGAACTTATCTGCTTAATCTTGTTCTGTTTCAGTTTGGTCCCTGCATTTGGAAATATCTCTATTTGGCTGAGAGTTTCCTAGCCTGGTTATTTCATGAATCCTAGATTTAGTTCAGCTTGGAACTCTGCTATGCAGTTATCTTGTAAAATGAACTACTTGGTAGGGCAGGAAGTCTGCTTGAAACAAACTATTCTTGTAATGTTACCTGAGTTAGCTTGGGGACCCTGAGAATATAGAACATGTATTTGCAAACATCTCTATATTGGCTTGAGGGTCTAGTCGTGATTCCCCTTGAGCTGTGAATCAGTCTGTTTTCAACTTGGTATTCTGTACTGGATCTCCAAGTATGTTGAACCTCTAATGATGATCTAAGAGTTAAATTTCAGTATATGGTTGTCTGTCTGCTTTGGTACTGTTACTTAACCTAAGCCATGTGCTAAGCTTAATCGCTTGAGTTAAGTTATTTATAAGTTTTAAGCTTAAGTGCTATAACTTCTGAAGTGTGATTTGTATCACTTTATTCAGATTTTTAAAAAGTTAAGTGTGTGTCTCTGTCAGTGGGGAAGGAAGGTCACTCAACATAAAGTGCTATAAACTATAGATCAACATACTTGCAAGCTTATTTTTTATAAACAGACCAAATAACTGAAATAATTATTTTTCTCACTTGCTTCATTACAAAATCATGATGATCTCCCTGAATTATCTTCCCAAAGCCAATCTGAATTGCAAGTTCACACTTTATAGACAAAAGAGGTAGTTAATATAACCATTCATGCACCCATAACAGAATGTTTGCACTTTCTTATGTATACTAGCCTGGTGAAACTTCTTTTGGACCAAAATCACTGACATTTTTATAAAACACCCCCACACACAAAGCATTAGGAACAAGTAACAGAACATTAGTTGCAGCTAGTTTATATAATTCTTATCCAATAAACGTGTGAGAAACACTTGAATAATTTTCAGATGCACTGATTTCCAAAGGAAATACTCAAAATGTTCAATAGGATATATGTGAACTACATGTTTGCTCACATATTTTGTGGGTGTGCAAGTCCCAGCAGCAATCTGGCTTGTACTGTCCCTGAATAATATTATATCTTGTCCCTTCTACAAAGTACTGCTCCCTCCTGCCTTCCCTGAAAGAATCCTGAGACTCATAGCCATTGCAGACAGCATGTCACAACACAATGCATAAATCTCTCTGCCTGTCAGACTTTATGTACCAGCTCAGCCATATAAGCTTACTCTCTGTTTGAGAGAAGGGCTGGTGTCAGCAAGTCATTGTTCAGAATCTTGCTTCTTCTACTCTGATACTTCTTCAGATTAGCTCCACCAAATTTACATGTGCATGTTTGCCCAGGATCAAAATAAGTACATAGAGCCTTATGGCTAATGGGGTGGTATAAATGTCCAATAGATAATCATAAAGAGGAAAATGAGTTTCCATAAATATTTCAATTATGAACTACAATTAAGCCTCAAAATTTCCCCTCATGGCAATAAGTTTGTAGCCTGGGCCAGGACTTCCTCTGGATCCTGGTAAAGTATACTCTTTCCCAGTCCCATGCTTGGGTCTGTATATATCTAAGAAAGAATACTTGAATATAAGGGATATCGAGGTAGATTTTTCAAACAGACATATAGCACCAAAACCTGCCAATTTCATGAAAAGAAAGGGCCCTCCTGTATGAATAGCCAATAATAGCAACTCATTGCTATTTAGAAGTCTTACAGTTGAAGATAAAAAGGGGAGAAGGAGAAGATAGGGAGAGAAGGCATTTTATTTTATTTTAACTCTTCATAAAGCATATGGTTGATTTGTATTGGTACATATGTGAGTTGGTACTTTTAGTGCATTAATATATTGTTATACAAATCCCCCATGATACCTGCCTGTGGTGTGTCTTAATCAGTTGTAGTTCTGAGTGAATACATCTAAAATGTTGAAAGAGCATGGAAGTGAAATGAATAGGAAATAAATTTATTTAAGAATGCTCACCAGCACTTGAGGAAGGGACCATAAGATCAGCATAAGAACCATGGTGGATCACATCAAGGCTCTGTCTAGAGCAGCGGTCTCCTCATATGGGCATGAAAACAGCTGTCTCACATGCATGATATGAATGCGACAGCGCCCCATGCCCATTGCTGGCAACTATGTACTAAGATGTACACTGTATCATCACTACACCTTGTGGAAATGAGCTGCATAGTTCAGCTAAGTGGGATAGAATACTTGTTTTATCTGTCTTGAATCCCCCACCAATCACCCAGGAATGCCCTGGGTTCTAGTACTATGGGAAAGAAAGAAAACATTGCTTTATCCACTTTCTCCATAGTATGCACGTGTTTGTACACTTCTATCACATTTTTCTTTACTTACCTTTTCGTAAACCAAATAGTCCCAGCTTTCCTCATGGGATGTTTCTTGAGCCCCTTGATCATTTTACTTACACTTTACTTTAACAACTCTATAATATCCTTCTAAAGGTGTGGTGACCAGAACTCTACAAATTATTCTAAGTGTTGTCACACGATGGATTTGTATAACAGCAGTATGATGCTGTGGGTTCCGTTGTCAATTATTTTCTTCATTAGACCTAACACATGAGTGTATCTGTTTCACAATGGCCATAGCATGGGTAAACACTAGTATATGAATATTTTTTACTAACTGAATGGGATTTTATTGTAACTATTTGGGGTACAGTACTTTAAAGAAAGGCACATTAGGGCTCTTACAAATATAAAGAAAATCAGTAGGATCTTTTAGTTGCTATACAAGAAAGCCAAATGTTATTCCATAAATATAAGAAAAGTTAACTTGATTAAAAATAAATAAATATGAAAATTAAGGCTGCAGTGCTATATTTGCTTTTCTTTTAATCAGTGCCACTGTACAAATTGATAACTTCCTGTGGAGTAAACATACATAGAATTAAGCATGCCAAGTCATTAAAGTCTGGCATGTTTACTCCCTTACAGACTCTAAATGAATGAAAAAGAAACCTTACAGATCCTAAATTAAAAATAACATACTTACTTGACTGGCTGTGCAATTTGATAAGCAGGTCTTATTATCAGCAGCGAGGTAGAAGTTGGTGGGACAGGCACAAGTATGTGTTTTCCCTGGGGCAAGGAGGCACAGGTGACTACAGCCACCATTAGTTAAAGTACACGTATGTTTAGGCACTATGAATGCAAAAGAACCATTAAAATAAGACTTACAAAAAACCCAACTTACTTAACTTTTTCCCATTTAGAGAGACTTCTGGCAAAGATCATGCTTAAATGAAGTGTGCAATCAAGTAAAAGCACATCTATGAACAAATAAGGAAGTAAGACATGCCCCTAAAAATTTTTATGTCAACTGACTATAACATGTACTTGTTAAGAAATAAGAAAATTTTATATCATGGCAAACAAGTCCATCCAGTTGAGCAATACTAGGGAGAATTCTGGATGTTGGGTGGGACATAGTGGAGGTACTGCAGGTCCAGAAAATTTCTTCAGGATGAACTGCTTAGGTGGCTATCCCAGCTCTGTGAGGCTGCTGGTCCACTTCTACACAGGACCTGTGACAAGGGTCATGGGAGAACCTAGGGAGCTTAGTAGGTCTGTGCTTTCATGATCAAATTTGTTCAGGCCTTCATTAAGAATGATAGTATTTTTCCTCTTTTGCTTGTATCTGTGCTTGATTTGTCAAAGAACCCAACAAAAGACTACTTAATTTTGTTGAGAAAGAAACTCTTTAAGTAAATCTTCCAAGGAAGTAAAAGTAAAAAATGTGTTTGATTGAATGCATGCAAAAAAAATTACCTTCTGGTTGTCTATATGAATGATACACTTCTATATCAGTTATGGCATGCCATGAGTTAATCAGTGATATTTTATCTGTGCCAGAGGTTTTATGGGCACGATTGACTGTCTTGGTTTTTCCATCAGTCCAATATATGTAATCTTCAAATAATGTCAGAGCAATCACTCCTAGAATATGTTGATTTGGGACTGCAAGAGAATGAAAGATTAATGTTCAGTTCTGGAAAACTGCCAATTAAAATATCCCATGCTGCACAAGCTGACAATAACAGCAGCACAACTTCTTGTGAATAACTTCTGTGATCTTCCACCGTCAAGCCTGACGGATCTTTATCATTGTGAAACATATAGGTTTCAGATTAGATACATCAGCTCCATTTGGTTAGATTTTATTGGCCTAAAGTTAATGAAATAAATAATTGAATCTGAGGAAGCACATTGCTAAATGACAATGATTGTGTACGGCCATATGCAGAAGTTCAAGCACTCACAACAAAGGCTCTTCAGCAAGGGTAGGGGACTACATCTGTCATGAGCCAAGGTTCCTCATGCGAACAGTCAGAAGCCACAGACCACTTTCCTTACAAAACTTTCTTTATTGCTCCCAAGTACAAATCACCCAGAACAGCTCTCTGAGCATGCACAGAGCAATCTGTTGAACCTAATCTAGTGTTTACCTGCAGGAACATTCCTAAACATGCCTCAACCCCATTCCCTTGGCGGAGCACACCTCCTCTCCATGCACTGCTCCCATATCTGCTGACACCTCGCCATGGTGTCAATAACAGGAGGAGTCTGAGAATTCCTCATTCTCCAATTCCCCTCCCCCCCCGCCACTGTATGTCCATTTTGACTGTTCCCAGGAACTGCCTGGCTTGGTGAAGCACCTTGCCTTGAGATAAACACCTCTGCCTGCATCCCAGAATCTTCACCTAACCCATCTTCCCTGATTTGAGAACCTCTCCACTTTCTGATTCCAAATCAGTATCCAGAATGCAGCCAGCAGCCTGCAGGAACGATTGTCCAAGACCACCATTCTTCTTACTCTCGGCAGCACCTTCTTACTAACAAGCACTGCCTGGAACTGGAGCTCAGCAATCCCCCAGAAGCTATGCCATGTGGGAATTCATCCCTGCCTCGCCACATTCATGCTGTAGCTAGGCACGCTACGCTCAGCCAATAGTATTGTAATTTACCAGCCAATAGTATTGCAACTTACCCAGCCAATAGCATTGTACTTCACCTGTGTAACCATATAAGGCTTGTGACCATATATAGCAATAAGTACGCTTCCTGTTTCCTGCGCCTGCGCATAAGCAATCAGTAAGCATATTGAATCCCGCGCTTGCGCACAATGATTAGGGAGTTGGCTGATTAACTCGATGGCGATTGGTGTAGGCAAATACAAATGTAACAATCTGTGAATTAATAAAAAGGGGCTGCCGGTGGTGAGGAAGGAGGACATCTTTAAGAGGACATCTTTAGGAGGACATCTTTAAGAGGACATTTTAGGAAGAATTCCTAAAGAAGAACTTCTTTGTTCTCCGGAGTACTCAACCGAGCATGCTTTGAAACTTAATCTCTCGTCTGCAGTGTTTTATTTCTCTCTCTAAACTTTCTCGCGCCGATTGTCGGAGCAGGCACTCCGACAATGCCACACTCCGCACACAGTCACTCCTCCCCCGCACACCATGTGGGAGCTCTGATATGCCTGCCCTGGGTCCATTCCGGTAGCTACTGTAGGAAATTGCTGTGGCTTGGTGCGAGGGTGTCAAGATGAACCACTCGGTAATTCTTCTCCCGGTTCAGATGCTGCCTGAGCAGAAGGGACACAGCCATCTGAACCTTGGTAGGGCAGCAGTTAAGGACCCCTCAAGTTGCAAAGTTGCAGCATTGCTTCAAAAGTGGTTCCTGTGTGCTCCGCATGACTTGCTCCACAGCTAGCAAGGGGAGGGCTAATGGTTGAATCTGCCTATGAAACCATGCTGGAACAGTGGAGGAGGTCAGTCACACTCTTTTCTGTTTGTTGGTTTTAATACATATCTTAACTGTACTTTATTTAAATATTTTCTCTTTGTTTGGCCTATGGGTTGTAGATGTGTGAGAGAGCTCAGGGTTCTGACCACAGGACTTCTCAGGAAATAAGGACCATGGCTGGAGGCCAGTGCATGCCTTTGGCAGTGGTCCCTAGATGCCAAGATAGAAACCAGGATACCTTGAATCTGGAATGGGTGAGGTGGGTCTCTGGGGTCTATGATATTTTGACAGGGTCCTGTTACAAATTTTTGCTTCTGATGGAGTCAAGGGATTTTGGAGAAATCCAAAATTACTTTGGATTCCTATGAACCCACCCTACAGTTTATGTAGTGAAACATATGGGTTCTATAGACTTGCTGGCTAATTTTTCACTTTATGGAATAGTACACATTATTATTATATCATTTAAATACTTCTCTCTCTTCTCAAACGAACATGCATGAGGCTTCAAAAAAGGTGAAAGATAATTTGGGCTACATTAATAGAAATATCAGTTCCAAATCATGCAAAGTACTAGTTTCCCTCTGCTCAACCCTAGCTAGGCTTTATCTTGAGTATTGCATGCAGTTCTGGGAAACACAGTTTGAGTAAGATGAAGATAAACTGGAAAAGGCTGAGAGGATAGCAACAAAGATAAACAGGAAAATGAAGACAAATCTGAGGGATGATATGACGGTACTCTTCAAGTACAGGAAGCAAAATTCCAGCTAAGCATCAAGAGAAACCTCCAGGCAGAGCCATGCAACAATGGAACCACCTGCCTAGGCATGCCATGCGCTTTCCCACACTGGAGGCATTCAAAACACATCTGGATTGCCATCTGTTAGATAGCGATAGATAGTTGGACACATCCATTTAGTGGGTGGGACTCCATCTTATTCCGTGGGATGAGCTCCACAGATTCCAGCCCGCTTTCTTGCAGCCATGAATCCAGCTTCCTGGTGAATGTGCCAAGCATCCACACAGCCCTGAACATGGATCAAGCCCTGTGTGACAACTATGTTTTTCAGCCGTTGTTTGTGCTGCATGTGACACAGAAGAAGTTTGACAGTTGCACAACTGGAGCTTTGCAAGCATTCATAAACTTCCTCTGGGCTCAGCTTGTGGGGCTGGGCATGAGAGGGAGTCTGCACATTGAAGAGAATGAATTCTCCCAAGGTATGTTGCAGCACTACTGTTAAGGATACTTTAACTTGGAGTCTTGCACTGAGCAGGGAATTGGACGTGGTGGCCCTTCCAACTCTACTGTTCTATGATTTCTTCAGCTTCTGCTGTGTGGCGCCCTCTCTCTCTCTGTGCGCGCGCGTGTGTGCGCGTGCGCATGCACTCTGTTCATTGATTCCATGATGAGCTATGAAAAATACATATTTGATACATGGCAAATGTTGATGCTTGGTGGCCTTTGTCATGCACTTTTTTATTCTGCAGAAAAGATAATATTCAGTTCTATTACCAAGTGGACAATGGAGCAATACCAGCTGGATTAAACACAATTTGTATATTCCTGATAGCAGCCTACTAGAAGCATCTAGAAATTCCATTAGTGGGGTTTGAGGGCAACAGAACTTTCCTGTTTGACTCCACTCTCCCAGAATATTGAAAGGTAGAGTTCATCTCAATTTGGAGGTTTCATATAGACCTGTTCTCCATCATTAACTTATATAAGTTATATTTTAATATAACTATTAAAAACATTTAGTTAGTAGCCAAAATAACGTCTTGTAGCAGTAAAATCCACAAATCAAGTGGTGTGAAAAAGTCTTTCCCACCCATTGTTCACTGTTAAATCCCACATTTTAGTGTGCCAGGTGCATCAGAAAAGTCTCTTTCTTCATTTTAAAATTTATTTATCTTCTTTACTTAGGAGAAGATATGTCTGTCTTTTCCTTAGTAACATAGGGAAGGGGGCATAGCAAAAAACAGAAATATATTTTATTGTGTTTAGAATGGAAGCAACCACTGTTCATGTTTAGAATGCTAAGGCATGAAAGAAATGATTGCACTCTCATTTACAGAAACGGTGTGGTACTTGAAACCTTTTGTCTGTAGGTATGCGTACATATTCTTCTCATTTTGATTTCCTCACCAGTTTGGGGATTCCAAATAACCTAAATTTCATTGCAAGTGTATTAATGCAGAATCACGCCTCCATTGTTGTTCTCAGGACTTTTTTCAGACCACTGTGTAATAATTAATTTTATGCAGCCTTTATTCTTTATTTTTTACCGATAACTCATAAACATGATATTATTCTATCAAGAGTCCCTCTAGATGCTATTTTCATCAATGAACGTGTATGCTGTTACCCACTGGAAAAAGGTACTTAAAATGAAAACAATTTTTGCATTAGTGTCTGACATTAATTCTAGATATTCTTGAAGTTAACCCAGAACCAGTTAACCCAGGAGCTTTTGTTGTAGAAATGTCATGAGTTCTGCCTGTGACCATAATCAATATTTAGAAAAGAAATGCTCTGTATTTAGGCGTTTATTTTTTTATATATGCTGCCTAATATAGTGATCAGCACAGAAGTTCTGCCTTTCATCTGTTCAAACAGAGTTAAACAGTTGTTTAAAGAAAGAATGCATCTATACTTCAGTGCCAGAACTTGTGTTTAATTACACAAATGTCATATTCACATTGATATCCATTATACAAAACATCTGATTTCAAACATTACTTTTCATTCTTACTGCCAATCCTTTAAAAGAAGATGTTTCACAGCCTTATGATTCTACTGCATGCCCTCTGCCTATTTGGATGGGAGATTTAGCAACATCCCAGCTCATCAATAACTCTGTATCTGTGAATCAGGTGAAGCTGGGGGCATTGCACACTATTTACTCCTTTACCCACTATATGAGTAAGGTTTGGACAAACCCTTGCGGAATCTACTCCTCTAGTATTCATGAACTTCCTCCTGTGCTCAGCCCAGTCTTGCAAAGGGAGTCAAGCTGAGAGGAAGTCAGTGAACGCTTCCAGAATGAATCAGCAGAAAAAAATAAAGTTAGGGACTATTCCTAAGAGCAGAACCTTGATACAGAGCTAGCTGCAGAAGCAGTTGCATGCTGACGACGAATGCATCGGCTCTCATTTCATTAAGGGGTTCCTGATAGCCGAAGGGGGATAAACATGATCCTCTGTAATGGTCTCAAAGTTATCACCTCTATTCTATAGTCTGCTAATAAAGCTACTCCCCACCTGCCAAAGTGCAGCAGCATAAACCACTGCTAGATGTGACAGGAAAGAGGGATCCCGTTTGTGCAGCTCTGTGAGACCAACCTTCTTCCACATGAAGTACAGCAGCCCAAGAAATTGCTAGCTGTGGTGCAGAAGAGGAACACTGCTGGCAGTTGAGTGGGACATCCCATGTGACTGCTAGCAGCATCCCACATCTGCACCATGTGTAGCAGCCGTTTGGGTGGTCACACATGGTATGGAAGAGGACTGCTGCTTGCACAGTTCGTGGGGCTTAATTCCTGGCAAGCACCCCATGAATGCTGGGTGTGCTTGCCAGGAATTCAGACTTAGGACCAGTACAAAGTGAACCAGAGTCCAGGGAGCCTAGCATATGGTCCCCACCCACCAATGGACTCCTCGCACATCCCTGTGTATGAGTATTCAAGGTATACATGTATCCATCTTATTCCCAGTTCCTTATCAAAGGATTGCACATCGCTTGCAGACAATGATGTACATATTATGACCCAGGCTGCAAAACTGGCCTAGCTGCTAGAAGGTTAAGGGCCAGGGAGCACCTGTAGTTCTATACCCATTTATGGAGGACTATTTTGCTTTTGTTCCCATGAAATGGACATGTGATTTTAATTGTGTCATTTTAATTATTACACATTTTCCTCTTCAAAAATGGTCTACATTTTTACTATACTGTTGCATAGTTGTATATGGTTTGTAACCTTTATTGTATTCCAAACTAACTTGTCATTTTATTGCACATTATTGTCTGTTTCTCTGAATTTGTGGTGGCTTATGCCTATGAACAATAAAGACAGACTGACTGACAAATATAATAAAATATCTAACAACTTAACATCCAAATTCTTATATGATTATGATGATAGTAATATATTACATTAAACAAAGCATCTTCAGAGTTTCTTACAGTCCAGAGAAAGTTTGTCTGAAGATACATTTTCAAAAATATGCTTGAACTTTGCCTAGATTTCTGTCTTTGCAACCATACATGAGAAAGTGTTCCAAGAGGAAGATGCAACTACTGAGGCCAATTTTTATAATATTAGCCAGGAACAGGTTTTGAGAGAGCATAATATTATCCAGGAATATTACCCAGGATTTGGAACTATCAAGCTTCTGAAGTCTCATGGGTGCAGTCTGCTAGGCATGCTGGTTCTGAGTATTTAGATATTTATATGTCAGTAACAGTACCTTGAATATGGCATTCTTCACTAACTGGAGCTTGTGTGTCTGGCACAAATACAGCCCAACATGGAGTACATTTCAGTGGTCTAGCCATGAGCATAGATCACAGTGCATGGATTACAATAGCTAGGCTATCCTTGTCCAGAGCAGGCATGGCTGAACCACCAGTCAAAGTTGATAATGGGCACTCCAAGTCATTTAGGTAAGCTGGGCCTAATAGATCAGAACACTCAGTCTATATACTTGTTTCCTTAGTAGCAACACTGAGCAAAACAGGTAAATAACTTTTCTAGAGTTCAGAACCACCTGAACATATGGTATCATATGAGGATCCATGCTCAATTTAATAGTTCAGTTCCAGGATTCAAGCACCAGTTCAGAACATGCATGGCTCCTCTGATGCAGATGTTACAGAGAAAGAGTTGTATGCCATCAGGATACTGATGACACGTTGCCCTCAGATTCCTAATGACTGGACTCAACAGCTTCATATGAATATTAAACAACACTGGAGACAAAATAGTACCTGAAGCACCCCACAGCCAGGGGGCCAGGGCTTACTATTCTCTGGAACTGTCCCAATTCCCAACACCTGAAGGCAGTCCAGAAAGATACTTTGGTCAATCGGATCAAAAAATGCTGACAGAAGATATAACAGGGTTGCATTCTCTTTTTCCTCTCCCAAAATAGGTCATCTATCAAGCTAAACAAGACTCATTTTGTATACAAATCAGACATGAATTCAAACTTTAATTCATCAAAATAATATTTTGTCTATTGTTACAGAGATCTTCATGTGGATTATAGCTACATGAATTTCACAGGCTGGATAGCCAAAGCTGATATACTGTAGCGGAATCGCAAAAGACCATTCATTCAAGGAGCTAGTGGTACAAAACAGCTACTTTTTGTTTCTAGACTTCAGATTTTGCCTGGTGCAGTTTAAGCCTGAAAATTAAACCTCTAGTGATTTCAAATTAAGCAACTTGTTGTTAGCAGAGAAGCTGGGATGTGAGTTATCTATGTTGGCTTACTGCCAAACATTCTTGAAATCAATGAGCTAGGTTGGACTGAGAATCTGTGAATGGCCCAAAGTCACCCAGTTGGCTTCATGGCCAAGTGGGGACTAGAATCTAGGATATCATCCAGATAGATAATCTTGGAGTTTTTCAAGCTTCAATACACCTATGGGACACATTCAGAAAGTCACTGAACTGTGATAAAGGCAGTCAGAAGCATAGCCTTCTTCAGAAGCATAGCCTTGGTTACAAGCCTTCCTTGGCCTATGGCATAAAAGGGAAACATGAAGGGTGTTATCCTACTCTTGAATGCAGAATAGAGATAAATGAGATAATGTTGGTTTTGTAATGTAAATCTTGTTTATGATATTTTTTTACCATGAATAAAACACATTTGATTTTGAAGGTATCTCTTGTTTAGAGTATCTTGTAGAACAAATGCCAAATGTCGCAAAGCCAGGGCAATTGGAAATTAGCATGAACGCATTACTGCTTCCAGAAAGTAGTACTGGAAAACTTCTCTTCCCCCCGCAATGTTAATGTGCTGAGGCAACTCACAGGGGTTCTATACCATCCCCCAGGCTTTTAATAACTATACAGTGATATCTTGGCTCACGAACTTAATCCTTTCCAGGACTCTGGTCATGACCCAAATTGGTCATGACCCAAGTCAAATTTCCCAATAAGGTTTAATGTAAATAAGGTTAATCCATTCTGTAACTAATTTTTTAACCAGAAAAATGTGAAGCAAAGTGACAAACAACAACAAAGATCGCGGCCACCTTCTCTCTCCACCCCAAGCATGAGTATCGCCATCTCCCCACCGTATGACCGCAATCGTGCCCATCATCCCTGCACGCACCTGTCATCACGGCGTGCTGGAGGGGGGGAAGACAGGTGCAAACGCGGGTGCACTCAGGGGAGGAGACAGGCATGATCTCAGCCATCTCCTCCCCGCCCCCAGCATGATCACGGCCATCTCCCCACTCGGGGTGCGGGGGAGATGGCTGCGATCGCGGTTGCCACCCAATGCGGAGTTCATGACCTGAGTCAAAATTTTTATGAATTTTTTGTTCACGACCCAATTTGGTCGCGAACTGAGGCTTTCATGAGCTGAGGTACAACTGTATAAAGCTGGCAAGAGAGGTCTTCACAGGATGATTTGGTGTAAAGTGACAGCAGTATGCTAGTGATGCCCAGATATATTTCTCCTTGTCAACTGAATCAGGTGAAGCTGAGCAGGTGCTAACTGGGTGCCTGAAAGTAGTAATGGATTAAATGAGGACTTAGACTGAATGCTGACAAGATGGAGGTCCTGCTGGTACGTTGTCTTTGGTGGGAATTGGTGCATTCTGGGTGGGATTTTATTCCTCCTAGAAAAGCAGCATTGGTTTTTTTCCGAATTGCACAAAATCAAATTGAAGAACAATTGGCAAAAAAAAAAAAAAAAAAAAACTGTCTCAAAAATATGCCAGTGCACCTCTGAACCCTGTTCAAGAGCTTAAAATTAGAAGAAGTTCAAGAAAATGATGCATTTGACTTTTGCATGTACAACTCTCTCTCTCTCTCTCTCTCTCTCTCTCTCTCTCTCACACACACACACACACACACACACATTAAAATTAGGGGTGGGAAAAAATCAATGAGAATCCATCCCTCTCACATTCACAGACTTCCTCTTGTGCTCTGCCTGGACTTAGAAATCAAGCATATCTGAGAGAGGAAGTCCATGAATGTTTGCAGAACAAAGGTTGTGCAACTAGGAAGCTTCTTCCACATCAGATGAAATTATTCAGCTATTACAAACAGATGTGTCCAGGAATGGAAGAGGCTGATTGTATGCTTGGGCTAAGTAGTCAGATCTAGATTCAGGAAAATAGCAAGATGCTTCAAATCAGCATTGGGAATTCCTCTTAAATGCTGTGCTGGCAGTCTGCCTGAGAAAGGTAGATGGGTCAAAAATACAGAATTGTAAGCAGAAGGAAGGAGAAATTCCAGCAGATGATATGGAAAGGTTAAGGAAAGCTTTTGGACAGGATTTATTAATAGATTATGTTCCAGTGGCTGCTCAGGGAGCTTTGATATCTTATTTTGTGCAAGGATTGTTTCAAGAAGTTGGCAATCTGACCAGAACAACTGTTGTTGGATGGAAGTCAAAGAATTTGGCAGAGACTGTGGATGTTGTGGACCGTTTTATGGCAGTTACAAATAAATGGAAATGAAATTGATGACCCTGCACATTCAGAATTTGGAAAGCGGATAGGAATGGACAGGGGCAGAGGAAGAGACCAAGGTCAAGGTGGAAGAGAGAATGATGGGAATCAGTCCAGGGCATTTTTTCAGTCACATAGAATCAGTGAAATAAGTATCATATCAGTGTGATCAGAAGAATGAGCCTCAGTCTGAGACTCCAGTGGCCTTTCTCCCTGAACACTGCAATCCAGGCTGCCCAAGAGATGCTGGGTCTATTTCCCTACACCAGGTGGTGTGGAAGGCAGGTTGTGTGGCCCCTAATCTGGCTAGTTCAGATCAGAAATGTTAGGACATTCTGAAAACACCATGTTGTTCTGCTGTGTTTTTGTCACTTGATCAAACTGGTCCACCAGTCGATTGTGTTTTAGATAGGGTTTTTAAAGAGTTAGGTAAACCCTGGAGCAAGTCGATCTATTTTGAGGACACAGGATTTTCCTACCACTCCATTGTCAAGTGAAGTTGTAATCACTTCAGAAATTTTGAATCAGGCAGTGTCACATTTAACATTAAAAATTCAGCTAGAACACCGAATTAGATGACTACACTTTTCTGCTCAGCCTTTTTCTCTTGTAAATCTCTTAGGCAAAAATCTTCTGTAAGTTAAACATAGAAACATTAAAACATAGAAACAGAATGAGTCAGAAAGGGTCTGCCAGGCCATCTAGTCTGACCTCCAACACCAGCTGGCTCCAGTCATGACATGCCTACCATTTGCATGTCCAGACTATTCTTGCCTATCCTTAAGATTTACTATTTTCTGTACCCCAGATAGTATATATCTGGAAGTACCAGCAGAAAATAATTGTAGCGGGCACCAACAGAGTTCCAATAGGAGACTATACATTTAATGACAGCTTCTCTTTGGTCACAGAATTCTAATGAAGTAGGGTTGATTCGCTCAGCTGATTAGGTTAACTCCAACTAAGTCTTTCCTCAAGTTTGCTCAGCAGCATTTGTGAGCCAAAACAGAGGAAAATACCCATTCACTGTCATTTTACCAAAAGGTCCTTGCAAAACTCCTATTTTTCCGTCAAAAAGATGGAAAATAAGAATGCTTGGCATTTTGTGCAGAATGTGACAGCAATCAGTTCTGTGGTTGTACCCATATTTCTAGTAGTCTCAGATACTGCTACAATTCTCTTTTGTATGCAACCTATTGCAACTGTTTTTATGGTCATATATTTATATTCTGCCTTCTTTTTTATTCCAATTCATTGTGATGGCCAGTTTTTATTTCTTCCACATATCAGTCTCCAAAACTGATGGGCTTAGGGGCATTGCAAAAGTTCAAGTTTCTTTTCCAAAGTTTTGAAAAAGGATCTTTCAGGAAAATCTGCTGCATTTCAATAGAAGATCTTCTGTTTATTACAAGCTTTTAAAAAACTTGTTACTTTTGCTCACACATTTGGCTGAGAGAGGTCACAAAGCTGCTTAAAGAAAGTGCCTGCCCCAGCTTAATTATTTGGACATAGTTGGAGAATGCCATTTTTAATCAGGCAGGCTATAAATAATCTTGAAAATTCTGAAATTCAGCAGCATTTCTCAAATGGGACTTTACTGGGGCAAACTGATATTCTTGACAGTGGATGTGGGTTTATAGGCCTTTTGGGAAACCATTACAAAACTGTATCTTTAAGGAGTTCCAGAAACCTTGCCTTGAGATGAAGAATCTGAAAAAGTTTGATGTTTGGCATTAAATAGATTCTCACTAGAGTTCCTGGGTCTTCCAGGTAATAGTAAGCTTTTCGCTCTTCTGTCATAAAAAAGAGGGAGTAACTTAAGTGTACCTTCCACAAAAAAAGGGGACAAACAACAGTCCCTAGGATATGACAGTACTTATCTTCTTGTGGCTTCAGTCTTTTTGTGAGCTGTAGCAGTAACAAATATACCAGCTGGAAAGTCTGCAGACTTGGTTTAGGTTTTTCTTATAATTCTTGCTTCTCAAATTCTGACTGCAGAAGCATTCCTGTTAAAACCAAAGCTAAGCATCTTTCCAATACAAAATTAATTAAATATCAAATCCTACTCCTGTCAGCAATTTTACTTTCAGTTTTAAATCCTGTAACATTTCTTCCCATATCTTCTGATGGAGATCCACATGATTTCCAGACAGTTTCTGTACACCTTCCCAGAACATGTATTGATCAAATAAATACTTCTTTAGCAACCTAGAATTGACTTTTTATATTGGTGGGTTTTGTCAGCATAATTTTAAAGGTACATTAAAGGCAGGGTATGTTGAGAATTGTTCTACGTATAAACAACCCACATGCTCACAGGTAATAAAACTAAAGACTTTTATTGCTAATTGCCTGCGAGATTTACAACTCTACTGATAAGCTCTACTGTTGAAGTCTTTACAAGTCAGATGCTAGTTCTCTCGTGACGTCTCTTCCTGAGCCCACGTGGGATTAGCTATCTTGGTCTCGCCTTTCCTCCCTGAGGCAGGACAAAGACTGTTTTTGTTCCCATCGTCTCAGAATTCGTCTATTGGTCGCGAGAGAAAAGTCTATCTTGCCTCCTGTGTCTCATGCGTCATGCTTAGGCAGTTCGGTGTCAGGAGGGGGTAGGTCAGTCTGCTCAGGCTCTCCATGAACAGAACTCATAGTGCCTTTTCCCTCGGAGCTCTCTTGCTTTGATGTGGGCTCGGGTGTTTGCTCAATGGGCAAAGGGTCAGGATGAGGTACGGCTATCTGCTCAGCCGTTCCCAAGTTAGGTTGTGGGGTTGACATTTGGGTACAGGGTCTCAGGCACAAGACCTCCTCACGAGGTGCTGCCTCTGTTGCGGCATCAGGCACGACAGGTATGCAGTCTGCTCACAACAGGAAGTAGTCAAGAGTAATCACTTGCCAGGGGTCTATTCAGCAAAAGTGGCAGAATTAATAACATTAGCAAGAGTTTGTTCTTAGCAGGAAAAAAAAACTTAAAAATACGCATACTGATTCTCACTATACTTTTGGAATTATGTTTGTCATTGGACAATTGTGGCAACAAAGAGGGTGTCTAACCTCAAGTGGAACACAAATCTACAATGGTCATTATGCAGATGGTTTATCAGATGTTTTATAAATACTAGCAATATTGCTAAGTTCATTGTACTGTTCAATGAAGAACTTAAAATGGTGTTGCAAAAAGAAGTCAGTCAGTCTCCAAAACTGACATTGCAGGATGTTGCAGTTATCCAAATTCAGGTTCCAAATTTAGAAAAAGAATCACAGGGGCTGAGCATCTGTTACATCAGGATGGGTTTGGTGATTAGGGATGAATATCATGGCATATGTAGTGAGCTGGGTAGCAAAAGATAGAATGATTGCCATAGTGAATCAAGGTTGGTTTGCACTAAATGAATAGAAGAAGATTGTGTTTAGGAAATACATGAAGAGAAACTTACTCAAAGATAGAGGTATATGGAAAAGAAATATATGTAACAAGGATAATAGGGTATAATCTCAGTAATCTGACAATACTTACTTATCAAGGGCATCTTATCAGACATAGGGAGAACATAGACTGTTAACCAGGATGACACGGAAATCACACTCAATGTGGGCATCATAATTGGTCTGCCCTGTTTCTTTTCTATCATTATCAAATGGATTATACAAGTTTGATGACTGGGAGAACAATTTATTTCTCCACCTAGAACAGGCTATAATTGATCAAGAAAAGTAAACTGCCGGATAGGCACCACACATGAAGGAAAAAGAGTTCCAAGAATTACCCTAACTCCCAACCAACGCTGATTGATAAAGGGAGATTTTTCTCCTTATCTAAGACAGATCTAAGACAGAAACTCGAACAGGAAATGAAAAGACACACTTTGTCCATGAATTCTCATCTTGAGTCTTCATTCTGCTTTGAAAGAAGGGTAGGAGCAGAAGCAAGGTGTAACACCACCCTCCAGTGCAAGCTTGGGGAGAAACAGGAAGAGGATCTTGTAATGGTGGATTTTATAATGGTGATATTGATGCAAACAAATGAAGGTTTGATTATATACTCAGTGATAGGCAGCCAAATCACAGAGGTCAGAATTCAAGATTATGTTGGAAACCAAGTGCTCCGGATCATACTTAAGATGTAACTCAAGTGATTACAGGTACTGCTGGACATGTGATGATGGGCAACATCAAAGGTAGGTCACAGTCCAGTACAGGAAAAAAAATACTTGTTATGGGCCTCAAACAATGAACGCTTATTATCCTATAGGAAGACTGGTTATATGGACAACGGGCATACAATGTCTTGCCAAGGATTGGATGGACAGGTAGACAATTGGATGCATGGCCCATGGTACCATGTGGAATCATCAGTTATAACAAATATTTGCATGGTTGGTTTCCTTGAATGATCTTCCAGGGGTGGGAGGGCCAAGCCACAGGCTTTTTTGGATCCACAGGCTAGCTGCAGCACAAATACCTTTCACTCTTTCTTCTCTTGGCATCATTGACCTACAGAAAGCATTTATCATCACCTCTCACAGAGCAAAAACCCTTGCAAAAATAAGAAGTGAGGGGATACGCTCCTTGCAAATCAAAGAAAAAAGACTTGCAAAGTTCCCAACCTTTATGGTCATTAAGTGCTAGCAAGAGGAATATTATGACAAGTTACCAAACCAAAAATCAGAACAGATTGTTTTTGTGATAACATTGCCTTGACATTGCCTTGAAACATATATGCCAGTGCATGTTTTAATTAACAATATAATATTTATCTCACAAATATGATAGAGTTAATAGAGACTGATATCTAATAAGACACCTAAAACATGGCTTTTTCATGCAATGCACATACCACATTGTAAAATCAATGGAACAAATTGATCTGAATGGAACTAGTAAATGTCATCCAAGAACCCACTTAGATGAACTACAAAATAGAGAAACAGACCACTATGCATTTCAAAGTATATCACGTGAGCTGATACAACCCAGACATTTGAATTCCACTGACAGCTGCAAAGGACAGCATGAAGGTGAGAGGAGACATTAAGGCACATATCCATGGGGAAGGTGGTGATATCAGTCTCCTGTTCTACCATCATCCCAGAAGAAAATACGATGCTGGAATATATTTGGGTTTATGAGCAATTCCAAATGTTTGATTTTCATTAAATTAAACTCTGAAATAGCTAATATTTGTTGATTTTGTCTGCATCATTATATGGATGCAGCATCAATATAAAGATTTTTCCTTAGCTTTCCAAAGATGAACCAGTGCCAGTGCCATTATTGTAAATTTCTGGTTAGGAATAATGGCATCCTTTTCTATAAGTACATTTATGTAGGAAGCAGAGAAAGCACAGTCATCTATAATTACTGTCTGCTACTGAAATCTGGACTGCACAGAAGTCAATTAAATGAGTTAGTGGAATGTTAAATTAACTCGATCAACACTGAAACCTTATTTTTGAGTATTTTGTCAAAGGTTTAACCTAAGATCGATGTGCAATTTACCATTTTATCAATAAAAAATAAGCACTGAATCAAGTGCACTAAATTATATACTCTTTATGATAACTTAAACACTTTCAGCTTGTACTTTGAACCAACTAAAGGCATTTGTAATAGCAATATTTTGAAGTATCCACATGCCAGTATGTTAATTGAAAACTTGAATGTTATAATAGCATAATTTCTGTTTTGGGTAACTAATATTATAGCTGTCAGGCAGTTATTTGTACTCTTTATTTATAAATGTTCCAAGGAACTGGAAACTATGGAATCTATTTTTTAAAAGAAATAATGTTATTAATATTGCTTAGCTACATTTTTAATTATATAATGTTTTATTGATTTGGGGAAGATGAATATACTATGTACATAATGCCTTGGATATTACTGAATGTTCTTTAGTGAGGAATTTATAAATTGCTTATATGAAAAAGTCAGACAACTCAATATTGCTTAATATGCCTTTTATGTATAACCTAATATTTTGTTCTAAATGATTTAGATATGTGAGATTTTAATCAAAATATTTTATTTAGAAACTAATACATTTTACAAATGATCTTGAATATATGTGAGATGGTAATAAAATGTATGACATACACTTGTTGAAACATTTATAATATTAACAACAATGATGGCATTTATAACCTGCTTTTGTTCCCCTGCAAGAAACCCAAGGCACTTTGCAAGAGACTCTTCCATTCCATTCTGTACTCACAACAACAATCCTGTGAGGTAAGTTAGGTTGAAGGCTTGTGATTGGTCCAAAAGCACTCTAGAGGCTGTTGACTGAGTGTGGCCTAGATTCCCTGATTCCCAGTGCAACACACTGAACATTGTCCATGCAACGTTGAAAAATCAGAATATCAATTGCAATTTAAGTTGCAATCTTATACATGCTCCCCTAGAAGTAAAATTCTCCTGAACACAGTGGAGCTTACTTAGGGGTAGAGATGTGTAAAACTGCAGTCTCAAGTATGAGATGAAAGGTTAAATAAATACAAAATTCAGAGAAGCCCATCAAATATGAGCCGGCCTTCTGTTCTATATATTCTTTATTATTTCACTAGCTGCATGGAATATAATATCAATTAGAGAACAACAACGTCAGTTTTCAAACACCATACAGCACAGAAATAGGCTTTTTGCTAAAATGATCTAAATTCCCATTACAGCCTTCTTGATATTGACAATATGTACACAAAAAACTCACAAACTGCACACAAGAAACAAACCATCCAATCATGGTAAGCACAAATGCACAAGGATCTAAAGTAATCACAATCACTATCACAATCATAATCATACAAATGTTAAATCATCTGGTAATCCTGATAATAACCCCTAATTTAAATATTTTGGTATGATTATTCCCACATTCAGTGAAGGGAGACTAACTGTGAGACACCAGATTGCCAAATGCAATTTAGCAATCTCACCAAAGGTGAGAATTGAATCAACAAAACATTAATTTGAACTATGAGCTTGATAACTTAGCCACTTGCTACACAATCTCTAAAAGGTAGCTAGACTGCCCACAAAACTTGTCTAAAAGCTGAGATAGGTGCATATTTTATAAGTTTAGAAGTGTCTAGTTTGGGTTTATTGTGCATTGATATCAGGAACTACTGTAGGGAGAATCTTTCTATGCAGAGTTTGAAGTTTCTCAGAAATAATTCTGTAATTATCATAGTTGATTTTGGTTTGAAAATCCCCACCTCTGTACCTTCAAGAGGAACTTACAATAAATAAAAATGCAAATAACTTTGAAATATGTTTCAGCGTATTTGTTACTATTTTATTTTATTTTTTAGAGTGATGTTTTTGTCTGGAATGAATACCTATTAATTGCCTATTAACAGAGCCCTTGGGCTACAGGGCAGCATACAACTACAATAAAAAAATATTTATTGTGTATCTATTTAAAAGTTATTGATTTTTGTATGTTTGAGACACATATGCATGAGCATGATTTTTAATTAATTGATGATGTCTTGCTTAATCATTAATAGAAATAAATGGTTTACAGTTTTGAGGTAAAGGGAGTACGCACTTGTGATTTTTCCCATTTTATCACCATATGAAATACCTGAAATTTGAGGTGGAGCACACTAATCAGTTAGTTTTTTAAGATTTTTTGCATGTTGATGTTACATGATATTAACCAGCCAATTCCATGTAAATGCATTTATTTGAAAATAAATATTCTGCTATAAGTGAATGCATCCGTTCCTTAATTGATCTTAACACCGAATTGCCTCTTCTGATTAACTAGTTTAGGATGCAGTCCTGTGCATGTTTGGACAGAGCTTTGCGCACTGGGGATGCTAGAAGTTGTAGGACTTTTTCTGTTTAAACGTGTATACGACTGCACTCTTAATCATTTTTTGCCGAAAGGAGGAATCAGTGAATGAAAGAATTAACTGTTTAAAAAACATTCTGCTACAAAGGCACAGGTTTTCCCCTTCTTTTAAATATACATTTCTCTAACTTCTTGGTATATGAAATGGTTGAAATCTAATTCATAGAAAAACATTTTTTTCCACAATGAGTATAACAAATCTAACTGAAAACAGAATTTCTCAACTTATTGTTTGAGTAAAACTAACCTTTATTTCTACGAGAGCCATCCATGTTAGCAAATTCAATATGGCTTTCATCAGCCCAGTAGAGTCTTCTGTTGACATAATCTATTGCAAGAGCCATTGGTCTAGATATCTGTGTTTCTACCACAACTGTCTGATTAGAGCCATCCATGCCAACACGGCCAATGTGAGGATACTCACAGCAATCAATCCAGTATAAATATCTAGAAAACAAAATTGATAACTATTTTGTTTATTGATAAAAATATACTCTACGTATAATTTAAAAACAAGAAGTATTATTTTACTGCAATCTTAAACAGTCTAAGTAGGAAGTACTCTTTGAGATTTAATTTCAGCTGAATTAAGTTGATAGCGGCTCACTTTAGGACACCACTGAATACATCTTCCCTAAGGAACAGATTGAAGCCAAACTAGACCTTATGGTGGCATACATTTCTTTTTACATGTCTGCATTCTATTCACATATAAAGCAGGTGGTATT
Source organism: Varanus komodoensis (assembly GCF_004798865.1). Lineage (NCBI taxonomy): Eukaryota > Metazoa > Chordata > Lepidosauria > Squamata > Varanidae > Varanus > Varanus komodoensis. The sequence goes on from NW_025335798.1 coordinate 19,306,546, forward strand.
GATCTTATATTAAGAGTAAAAGAACTGCATGGAAGAAACTTGCCAAACTCTGCACCATATATACCTTTCTTCCCGTAAGTTTATTATCTCAAACACTTTTTTTCTTTTTCTGGTTTTAATACTGGAACTGGGAATGCAAAGGAATGATTGGAGCAAAGTACTAAGGGGAGATAAAGACAGGGAGCAAAGAGAACTTCAAATATCCATCTTCCATATGCTTGTTTTACTCTTAATATAGTGTTCTAGCACCAACCCAGCACTCTCATACACCCCTTGTAAGAATGGGATGGGTATCTGAACATGATCCCATAGAATCTAGTTTGTCCCTGTATCAGAAGAGATTGTTTCCTCTTTAGGCAAACCAGATAAATATTTGGAAACTATATGCTGCTGCTTCTGTTATGTTTGTGAAGGATAAGGATTAGAATCTCATATTGCAGCAGAGTTCCTATGACTAGAAGCAATGTTTCCACTGTACGAGAAACAGTGTAATGGCTAGTATGGTATCAGAATTCACCGTTCAGAATGAAAATTTGCAAATATTCACACAAAGTGCATCAAAAGTAGAGACCAGTCAGGCTGAATTAGTCTGGGAATATGATGAGCTATTGTGCTCTCCAACACCCTGAAAAGAAACAAGCACATGGTTCATCTAACTTCTGAGTGAAAAGAATGAAAGAACCTTATGTAGGAAAGAAATGAAAAGGCCTTCTAAAGTGCACTGTTTTGTATTATTTAGACCAATGCATTTTGGTTAAACTTTTGTAGGACAATTTAAAGACAAAGTAACAGTTTCTGTTCTTGATATGCAATATTAGAAAAGCATTTTCACAGCTGTAGTCTTTAAAGATGGCTACTGTAATCATTCGAGAATGAGGTCACTATTTATATCAACTGGAAGGTTTAAAACATTGCAGCTGTAAAAACTGGCCAGGAATAAACAGCTACCCGGATCTGAAGATGTGTTTGGTAAAAGAGTCTTCAGCAATACACTGCTATTTCTGCACAAGCAGCTGTTTAGATGCTGATTGGGTAAGGGAAGTCAGTTTCTCTTCACTAAGAGAAACCCAGCAGTTTCTAATGTGCATTTCTTCTCTGATGCAAATATTACTGAGTTTTCAAGGCTAGTTTCCAAGCTTGAGCTGGCAAAACTCCCTGACACTTCTCATGAAAAGTATGTAAGGTGTTTCTGCTTAAAAGAAGTAACTGAGAAGAAAGGTTATGCCTGGACAAAGCTAGTTTCCAAGCTTATTTATTATGGAAATATTACTATGTCCAAGCTGTACTTATTATGATGTATTTATTGGGTGATTTATTGTAAGCCATCCAGAGACATACAGTAATGGATGGGTTAGAAATACCCTAATACATACATACATACATACATAAAGAGTAATCAGTTACTATTTCAAGCAAAATATCATGCGAAGCTACAACAAATGAATTAACATCACCTTAAAATACTTGTCAACGACAAGCAGAATGGAGACCACTGGAGCTCCTATATGCTCCCGAAATCTGCTCCAGGTATTGGGGGGCTGCAGGAGAAGGAGAGCAAGGGAAGGCCCATTGCAGGAGTGGGGGTCACCCCATTCCACACTGTATTTATGCCATTACTTTTAATAGGAGGATTCATCAGTCATCAATTATAGAGCTTAGCTTTCTCTCAGCCACAATTCTTCACATGCAGGCTAGACATTACAACTCTATAACCTAATTTAAGGACAAAATCCTTAAATTAAGTGGTGCATAATCCACTGGACAGCCTTTATGATATTTTGCATCAAATAGAAACCAAACCAAATCAAATCAAATCAAACCCAGAACAAAAACTTTCTTATGAAATCCACTTTGTATGTTTTGATGATTCTTTTCTTGAAAAATAATTAGAAATTTACTTTAGCCATTCTGAAACAAAATTAATAATACACAAGTTTATCAGAATTTTACACACACATATAAAGTGATATTACACTTATGTGAATATTATAAATGTGAATATTATTATACATAGCATTATTTTTTCTCAGTTACCCTTGGAATTTCCTCTGTGTGTGTGTGTGTGCTTGTGTGTACAATATATACATACATTTTCCACACATTTGTTATACAAGTGTATATACTAACCCACCACCCAATTGTTTTCCATTATGCATAGTGCTAGATGACAAGGATAAATCAGTATATTTCATACCAAGCATTCTCTTAACCAGATATGATCAATTAAAACCATTAATTTGAGTTATAGCTCCATACCCAGCCTGAGGATCTAAAGAGAGATCTCTAGGAAACTTCACTCTTTTGCTCACAAGAACGGTGGGGTACAAGCCATTGAGTTTTGACACTTCAATAATCCGTTTTTCTGTGTCAGACCAATAGAGATTCTTTCCAACCCAGTCAACTGCTAGTGCATTAGGAACAGCTGTGTTATGAACTACCTAGAGAAATTAAAATTGTGTAAGTAGCATAATACACAGGACTAAAAAATCAATTTCTTACTCTTCAAAGTAGTTTAAAGGAAGGTTGCAAAGGCTGCTTTTGAGTTGAGAGGAAAGAAATGTATTACACTGACCAATGCAATTTTATAACTGGCTGCACAATCATATGACTATCTACTTAGAAGCAGGCCTCTTTGATTTCAGTGAGACTTACTCCCAGAAAAAAGGATCTGATTCTTATGGACTATAAAAACAACAACAAACAAGAGCAATATATATGTTCAGCTAGGCTATATAAAGTTATTTAAAATAGTAATTGGTTAAAAACTTTCATTTTCCCTCCAAATCATAGTGTGAGAGCCAATAATTTAAACAGTAGTTTTACAATTAAAGTGAAAACTTCAAATGTGCACAATTACATCTTTGACATTTTTCTTCAGTGAGATGTTATAAAATGCTTTTGGAAATCTCCTTAAGTGCAAATGTAGTTTGGCCTGCATTTTGGGAAACAGACCAGCAATGGCAACCTATGAGTTGGTTCCCTAAGCAAAACTGCATGATTACAGAGGGGAAACAAGAATTCTCCTATTTTTTTGTAGGCACAAGGAGGCACTGGCATGGTTGCTGAGTGAGCACATGTCCCAGTGTGGGCACAGGCTGATATCAGTAGAGGCAACTCTGTAGTGAACTGCCAACTGTGCACTTGCATGGCTTCAACACTCCCCACCTCCACTGCCTGCCAGCACCTAAAAGTAAGGGGAAGACTTTCCCTTCCTATTGGTCACTATGCTGCAACTACCGGCCATTTTGCTTAATGGACCACCTCACTGGCAGCTGCTGCAAACCTATCCTGCAAGACCCCTTGGGCATGCAAAACTAGTTTTTGGATTGTGGACAAATGAACTTTTTTAAAGGCTTTATCTTGTTGGAAATGTAAAACCAGAAGTTCTATGTGGACGGGTTTCCTGCACTGAAAAGTAGTTCTTCATGACAGTTTAACTCATGACAAACACTATTCGTTGACAAAACTTTTTGCAATACTTTATCTAGAGAGATTCTACATGGATATTCATCACATGCCAAGTAAGTCTACTGAACTTCTTAAATTAATCTATGCAAAAGTGAGCATATGGTAGATTGATCATCTAAGTTCTGTTGTACATATAGAGCATAGGATAATTCCAAAACAAAAAAGCATATGTACATACAGTGGTGATCCCTGTGCTGGTGAGCACACACTTTGGGTGCATCTGTTATCGTAATAAATGGTGCTCAGTAAAGCACAATAAAAATATCTACATCAAAAGATCTAGAGTTCTGTCCTGCATATTAAATAAAGGTAATTGCTTGAAGCATTACACTTCAAGTGAGAAGTGTTTTCCCTGGTTGTTCCTCATTTTTCAGTGCGATCATAGTATTCTGCATTCAATTCTGTCTTCTAGGTTAAATGTGGAGTATTTAAAATGAATTAACCATTGGTTCATTCACAGTTTTGGATAGAAGCATTTGTAGCATTTTTCTTGCTGTTGTACACACATATGCTGCATAAATTATGGTTCAAAAAGGAATCTTAATGTGATCAGACAACTTCATCAGTATATGTTTTCTTATTGTGATTGAATATATACATATAAGCCATAAAAATGCAAGTTGCACACTGAAAGCTTTGACAAATTGCATATGTACAGTGGTTTGAACGAAGTACAGAAATCAAAACCAAAGAAACAGCAGATCATTAATTTACCAGTGCCACTTCAGGAACAGATTATCCCAACCCCGGAAATATTGGTTGGAATTTAAACAGAAAGTATGTAGTAAGGATCCTTACATAGATTTTCTGAACAAGCAAATATAACGCTTGACTTATGTTAAGTACAGTGTGACACACAGCCTAAATTTTTGCTAAAAGCATCCAATCTTTGAAGATCTGCAATGCAAAACACCAGCATTTTTATTTTATATTAGAATGACCTAATCAGACACTTAGCATGGCATATATTAACAATAGCAGCTATTCTATTTGTGCAACTAGATCTGTAGTGGAAAAAATGGTAGGAATGGATGCAAACATAGCTATAGTTCATAACCAATTTAAGTCTGATTAATTTCAAAGGGTCTGCTCCAAGTATGATTAACTCTGAATCCAATTCAAGATTATTTTGTATTTGAAATAAACTTACTCAGCTTTAATTGTGTAAAACTACACCCCAAACTATTTGCTATACAACAATATTAACTTGGAATCAAAATAATGCTTATAATTGATTACTTTCCAATCACCTTGACATCACTTCCATTCAGGTTCATTCTGTTAATTCTACTGCCATTTGGTCTACTGGAATCAATCCAATATATGAACTCCCCTCTGTAATCAAAATCTATTGCAATCACATTGTTTAGACCCTAAAAAAGAAAATAAGCAGCCTTAGTTTTTTTCCATAAACAATTTAATAAAGTTAACATGACAACTGATAAGACTTCAAGATTGATAATAAAATATTAATCAAGTGGACATCTAATTTCCACATACTATTAACTCATGCATTTGTTTAACTCTTATTTATATATTTTATAATATATAAACCATGAAGCTGAAAAAGACTCTAGATTGTGGTACTTGTGGTTATTTAAACTAGGAAATAAAAATAACTTGAATTTTCAGTTTAGATATGTGACACCTCATTTCCTGTTCCATCTACTACCCTAAATTGTTCCTCCAGTGTGAAAAAAAAACACTTACCATGGGCAAGAGAGCCAAATAGTCTTCGTTGACCAAATTATGCTACATGTAGGCTATTTTGCACACACACTCAGGCATAGGCATAGACAGCTGTTACCTGGGGAGATGTTACTTGAAAAGCAAAGCAGCAATGGGTCCTTGACCCAAAAGGGGTTGCAAGTGTATCACCAAATTAGCAATGTGACCTTATTTTTAGGAATTGCCCTGACAGTTTTCAGGCCTTTCCACCTTTTACATACTTTGCCAGGGCTCTGGGTACTCCAGAAAGAGAGATATACATACCACCCCTTCTTGTGAGTATTAACTGTATTGAAAATGTGAGCCTTTTAGGTTTTGGATAAGGAGAAATTTCTTGGCTGCATATTTGCCTGTTCAGAAAAAAGCTGCTGGTTGTCAGGGTGGCTTCCTTGTGAGAAACAGTTCATGTTTGCACATGATGCTGGTTAGCCATGATGGGCTGCCATTTCATGTAAGCCCAGCCAATGAATTGGAAGGAGCCATTTAGGCCATCAAGCCCTACCTTTAGCTCAGTGTAGGAAGCTAGTTTAAAGAATCCCTGACAGATTACAATTCAGGGACTCTGCTTGGATACCTACCAAGAGAGCCCGCCACCTCGCTAGACAATTGGTTCCATTGGTGGCTCTAATCTAAACTCATTGCAATTTATCTGAACCTTTCTGCAAGTGTGGTGTCCAGAACTGGACACAGTTGTGCAGTGAGGCTTGACCAGCACAGAGTAGGGTAGAGGTAGTCCTGAGATTTAGACATAATACTTTTACTGATGCAACATAAAACTGCTTTTTCCCCCTTTCCCAGCCACACCACTTTGCTGCTCTGCAAGAACCCAATGTGGACTTTGTGTTGCTTCTCTGAACTTTCAATATCTGAGTAGGGCTGAAAGCTTGCTTTATTCCCATCAGCATCCTATGTAGTAGTTGCTTAGCAACTATTTGAACAGAAAGGGAGAAGCAATTGCACTGAATATTGTTAGATAGAGCCTAGATCAGGTAAATTATCTGGGGGTTCTAGCTAGATGGCAAAGAGAATCTGGGAAATGATTAAAATGTGAGAGTTTAGTGAGGAGAAGGGAGAAAGTCTGGTGACTGGTATTCGATGTCTGAGAAGGACTAATAGAAAGCTGAAGCAAAAGAAAATACTAGGCTTTCTCTGTGAATTGACCTTACATGGCTAGTGGAGATCTGAAATAGGGCGCAGGTCTCTTTACTGTGACAATAAGCTTCCCTGATATCACCAGTGGAAGCTTACACAGGCAGTAGTTAAAGCTCAGATAAACCAGAAGAAAAATGTATCCAAGATCCTGGCTTTAATGGTATTTGGCTCAAGTGGAAGTTTAGGGATTTTGGTCAGAGGTAAAAGAAGTCCTCGAAGGCATTTAACAGGCTTATAACTCTCTTGAGTGCTAAAGAATTGTAGTTAAGCAGTTTTTAACATAATACACACAAAGTGTGTATTAGCATTCCCTTATGTACAAAATATACCTTTAATAAATTACATGTTAATGGTTTAACATTTCTCCAGTGTTGATGCTCATCTTTTTAAAGCACCACTAGGAGTTTTTAAAGTATTCTAACAGAATTGGTGGTAGCTTGTGGAACTCTTAAGTTATAATGCCAAAGAATCCCTTGAGAAAATTCATAGGTGGGACTGTGCACAGAAACAGCCATTTTCCATAGGCAGTAGCAGTAGTGGGAAGAGCATATCCTCCATACTGCACATTTGACTTCTCCCTACATAAAGAACTTTCAGTTGAATTTCATTCTGTTATTTTCTGCTTATGATTCTATCCTAAGATCATCTGGAATTTTGTTTCTGTCTTCTAAACTACTAGCTATTCCAATTTTGTGTCATCTGCAAATTTGATAAGCATTCCACCACCTCTTTTACAAGTCATTAATAAAAATGTTGAAGAATATAGACTCAGGACTGAACCCTGTGGCACTCCACTTTGTAACTCTCAGAGAAACAATTGTCAACCACTCTTTGTGTATTGACCTCTAGCCTGGTGTGGATCTATCTAGTAGCAATACATGAGTCCACACCAAGTTAGCCAGTAGATTGGAATATCAAGGGATACTTTGTCAAACGACTTGAAGTCAAGATATAATGCAGCATGGTCATAGTATTTATGCCATCTACTAAAGAAACTGTTCAATCAAAAGATTAGTTTGTCAGGAATTGTTCTTTACAGATCTATACTGGTTTCCAGTAATCACTTAATGTTAGGATGCGAGCATATTGAGTACTTTATAGTTTACTCTAGAATCTTCCCAGGAAGTTTGGGAGAAGGCTGACCTTATAAAAGTTCCACTTTGTCATCCAACAGCATTTGGCCATTTTTACCAAGCAGGTGGGCTAGCAATACTTTTATTTACTTTGAATAATTAACACCCCTAACCAACCCTTCAGCATTTTAAGCTTTAGTCTTCCTGACACCTTCTGTCTTGCCTGTATACTTCCTTTATGACTTGTCCCTCCTTTAGCCTCATCTGGGCATCCATTTCAGTATGCATATCATTACTCGGGTTTTTGTGTAGCCACACTAGTTTCTTCTGTTCCACTTCTTTTTTTCCCCTCATTGAGACTGTTTCTGATTACACTCTCAGTATCTCTTTTAAGAGCTTCATCCCTCTTGAAAAACTCTTCCTGTTACCTTTTTCCTACCATAGAATTCTGCTTATCACTGGTTTCCATTTATTAAAATCAGCTTTCTTGAAGGTGTCAACTTCATTCAGCTTTTGTTTGCCTTAAAACGAAGCATTAGATGGCCACATGTCCCAAAGTTCCTGCATTTGAAGACTTACATCTATTATTTGAGCTAGGCTTTAAAAAGAATCCAAAGTTCTTTACAGAACTTTACAGTATCTCTAGAAAAATCTATTATCAACATTATGAAATTATATTCCCCACCATGCCATACAAGTGGAGTAGAACACAAGGTGTAATGGCATTGAAGAACAATAACGATTAGTAAAAATGGGAAATCTGTTCCTTTTTAGAAATTTTTCCCTAAGGAGAAATATCCTTTCAATACAAATTATGCACAAAAGTAGAAAAAAGAATGTGGGAAAACTTTACAGAATTAGAAAAAATTAGTATTAAAAGGCAGTTATATTAATCCTCTCTGGTATGGACTATAAAGGTAGACAGAAAACCATGGAAATATGCAACCAATTACAGAATGTTTAACATTCACATCCCTTTCTTCCAACGGACCCATAGTTAGTTATACTTAGGATAATCCAAGTCCCATTACTTTTACACTAAGTATGACTAAGTCCAGATCTAAACCATTGTGATTCAATTGAAACATGTTAGCAGGGGGAAGAAATGATTCTGGAAGAATGTTCCAAAGGCATGTTGGTTCTGTCATGTAAGTGAGTGTGATCAGTAGAAGCCAACACCAGCATCATGCATGTAACTAGCTCTTGAAGGCTGCAGTGAGTTAGAGTGGAATGGAAAGAAGAAGCACCATGAGTATGCATACAGGACATGGCAACTAGCAGTAACCCTAACCCTGATCCTATTCCCACTTCTGAATGCTCTGCCTATGGATCCCAAACAGACGTCATTTATCATCAAATTATCTTGATTGCTATTGATTTTAATGACAACTAAGCACAGATAACTTAATCTGGATCCAAGCCATTTACTTGGATAAAGATACAGTAAACTAGGCAGCAAATAACTTGAAGCAATATTTGTGCTTGGTTCCATAAAGAAACGGCAGGGGTACAGCAAGAAATAATTCAGGCTGGAAAAACACTGGTTTAAGATGGTGACATTTTAATGGTGACTAACATTAAAATCAATATGAGCAGAAAATTATCCAGAACCTAATACAGGCATAAATGATATTCAGATGAAAACAAAATTCAACTTGAGAAATTTCTCATGTAGTCTCTCAGAATTAGCACTGAGTTAAAGGGTAAAAATAACAGTGTGTGTATCATATCTGCCACATGAAATGGTTATGAGACAACTTCAGGAACTTACAGGATACGGACACCTTCTTTAAGTAAACCAATTTAGCTATTTTAACCAAAGCAAAGAGACAATGTGTCCCCATGGTTACTGAAATCGTAGTAAGTGGGATGGGGAACATTGTAGTCAATTACCATATTTTAATACATGATCCTTTGTATGTTTCCATAGTAAAATAAATCTTATATCTTGCAGCATTGCACCCTTAGTAAGTTAATTTAACTGATTGACTAAGCACATGATATCTCACTGATTTCAATAGAGCTACCCATGTATGGTCTTAAGACACATTCCTTTTGTTCATAATATATGTTAAATAATGGTGATAAAGTTTTAACTTCGATGATATTTAGAATTATACCTGTTTTAGTGAAGTATAGTTGGATCCATCAGTACTGATTTTTCTTATTTCATGATGATCAGCCAGAATTAAAAATGGTTCCTCATCTAAATATAGGAAAAGGCAAGAAAAAAAATGTTATGGTAGCTTTTAAGTTAATTTATGGAACTTCAGGAATAGAAACATAAGCAGTGAAAAATAAAATGCTACATGCTGTGAACAGTGTTATGGATGAAAGAAACATTAAAAGCATAATATTTCAAGTAAGATCAATGATGCGTCATAAACTGAACAAGAGATTCAATTAGCATCTCTTTCGGAGTACTTTAATTTAGCTTTTATAATAGAGGAAATGTATTAGCACTCTCAATAATTTCAATTCCAAAATGAATTTAAACACAGCTATTCACTATAGCTTTTAAGGAACAAATAGGTGATAAGTAACAGTTGACATTAAAGATGGGAGAAATTCAAATTGTGAGACAGTTGAAATTAATGCATATTGCATTTTTCAGTTAGTAGAGATCTAAGCATTTCTGCAAAATGTGCTTCTGATATGTTAATACATCTTTTTAACATTTAATCAACCTGTGGGATATACTTGGGAACTATTGTACATTAAACAATATAGATAGAATAGTGTTTAATAAATCTGCAATTAAAGAGATGGTGAACAAAGACAATATTCTTCGTTTTAGCCACAGCAATAGATTTTCAGAGACTTATAGAGGTCATTCTGGACTTCTCAAATGGCATGAAGAATAGCGATATCACCATCCTCACTCCTGGACCATTTCTCCCAGAGCAATATATACACTAGAAATTTCAGAAGTTTTGTGTGAGAAACACTTTTAGAACTTAATCATAAAGTTGGGCCAGTGGAACCTTAAGTCGCAGTTGAAGTTCTATTGCTTTCAGTGGGACTAAGATTGTTTTTCATTGCAACTGAAATACTTTTTCTAATTAATAAATACTTTTCTAGACAAACACTGATACCTGAAAGCGACTTGCAGCCATGTTGATTATTAGGTTGTACTGCATAACCATCTGCACACAAGCATTTGTAGGTTCCATATGTATTGATGCATTGCTGGCTGCATGGAAAGCCAGATGAACATTCATCAATGTCTACGCATGTTTTGCCATCATCCTTCATATGGAAGCCAGGCCAACATTTACACTAGAATAAAAAGTAAAGCAAATTATGCGTCGAGTTGCAATGCTGCAACTGAACTGAAAGGAACTTAGACATATATAGGATTGTATCAGAAATCTAATGTTGCTTCCACCATTATCTCTTACACATGCTGTCAGTTCATTCAAAATGTCTTTTAAAATCCTGCACCTCAAGTAACATAATAACCAACCCTCACTTTAAAACAAAAGCATACATTAACATGCTGTGTCACAAGCCTTCTTTGTGGCACATACTGTGGCAAGATTTCACAATAATAGAATGTACACAGTCCTTTAAAATCTTGAAGGTTTTCTTAGTGTAAGTCTCTCTGCAAAAATGTATTCATGCATAAGAAATAAAGATGGAACAAGAATTTCTATTGCTACCATACATCTTCAAAGCCAGGCTGATAACATGAATGTGCCACCTTATTTGCTTAAAAGCCATCAAGGCCAGGGCACCATACTTTCCAGCAAAGGAACAGTTTGTGGGGAGACACATTTCATCTTTTCATTGCATGAAAGGTTTCCTTTTAGTAGCTTTCTTATCCAGATGATTTCATATTTCTGTTGCATGTTTCTACGACAAATGCAGGTGGAAAGCTTCCCCCACTATGTGAAGAATAGAGAGCATAGGGTAGTATACGATATACTGCTGGACAACAATTCAAACTATTGTACCAGCACACTTAGAGTAACAGGCAGTTAGCATGTTGTAAAGGAATCCTAGGGACAGGCTGAAATGCTAATTTCTAGGTCAACTGAGCTTCCCTCTATTCAGCTCTAATGACTTCCCCATTCAGAAAATAAGTGTTCCCAATTCTTTTACAAAATAGTAGCTCTTCATTTTGCTGGTTGTAGGGCATGCTGGGGTCAGGCAATATAGAGTACTGCCAAAGGTTTTGTTGATTCATAAGAAAGATGAAATATGTCGCACCATGTACCTTTAAATTCTCATAAAGGTAAACATCTTCCACACATGCAAATCCACAAAAAACAAAGCAAAACAAAACCATGGATGAGAAATGCTTTTTAGCTCATGAGATCCAAATTCCAATCTGGGAAGGTTCTAAGCAGGGCACATTTTCTCTGTGGAAAGGGATGAAGGCAAAATACCCAAGGGCAAACATGATTCTTAACAATACAAGGGCTATGCAAAGCTACTTTCAAATAGCATCCCAAATACCAAACCTCTGCGTGTCTACTGGATGTCATTTTTGCATGTTTCTGGATCACTTTTTGTCACATGGAGGCTCAGTGGTTCAGAGCACCCAATACCAACTTTAACTGGTGCGCCACCTAACTTCATAATTAAACTACTGCAGTATGTGGGGCTGCCCTGACTGCAGGAGCTAAGATTCTCTGTAGAAAAACTAGTTATGTTCACATAGCAGTTGTGCTAAAAGAACTTTGCTGGCTACTACTACCAAGCCATGTTCAAGGCTAAGTTGCTGACATGTAAAGTCCTTAACAACCTGAGAACAAGGTATCTAGCAGACTGTCTTCCCTTGTATATGCACCCAATTGACCTTTAAGATCTTCTGAGGAGGCCTTTCTGGTCATTCTTCACCACATAGTATCTTGAAGGTGGGTCTTTTCAGTGGCAGTGTCCACCCTTTGGAAAACCCTCCTCCATGCACTCTGAGAGATAAAAAATGTGGTACCTTTCAAACACTTCCTGAAAATGCACTTTGTTCACTCAGGCATTCTCTAGTTAGTAATTAATTGTATGCTTTTCCATTTTATTCCACTTTATATTGTTTTATATTGTTTGTGACTGGGATGGTTTTTAACAGTATTTCAAAATATTTTTAGTATTTATATGTGAACTGCCTAAACATGGTTTTATATTAAATCTATATTATAGTATCATAGCACCATAATAATATCCAGAAGTGAAACTGAGCAGCAGGTCTACTAATGAGTAAAGAGGACAAGCATCTCCTGGTTTATTCAAAAATGATCAGAAATGAATCATCTCGTTGCACCTTCAAATAGCTTCCCAAATATGCCTATTCAAAAAAAAAAGTAGGTACAGTGTGTCTGTTCTCTATTAAGTGGGGCAAACATCTGCCTGTCTAGTCTGAAGAAGACAGGACAGACTTAAGCAGATTTAGGACAAGTCAGCAGATTCAAAAATTCAGCAGCTTCATCCTGGACAGGGAATGGCTTTTGCTCCTGCTAAGTCCTAAGAAAGGCAGCCTTTCAATTGTCCGCTGCTGAGGGATAAGAGCTTTTCCCTGCCATGAGATGGGATGAGATCTGTGGAAGCAGCTGGTGGTCCACAGGGAGAACCCACTGCAAGCTGTAGAAGGGACATATCCCAGTTTGAAGACTCACTCTATTAAAGCAGGGATGCTTTCTGAAACTATCACCATTTGAACTTTTCCTTAACAAGCCATTCTTTATTTTTCCCCTAATTTCTAGACTTCGTAATTATTGTGTATACGTTGACTGAGCATTATCATGTTTAGCATTCTTTTCCCAACCCAGAGAAATGAGATTAGTTCATTGAGCTACAAGCATACATACGTGTTGACTCATGGTGCAGGGGCAAGTCAGTGGGGAAGCCGTACAATTGTGAAATTAGCCCTTCCCCCAAGATTCAGATATGGACATTCAGATTTTATATAGCTAGACTGGCAGATACGTAGATAGACAGATAGGTATTAACATATGTGTCACACATTCAGCTTATTGACTAGCAATGCTTTATGTTATTTTTGGCTGACTTTAGCAGGACTTTTTGAAAGTTAGTAGTTTTATGGTGGTTTTCATTGTGAACTGCCTTGAGTCTTTTTTGATAAAATGTTGTGAAATTAAAGCTGAAACATACAACGTTGAACACATCAGTTAGAAATTATTTTTAAGATGATTGACATATTAGCTCAATATATTGTCATATATTTTCTCTATTGGTTCCCCAATGTTAGTCTTTCATTTTTTTCCTTACTGACATGAAAACAAATCTTTAACTTATGCCCTTAGGCATAAGCTAAGCATAGGTTTTCTGCAGATGTTTATCATCCTTTACTTTGATCAAAAGAAAAGTGTATTATAACTTTTAAAAACATTTCACATTCCCAACTCTTCAGCTATTTTACTTGTAAAAAACAATAGGTTCGAGAGACATAAAAAGAAAAATATAATCTTTGCCTTAGAGTCTTATGCACGGCATAGCAAAGATTGGTGACCACTTTAGATATGACCATCTCTTTACAGAAAAACCTGTTAAATTCTTATGCTAAATTGTACTGCAAACTGAAACTGATATAATAGGGGATAGTTATTTAAGCAAGCCAAGGCTTTGACTACTTTATCCCCCAGCTGCTCTTAGGGAGGGCACCCATACAATGCTGTACACAAAGCATTGAGACTGGAGCCATCCAGCCATTCAGTGCCATTAACAGCAAAATGAGGCAGGGCAGGGAGAAGCACAAAAGCTTTTACAACTTCTCATTCTGATTTGGATAGAATTTAAGCTAAGCAGGCCTTTTAGACCACCTAAAGAGGAGGTATGGCAGCAGAGAGTTAGGGACTGGGCAGATCCATGTCTCTTCTTCCCCATTCCACCCTTGTCCCATCTCCTTTCTGTCCTCTCTGAACCCCTTTCAGGTTGCAGTAGTGACCCTGAAAGAGAAGCACTTGGTCAGCCGTCAGTGTGGGCTGTGAGGAAGAGGAAATATCTGCTTGGGTTTCATCCTCCAGCGTTCGTACTAACGCTGTTGCCTCAGTGGAGTAAGGGTGGGAAAACTGCAGTAGCCTGTGCACTCTGTGATGCCCACCCATGGGCAATAGGAGTATTCTTTAATGTTTCAATATGATCTTCATGATTGCATTTTTAATGGGTTTGTTGTTGCTTTGCTTACTTCATTTAAATTGCTGTACATTGCCTTCGTCTCATTTGTGGAAAGGTGATATAGAAATGTTGTAAATAAAGAAATTAACATTTAAAATAGCAATACAATGAATTCTGTTTATAATGTTCTACTTTACACACCAGGACTACCAACCTTGTACCCAACAGGAAGATCCTGGCAATCTTGAGTACAGCCACTGACTTTCTTACTTAAACATTCATTGATATGGCAGTTTCTCTCATCAGATCCATCTGCACAATCTTGTTTAGTATCACAAACATCTTCTTGGGGAATACACTTGCCATTTTTGCACATAAAAAATGAACTGTTGCATGACTGTTCTAAAAATAAGAAACAAGGGAGGAAGGACACAAATGGAATGCAAGGAACATGTCAAGAACTGCCAGGTTTCAGTTGTTAGCTGCATCTTAATTTATGCACAGGTCATAAATCTGTGAAAACTCTTATGTTTACAGGTAAACCCAGCAGTATACACATCTATAGTAAAATATAACAATTATGATTTTTAAATACCCTTATGATTTACTTCAATAAAATATGCAAAAAAATCCATTCCTTCATTTACTTCTACATAGGTATGGCCAGTCCCCATCTCTGTTCACAAACCATGACTATTAACATATAGCATACTGCTCACTCAAAGAGCTTAGCTTTTGTAACAATATTCTTTGCTAATCTATGTTATCAAATGCAAGTCCCAATATATAAATGGCTTAAAACTTCAAGGAGCTGTGTGTGTGTGTGTGTGTGTGTGTGCGCGCGTGTGTGCGTGCAGCTATGGGTAGGTAGAGGAGATTACTGAAACACTTTAACTGAAATGAATTCTACAAATAAAGCTTCAGTGGAAATCAGTAATATTAATTAATGTGTGTAAATTGAGCCACATTCTCACTGGTAGACTTCACTTGTAAAACATTTATGTAGGGCTTCAGCACTTCTATCTATGAAAAATGTGTGGGAGAATTGGGTAACTAAGTATATTTTTTATTCTAACATATATTGAGCATCTATCAGGAAAATAATGTTGTAATTACTTAAATTCACAAAGCCATTTAATAACATGAGTTAAACTGTTTGAGCACATCAACTTTTCCATGAAATAGATGCTCTGGCACAGCAAGGACAACAGCAGTGTGCATGCATCTAATTTGCAACTGCCATGACGAGCTGCATTTGTTCTCATAAACAGTATGTACCCATTATGCTACCCTTTCGATCACAGCTTGTGAATTTTCAAGTGATGTTCTTAAGGAAAACGATGATATCCTAAACTAGCATCACACATGGGAGAGATGGTGCTATGGGAAGAAGAATCCATGCAAAGTGCTAGATAACTGGCAGCTATTCCTTCCTCTGCTCTCTTCCTCAGCACTCAGTACCTGTACATCTGGTCAGCGTTCTGCCAATACAAAAACGTTTCTAAACACTACATTATTTTGTTTGAAATACAATTGTACATTTTTAGAGCAAAAAGCAAAATTGCACAAATATTTAAAAAGCTGAACCTGCACTTCTGCATTTTATGTTAATTGGATCTTCATCAGAATGATCTGGACAATCAAAATCTCCATCACATTGCCACTGAGAATTTAGCAGACATCTCCCATCAGCACAGCTGAATTCTCCAGGATTACAGTGACGATACCCTAAAAGTAGAGTGATCAACAATTCATAATGTGTACCTCTGGAATTTACCATTTATTTATTTAAAACTTTTGTATACTGTCCCATCACTGATGTCCTGGGATGGTTCACAATAACAGCAGTAAAATAAGATAAAGAAATAAAAGTAGCCCAGCATCCAATAATAAATATAAAAACCACAAATTAAGACAATTAGCAATTAAAACAGTGGGAAAATTAAAAGGTTTTCATCTGGCGTCCAAAGGAAAGAAGCATTGGCACCAGGTGAACCTCTCTGGGGAGCGTGTTCCAGAGTCAGGCAGGCACCACAGAGAAGGCCCTCCTCTGGGTAGCCACCCTCCTAATCTCTTTCAAGGAGGGCTCCCAAAGAAGGACCTCTGCCTCAGATCTCAAGGGGCTGGAGGGCACATAGGAAAGAAGGCGCTCCTTCAGGTATGTGATATTTAATATAATTCCACCCTTTTTAGACACATTTACTACTTTTCTTTAAATACAAGGGCTAAGCTACAAAATACTGCAGAGTTCTATGCAGATTCTCAACAGATGAAGACCCTGGTCATAAATAGGGAGCATATCTGCCATTCTCACTGCTGTGCATCTTGGGGTGACACTTCTATGCCCAGAAGGAACAGTTTCAACCAGTTTCAGCAAGGGGCTGCAGGGTCATGGCAGCCTAATCCATGATTGGAAACTTTTGAAAGCCCTCTGACAAAGGGATGCTGGGATAAATCCACCATGGATTTAAATTACAGTAGATTTCTGTGAATAAGACCTGTGGATTCAGCAGCAGACTGGGTTTTGCAGAGTTGGGCAGATTCCATGGATTTGAGGAGTGGGGCTTTTTCTTTTTTGGGGGGCGGGGGTTGCACAACTGTTTGCACACAAACAAAAAAATCTGATTCTGTCAATGAGAGGATGATGGAATGAAAGATGCCAGACAATCTGTGAAACAGAGACAATCTGCACATTCTTAACTCTGACCAAGCAGAATGGCCTCAATTTGAGAAGGGTACTCAGGACTTGCAGACCCTGGCTAGAGACTATGAAAGAAGATCACGCTAGCCCAAATAGCAATTACAGAAATGGATGCACGACGATTGGAATTTGCTGAACCTCAAGCCTGGTTAAGGTTTGTGGAGGGCACAAAGATGGGCATGCCTGAACACCACACTGCTATTTTACATTAGGTTCATCTAGTATTTAAATGCAGAATACTAAAGACCAAATGACAGGTTAGCATGTAATTTCTCCGTAGTGAGGTAAGCTCAAATATGATTCAGTCCTGAATCCCCTAACTTTGAAATTCAGCACTCCATGCACTGCATACCCCCCACCCCCATTCCTTGCCCTGCAGTTCTATCTCTCAACTATCATGGACAATATAAAATGCCGAGCTGAGAGACAAATGTTTGACTGGTATTTTATCTGCTATAAATACATAGTCTGATTTTGGGAAAATATTATTTCTCTTATCAGACTTTTATCCACACGTGTCAAACAGAGTCCCTCTCTTTGCCTTTGCAGCTTAGAAGATATCATCTAGGGAGGTTTTGAATGATGCACAGCTAGTCTGTTTTTACTTTTTATCCCTTTTTAACTATTCTAATTTTAATTAACTATCATATATTTTCTACAACAGCTTTCTCCAACCTGGTGACTTTCAGATGTGTTGGACTATACCTCCCATGTGTTCCAGGAAGTACAACTAATGGCCATGCTGTCTGGGAATTTTGGAAGTTCTTGTCCAAAATGTCCGCATACAACATCCCAGGTTTGGGGGCAGGGGTGCTCTAAAACAATATATAACCACTTATCTATAAATAAATGTACTGTGGTCCATTTAAAATAGACTGATCAAAACACTTAGGCAAACTGAAGATACCAAAGAGATCAAACTCTGATGCATATCATAAACACAACTACAGTTTTAAGAGATGCAAAAATAAGTTTTATTCTGAAAAGGCAATGTTTCTTGGAGGAATTAACAATATATCCCTTAGAAGAAAGATAAATTTAATAATGATTAATTATTTTCCTCAAATGATTCTATACAGTTTGAAGGAGTTCTTCCCTTTCAGAGATAGGACAGTACATTTGAACTTCAAAGACACCTTTCTGTATTCAAGACTAAACTCTTATAAGTCTCCATTTATACTTTGAAATGCATCGGCATATGACACCTTTAAAAAGTTATATATTATTTAAATTGCAATTAGTAAAAGCAAATACTAATACTAATACTGGAATAGTTTGATATGTAATTTAATTTCTAGATTAATTTTATCTTCAGGAAGGCAGTCAAGAGTGGTATGGAATCGCTCAAAGGAAATTGGCAGGTACTAAATTTCTCTTTGTAGCATACTTCTAAACCAGAGCACATAATTGGCACCTCATCTGTATTACAGCTTAATCCAAGAACATTATGATCATCTAAAGCAATCTATCTATTAGGTTTCACATTAATAAAGGGTTGAAAACAAGTGTTGCAGCATCTTTACACATGCCTGCATATGTGAAAAGTGAAAAACAGCCTGCAGTTGGGAAAAATAGATACAGCTAGCTTGTAAAATTAATACCTTTCTGGTCCTACAAGGAACATAATTCTTGAATTATGAGTTTTGCTGGCTCCTTTGCTGAATGTGTTAATCATATCTGATTATCCCTTAGTAGGAGCAAACAAGTTGTCTTTGGTTCAAATTGAGATATGCTGATTTTATGATTAAATGGAATTTCATGTCAGTCCTTACCCTTTATATTAGATTAATGAAGTCACTATGTGGATTATGGAAAGATCTTCAAATTTAAATGGTGTTTAACTGATCAGTAGGGAATAAAAAGCACTGTTTCCTGGCTTCTGAGTTCACCATTTTGCCACTGCTAATATTTTCAGTGGAGCAGCAATCTAGGTGTTAATCCCAGAAGGATGGTTGAAACTTTTACCTCTTCCTACACTATCCCAGCAGTCCTTAAATCTCCATGAGCAGGGAGCTGGCATCAAAGGTGGTCTTCAAGGCCAAACATTTGTGCATCCCTGGCTTGAGAGGGAGGAGGGGAAGGTATAGCCTCAATATGTATCTCTGTGAGCCACCCAGAGGGCCTTTGAGCTATAGGGCGGCATAAAACGCAATGAATAAATATTCACAGAATCTATGCTCATATTAATCTTGATCCCAGCATTGAGCACTGTGATTTCTTACCCCAAATAGAAGAGGGATATTGGGAATATCTGCATCTGACATTCACTCCAGGAAGATTCCCAACCTCAATATGTGGCATGGTCAAGATCCAAATACCAGAAAAAAAGAAGCGAGGAGAAGCATCCTAAGACTGAGAGGAAGGTCATGGAGGTGTGCAGCAGCAGAGTGATATTCTACATGGAGACTCAAGGAAATAATGGATTATGCCATAGACCTGATTTCCTCCTCCCTGTCCCCAATACCACTATTACTGACTGAAGTTGTAGAGGAGAGGGAAACAAGTAACTTTCCAAAAGAGATTTCTGAGCTGAGAAATCAGCTCTTAGCCCAATAATCACAACCAAAAGAACCATTAGTGCTGAGTGACTGGTACAGAAGAAATTGGTACTGAAGACAGGAATATCTATGCCATATTATTCAGCTCAGAGGGTTAAAGCTGGCATCTAGCCACTTAATTTTTGCCTTTGTAGTTTTCTGTAACTCAAAGGAACTTCCTAAAAGGACCTGCATGGGCTGTCATGCTTTATCCTGACGTTGATATGAAGAATACTGTTCCTGCCAAGGAGTTGGATGGCACCAAACTGCTTGATTCAGGTTGCACAGACTCAACAAAATGACAACTTTAATTGCATACGGTTAGTCAAGTCTCTGAGGAAAGAGGTCTGTGGCAAAGTGCCCAACACTGGCATCAGATCTAATGTCAAAAGAGATATCAATAGTACTGGTCTAGAGCACAAAAACAGCAGAGGAGCCCGCAAGGATTAAATTCGAGTGTCAGAATCAGAAGGGCTGCTCCCACTCAAGGTATGGTGACCAATTCCACTGGGTCTGGCTGCTAAAGCCTTGAGGTAGTGAAATGAATTAGTACGCACTTCCCCAAGCATGCCAAGCATTAGGAGTGTCTATGGTTAAAAATAAAAATAGGAAATGACTAAAACAAGAAATTAAAGAGGAAAAGGAATAGTTTAACTCCATTGAAAATGTAGTTCTTTCTAGACAAGAATGCTTCTGGTGGTATTGGTACAGCAGTAACGGAGTAACGGAGGAATGTGCTATAGGGTGGAAATGGAATTTTCCAAGTGAAGCTCTGTACAGGTACAGAACTCATATGTGTGAGTCACAGAGATCTAACTCAACTTTTTTTTGCAAAGACTGTGTATTTTATTGGAAGATTTGGACACTCAAGAGTGCTCTTCAATAAATAATATTATTATTGAAAATTTCATTTTCTTTTTATGTATTCCTCGCAGAATCCTCCCAGTGGTGGAAATCATCAAGTCACAGATTTCAGCTAGGCTCCTTATTTCCTCTAATGAACATTTCTTTTTCTTTTGAAATAAAAATGGCACTTTTGATTAAATGTGTAAGACATTTATCCTAGACATAAGATAGAAAGCAAAAGGAACAAGATTATAAAAAAACTAATTTGGTATCATTTGGCTTCTATGTGCAAAGTTTCTACAAGCTTTTAAACTAGCTTTGGGTCAAAAAATAATAAAATCTTACAATGGGATATATGCAGAGCAGCTTATTGGTCAAATGTCATTACTGTAAATGAATAGGGGGAAATATTTTATTTATTTATGAAGCAAGATCACTGACGATATTTCAGTTAGCTAATGTATTAAGCAGCACAGGGTAATAAGGCATTACATTTATTTCTAATTCTTGCATATTTCTGAACAATATTCTGCTTTGCATATCACATGTAAATATATGCAACACTTACTCATCAAACCTTACTATTAAGAACATGAAACTCATTATGTATATCCTTGGTTTCAGTTTTTCATGTAGTAACAAAATTATAAGAACATATATAATCAAATAAAATTACAAAGATCTCAAGAATCAATGGTGTGGGATATCAAATTCCGCCACCTCAAAGTTTCTAAGAAAATAAAAAGTAGAACATAAGATATCCATATATTAATAGAAAACATGAATCCTGTGAGGAAAAATTGTTGTGTATACTTAGAAATAGAATGTGGGGTTTATTAGATAAGTAGGCACAGAAGAAAAACCCTATAATTCTTGGGAAAAAAAACCTGCTAAAGTTCCTAGCAATGAAACTGATAGGTTAAAATATTGAAGACTGACAGTAGATATGCATATTATTTCAACTTCAAAAATACAACTAAAGG
Source organism: Varanus komodoensis (assembly GCF_004798865.1). Lineage (NCBI taxonomy): Eukaryota > Metazoa > Chordata > Lepidosauria > Squamata > Varanidae > Varanus > Varanus komodoensis. The sequence continues at coordinate 19,328,108 of NW_025335798.1, forward strand.
CTGGAATCTAGTAACAAACAGGTGAACTCACTCTCTCCCCTGCATAGTACCCAACACACTTCCAGAGTGACTACCTAAACAGAGTTGTGGTGGTTGTATGGAGGAGCTGCAAAATGAAAGCAGAAACTCTTCCACCTTTGGTTTCTATTCACTGGAAGATGACCAGGGCTGGATACAACCAAAAGTCTTCAATAAATGAAGAAGAAGAATATGGAGAATGTGCCAGAGACAGATGTAACCTCAAGGCTCATTATCTCTCATACTATGTTCATATAATATTGTAGAACTAGGTCCTGATTGCTTTATCTTAACTATATAATAGTAAAGAGGATATGCAGTTGTTAATTGAGAGATATAGACTAGTAAGTTTGAAAAGGATTCCATGGAAAATGACAGAGAACTTCAAGATTAATCTCGGAAACTACTGAAGAAATCGTTCTCTATGTTGTAAACTTTTAGTTCTTGGCATTAATTCTGAGAAGAAGGGCCGGTTCAAGGGCCCTGAGGCTAGCAGCTTGTATTAGGTCACCTAATTTACCCCTGTACTTAACTCACAAATGTAATTTGTGCACATGTAGTCAAAGAAAGCTATTCAAGGTACAAGCTATTCAAGCTATTCCTAGGCCTCCACCTAGCAAAAAGAAACCAATTGATACAAGATGAGGAATGTGTGGCTCAACGGAACTAAAAAATAAAAAGATCTTGGAGTAATTGTGGACAATAGGCTAAACATGAGCTAACAATATGATGCAGCTGCCAAAAGGGCAAATGCTATTTTGGGATGCATTAACAGAAGTATTACTTCCAAATCATGAGAAGTAGTAGTTCCCATATACTCATCACTAGTCAGACCCCATCTGGAATACTGTGTCCAGTTTTGGGGACCAATATTTAAGAAAGATGCAGAAAAGGATCCAGAGGAAGGCAATAAAAATAATCCAGAGTTTGGAAACACTGCCCTGTGAGGAGAGATTGAGAGAACTGGACATGCTCAGCCTTGAGAAGGTAAGACTGGTGGGTGGGGGGGGATGATATCCCTCTATAAGTACCTCAAGGGCTGTCACAAAGAGGAAGGTCAAGATCTCGTCTTGCAGATACCAGAGTGCAGGACATGGAATAATCAAGTCAGGCTGCACCAACCCAGATTCAGGCTAGATATCAGGAAAAGTTTTCTCACTTTCAGAGCAATACAGCAGTGGAACCAGTTGCCTGGAGAGGTGGTGGGCTCTCCCACACTAGAGACATTCAAAAATAAACTGCACAGCCATCTGAGTGGGATGGTGTAGATTGGTGTCCTGCAGCAGCAGGGGGTTGGACCCCATGATCTTCATGGCCCTTTCCAACTCTACTATTCCATGATTCTATGATTACACTTCTTTTACTGTATACATTATCAGCAATCATGTTCCAGGTAAGTAAAGCACAAATAATTCATTCCTGGTAGAGAATTCAGATGCAAAACCAGGCTATCCCCTTTACAACCTACAGTGCACAGTCAGAGGAAACGAAAACACACAGAAGTTTTCAGAATCTAACAAGCACACTCATTCATAATAGGAAAGTGCTATAGCAGACATACAGAGCTATAGCTGGTCCAGGATACTTTGCTGCCTGAGGTGAACCAATACATGCCTCCAATTCATTACTGCATGAATTTCGGGTCTGTTACTATTTCTTAGCCTAACCTACCTCAAAGGACTAGTCAGATCAAGTGGGGAGAATTTTGGTTTCAGGGGAAAGGCAGAAGATTGATGGCATAAAAGATAAATAATTGTGAATATTACATGGGGGAAACACACTGGTTTTACACTATGTCAGAATAAGGCTCTTTATTATGGAAAACGGCCAACTATATATTGCACGCTGCCTTACTGTGTGCATTTAAGGGATAACCATATAAGGGAACACTTTCTTCTTACATGCCAAATCTGTATGTATCCACCTTCTGTATGATAATCAGCTTAAACTTTCTAGAATGGTGCAACAGTATATATTAACACTGAGAAGTACCAGTCTGGTGATTCCCAGGTGATTATCTACAGGAGTTGCAGCCTCACAGCCCAAGTTCATGCATGTCTGCTTAGTTAATAAGAACTACCTTCAGTTAAGTGTAGACAGAATTGCAGACTAATTTCTTTCTGCCATAAGGCAAATTAAGAATTGAATAGATAAAATGGGGCTTAAATTTTAAGTAAACTTATTTACTGGGAAGCCTGTTGGTCCTCCTGCATCAGTGAAAGGGAGGGAGTACACAATTGGCTATACTAGATTAAGATGTAAGCATTGCACTAAACCTGTCTGCATTTTGCTTTGTCCAACTAGGGTAAATGCACAGTTTCAGTTGATGTTTTGGGGTTTATTTCCTTCCTTCCATCTTCATCCTTGTTTTCATCTTAGTCTTTCGTATTTTCTACAACTGAATCTGTAGAATATTTGAATCTGTTGATGATTTCTCTGTCATTTCTACTAATAGCTCAGCTAGTAAAAAGATCACAAAGTATGACTGAGTCACAGCTATTTCAGATTCCTCCTGTGCTCTTCCTTAGAAAGGGTGGTAATGGTGAATACCCAATGAGAGGCCCAGAATACTTTGCAGAATGGAAGGATGTCCCGAAGCTAATTCCCAGCTACCTGCAATGATGTGCTATGAGCCGCCCAGAGAGCCTCTGGCTATGAGGTGGCATACAAATACAATAGATTGATAAAGAACATTGCATTTCTTAAAACAAAAACAAAAAACAAGCCAATCAGCAGACAACACTGGACTATACTGCAGTAGTGCCATAAACTACTCTCCCAACAATATGGATAAAGCTCTTCTCAGTCATGGGGCTACCCCTCTTCCACACATAAGCACATACACATATGCATACTATACAAAGTATAATGGCAAACTTAACTTACATTGGCAGGGTGATCTTATTAAAAAATACAAAAGCATGAAAAATATTGCCTCATAAAATAAGACCTGAGCTGGAAAGAGCTTGTACTGTCATTCTTGATACCTGTTCGAGCTTGATATGGTCATTGCCCAACCACAGCTACACTAAAATTTTGAATTTCCTACAGGCCAGTAATTCATTACTCCACTAGGCTAGACAAAAGTAAAAATGAAAGAAGTTTGTGTGTGCGTGTGTGGGGAGGGTCAAAATGAACCAGGAAATGCCTTCTGCAAGAAGGTAGTCACTCAACACATCTCTACAGGACTTGCATGCTAGACAAATGTCAATTATGGCTCTCTCATTCAGATACTCTGTTACGCACTGAAAGATGAAAGTGACAGGACAGAATTGTGCTTGAGCATTTTGTAGCATATCATGGGTTCTAAAGGGTTTAGAAATGGGGGTTTTTAGTATTTGAAAGCTGGGAAAGTAGCTTAGTTAGTGGGCTAGTCATTTAACCTAGTTGCATACAAAATAATACTATTTGGTCAAAGGTGAAATATCACAAAAAGTATGGTGGGAAAGCTAGACCCAAGAATGCAGCTGGTGATCTCCATTATGAATATGCTTTTATTGATATCAAGAGTTTATGCTACCTGCCTAGCAGAAGCCCTAGTCATTTGATCATAGGAATTATCTTTTAAATTGCATGCTACTTACAGCTGCACACTGGCACTTTTTTTCCTGCTTTGGTGATAAAAATGAAATTTCCCCAAATATACAACTATATAATAATTGACAATTATGAGGCTATAAGACCCTTTCAGAAGACTGAAATTTAAATGCTTTGTAGTCTATTCCTCAAAAGCAGAAACAGACTGAAATGAGGAAGGAAAACCAGTAAAAACTGTATATCTGAAACAGTGTATTACAATTTTTTTTAATCTAAAAGGAATGTGATACTTTCTTAAACATAGTATTGCAGAATTACACCTTCAGCAATAACATGGCTTCAGGAATTGTTGGTGCCTATATGCCAATTACTTATATTCTGATATACAACTATAAGCCTTTCCATACCAAAAGACAATTAAATAACAGCACCCAGTTTTAGATATTCCTTATTATTAATGCCCAGGAAAAATAAATAACTAGTTCAGTCCCAGCCTAGATGGGTCTTAGTCCATTCTAGACCCCATTATTCTTTGCATAGTAAAAATGTGTTATATGGAATTAAATATAACAAATGCTTAATTTGCACATGTTATATTTTTCTTTTGTATTTGTTTTCTTTTAAAATTCTATTTCTGACTTAATCACTGTAGATTCAAGTTATACTTGCCACATTTAAGTGATTCATCTGATCCATCTCCACAGTCATCATCATGGTCACATACAAACTGCTTAGGAATGCAGACTTTATTGTGGCAAGTGAAAGTATTTTCATCACAGGTGTTATTAGGTGCTAAGAAAAAAAATATAAGAAAGTAATGAAAATCTTTGAAAAATGTAAAACGGATAGATATTTTTATACTTGAACAATTCAATCAGTAGGTTACAAGGAAAAGTGCTAAGATCTCACATTGGCTGAATGATTTCCAGAACAAAATGTGGACAAGAAAGAACATTTATCCCCCTGCCCAAGTACACCTGTCTGTGTCCCTTCAAAATCTTTTCCAGAAGATTAGAAGAGCCTCCAGAACATATTTGAGGGCATGCAGGGGATAGGGGGAAAAGAGATTCGGACATCCCAGTACAGCTAAGTCGATTCACATATTTTTTTATTCTGTCCTTACACAGAACAAGAGTATTTAACTACCTATCAGTAATACTTTTAATTCATTTTATTGTATAATTTAAGATGCAAGTGGCAGCTTAAATTATACAATAAAGAAATCCTTTCAAGAAAGTAATGCATGATATGCAATACCAGACAGGAACAACATTTAGGGAGCACTGCTGAAAAGCTGGAGTGAACATGATTTTCCTTGGAGACTGAAACAAATAATAATGCAATTTCATGTATTATCCTGCTTCCCAAGTTCCTGATTAGCAATTAAATATTTGTCCCAAGATATAACTCAGACCATTAGAGATTACATGGAAACAACCTAATGCTTAGTGATACTGCACATTTTGCATGCAGAAGGGGCCAGTTTCCATTTCCAGTATGTCCTGGCAGCACAGGAAAACCTCTGCCTCAAAACCTAGAAAGATACTGCCAGTCATGAATCCTCCCCTCAATTGATGCTTGATATACATCAAATTAGTACACTAGAACATAATGTCTTATGCTAATAATCCTATACTAAGACACAAAACCTTGCAAGCAATGCTATTGCACCTGTTTTGCAATGATGTCATGACCAAGCGGTAGGCTGATATTCTGGCACAATTATTTGTGACCGGATACTAGCACTGGTGGTGCACAACACGCAGCCAGAATAGAGGCCACTCCTATCACAGACTAGAGAAGCTGTCTGCATCCGCATTTCATCTGCGTACAGTGATCTCCCATATGGATTTTCACTACAGAATGGAAAGTATACCTTACTTTACACAAGCAATTGAGGCATTTTACTTTGAGGGTTTTGTATTCTCCTTTAAGTTTCACACTCTGGAAAAAGTTAAGCTCACCTCAGACTCCCAAGCCACATTCCCAATTCCTATGCCAAAAATAATACTCATCCACTTTTTCTGCATGAAGTAAGGTAAGCTATCACTGTACCTGAAGATTTCTCAGAAATTAACCCCTCACCTGCCCTTAAAGCAGCCAATATGCCCCCTTCCATTTCATAGAGATGAAACGGTCCTGCTAAAATTGGGAGCTTCCCCCTACCCAATCTGAGGCAGCCTTCATATGGCAGGCCTTTTGTGCACCAAATGAACCTTATTACATTTTATAGTAGACCTTTTCAGAGTCATTCATTACTTATTATACTACAAAATTTTTCAAAGTCCCATCATTAAATAGAATATTATAAATAATGTGAATGATATTCATCCTTCGCTCACTCCATAAATCAGCATAGAGTACATCTGCTCACATACAGGAGATGGGAAATCCCTTTGTGACTTATAGATTGTCACTTTATAGGACCTTTTTGGGAGGCTTTTTAAAAAGCCCACAGCCATGAGCTTTCTGGACCTCAGTCTATATACATAGTACTGAGAATCTTGTTAAGGTTTACTTAGCCACAATAATTTGAGGAACTCAAGGGCAAAACATCAGACAGCCAAATCATTCATCTGTCAAAACTGAAAGGGAAATTAAAAGGCAATGGCAAGGAAAGTGTTGCTTATCATTCATATATGTACAAAAGAGCTCCTACCACATCCTGCTGTAGCAAGCTCATCACTCCCATTGGGACAGTCTCGTTCACCATCACAAAGCCAGTGCTGAGGAACACAGGCATAGGAACCCAAGCAACTGAACATGTCTGGGGCACAGGTTACTGACCCTGGAGAAAAGGCATATTGCTAAACATATCATGCCATTCTAAATATTTTTCCATATTTGTCACTTTGACATTTCTGTTCAGAAAAGATCTGTTCATTCCTTTAAAAAGTAAAACACAAATATGATTTTCCTAAGTATTAACTTATAAAGTTCCAAGTGAAGCAACTAAGAAAATATGCTGGAGGAATGGAGATGTTGCTCATTAACTTGAGGATATTACTTATTAATCAGGTCCTAGACTTCTTTTTCTTGCTGTTGACTAAAATTGTTTTGATTTGCATGTGTCTCAACGTGTGCAGCCTGTTCATATGTGTAGATGCAATTGGTTGTTGTCCTGTGTATAATATATTTATATAACATGTATAATATAAGGGTTTATCCTTTGTAAATTGCCCTGAGAGCTTTGGCTGTTGGACAGTATAGAAATGTATTAAATGAACGAATGAGAATATTGGCCATAAGCAAATGAAAAACATCCAGGTTCTTGTAGCATATTGTTGCTCATATGTTTTATAAAAGATACAAATAATTTTTATATGTGAAAGTATCCAACATTTCCAGCCCACTTAAACATAGTAAAGCACATTTGCACCAGAGGTTTGACAGGTCCTAAAATACAAAACTATCACAAGATATACAGACCAGGATAAACAGATTTTTTAAAAGACATTTCTACAGAAGGAAGAAGAACGCATACTGAAGAAAGGCTGTTCCTAAGACAATGCAAAAGTTCTTGGGAATGGCCAACTTCTTTATTGTCTGGATTGAGTGCAATGCTTATATTATAGTGGCACATCAATCAGTAATGAATGACATGTTTGGGTAGTATATTGATAGAACAGCAGTGTCACTGATAGATATATGCATTAGTTACAGCTATATACCATTTGTAAGTTCATGAGGTGGAAAGAATGCTTGGGATATCATGAATGTTGATTACAATTTACAAGAATATAGGTGATCAATATTTGCTCATATTAGTCCCATTCCAGAGCACTCTAAAGTACTTCTGGACAGGAAAGCATGGAAGGAGGAATTGCTAACTGTGAACAACAAATTCATATTCAGTTAATTGGAAAACTGTGCAATACTCTGCAACAAAATTTGTCTTTAACATCAACTAACAACATGAGCTCCACTTTTTTCTCCCACCTAAATTCCTCTTTCTTTAACTCCTTCATCTTACTAGTCTTTCTTCTGTATCTTTCTCTATTTTATCAATATCCAACAAAAAACTCCTAATCTGAATATCTACCTATCCATTTAAGACATATGTTCCTCATAAAAATGCAGGTCATCATGTTCACTTTTTTAATAGTGAAAATTACACATAGGATGTGCTGTAGCAAGGTACAAAATACTTTCTGAGTCATTCCAGAATGAATATGACATGGTTGGACTTTTTTGAAATCCATTTAGAGAAAATATATAATCAAACATACATTACATTTTAATAGAATTTATTGAAAATCTATCTTTACAGAAGAAAATACAAATATAAAATAAAATCAGTGAGAGAATATTTCACTGACACAGAAGTATATTACAAATGCTAACAGCAAATCTAATTTAATTTATATATAGGTGTAATGGGTTAGTTTGCAATGTGCTTTTAGCACTTACACTACTGGTTGCTATTTTTCAGTGTAAAATCATCTTAATGTCATGATGTGCACAGTGTTCTTTTTATTAGGTATCTTTCCATCATTCTCCCAGCCTACCCACACTTCATGATATAAAAAAGCCTTGGCTACTGACAGGAGTTACCTCTTAAAATATGAAGCATGGGAAGTTGAGAACCCACTGGAGAGCTAATTGTACAGTGAAAGACAAGACACTCATGCATACTCCTTAGCCATTTCATTACTATGGTAACAGCAAGCCCCCTTCCTGTGAGAATTTCACGGAAGTATTCTCCTTTGTTTGTTTGGGTGTTGTTGGTCTTATTCCCTGAAAGCAGGGTTTGTTTGGGGTTTTTTTGAATAATAGTGTTTGCTGAAATTTTCAGCAGAATGATACTGAAAATACAGAATTTTCCAAGTTTAATTAATGTGGTAACATGGACTCAGATATAAAAACACCAGGGTCCATCACGACTCTCATTCTGGCCAGCAAAGATTTACTTTCCATGTGCCATTCCCTACCCAGGCCTTCCCTCTCTTAGGCAGAAACACCTCCAGTTTTCTTTAACAGAGCCACCTAACTCAGGTAGTGTTATGTCCTTTTCTCTATGTCAAATCACTTATCTGTGCCAAATCAAACTAAAAAAAAAGTACTATAGGCATATAATTTGGCTTCTTGTAGTGAGGCAGATTTCAGGAATTATCTCTATGTTTCCAATACTTCACAAATTCTGACTGCAAACATTCACTTTTACCTGAAAAAATTACACTTTAATTATGTCTATTATTCAACCAATATGTCAAAAAGATTTGAAGAATATGAAGGATTGGATTTTGACAATTCCGTACTATTTTGTATGCCATATAGAAACACAATTGGAAAGTATTCAGTGCAAATGTACAGTTGTAAGAAACACTCCAAGGCCTTGGTCAAAAGAAAAAATACTGATTAAATTTATACATATTACTTGTAATTGTAGTTAACACTACACTCAGTCCCTAAATACTTCAGGAATATCTTCTTCAATCTTAAGTTATGTCACTTGCATTATATCAAGAATGCTGTTGACTTTTAGATTGTATTTTGGGTCTTGTTTCATAGTGAGAAAGGAAGTGTTCTAAAAGTTTAGTGCTGGCTTCTCCTTTTTTAACCTCCTCCCCCAGTTCTGCTATGTTTTAATTGCAGTTTCTTATTGTATTAAATAATCTGTTGTATTGTGTTTATACACTGTCTTTAAAATGATTCTGTCATGTAAGGGAAACTACAAACCTTTAAATGAATATTATTACATTACTAACCACAAATAGCTTTGCTTTCATCCAAGCCGTTTCCACAATCATCTTCCCCATCACAAGTCCATTGTTTAGAGATACACTTGTGTTCAGAACAAGCAAACTGATTCCATGAACAAGAGGAATCTAAAAGGAAATGACAATGATATACGTTGCCTAAATTCAACAAAGATAAGTCCATTTCCAGCACTATGGAAAAGTTATAGCATGCATTAGAGCAGGGGTCTCAAACTCGCGGCCTGTGGGCCAATTGCTGGGATGTGCGGGGCATGGGGGAGGGGCCCTGTGGCCTTCAAAGCACCAGTGGTGCCCGGGCCGGCCTCCGGGAGAGACGCAGGATGAGCGGCCCACCACCACCGCGGTGATGGAATACTTGATGCATCCCAGCGTCACCCAGACTGCCCCCAGGTAAGTTGAGTTTGAGACCCCTGCGTTAGAGCTACTAATGTTGGAAAAAAATCATTTTCAGATACTCTTATTTTCAAGCTGCCTTCTTCCAAAGCAGACAGTAGGATTTGCAGAACCCAGCAGCAGAATCCTACTGTATTTCTAATCAAGTTAAATATGATCTTGATTATCTTTTAAAAACCACGTAAGAAATTACTTTTCAAATGGAAAGAGAAAGAATAAGTAGAAAAAGCAAGAGACATGTATGCCCTACAACATTGAGAGTACATTTAACCACCTGTTGAAAATTTCACCTTTTCATTATTTTTAAAATCATCTCTAAGTGGATGGCTAACTAATAGGGCTAAATAGTTAGAAATTTTCTATAAAGGCTGAAAAGCTCTTATTTTGAGGGGGAAAAGCAGTTTTTGATTCTCTCTCTGTCTCTCTTTCTCTACACACACACACACACACACACACACACAGACACACGGGGAGGGGAGGGAAATTTATAAATCTTCCCCACATCTTTCTCTCTGTATAGAAAAACATGTAAATGGACAGAAAGCACACACGAATTGCAAGACCTTTTATTTAAATATTACTGTATATGTATATCCAACCTTTCTTCCTTTAATGACTGGCCCAAAATCACACAGTCTTTGTGGCCAAGTGAGAACTAGAACCCAGATTTCCCACAGTCTAGTCCAAGACTTTAACCACTGCACTACACTGGTTTTCATTATCTCTCTTTCAGTTCAAATGGAAGGAAAGACCTTTAGCAAAAGTGAAACATGTCAGAGTTATTTGTCCCCCAAATGGAAAGAACAAAGGTTACTATGCAAGTTATCCTTGGTTTCCTTTAATGCTTTCTTTTTGATAGGGTGAGGTATTTGTAAGATACCTTAAAGAAATTTGTAAAATAGATATTTGAATCCAAGATACAACACATACCTTTCTAGGGAACCTAGCTGGATGTAAGACAGCATTAAAATGATTTAAATAAAGAAAGAAAGAAATATTTGGAGTAAGTTCTGTGAACATTTTACTTATGCTGCAGAGTTTTTCTTTCCCTAAATGAGTTACTATGTTACCTTCTGCCCATTATCCCTTTCACCTGCACTTCTTTGGATGCATGCCCTGACCTTCATAAATGCATGCAAAACCATAAACTACAAAGCTACTCAAGAAAGGATAGGAATACTAATCCAATAAAATTAAACACCTTTAATTCCTTAGCATAGAAGGAATTAACATAGCACAGGGCTGAATGAAAGGAATTTGATCAGGTCATTCTTTCCTCATTACAATCCTCAGTGAACTTATTGCATCATGAGAATGGAGAAATGTTTGTGACTGTACTGGAAGTAATACTCATATGAATGCCTTGATGCAATAAAAGTCTGTAACCTTATATAAATTTCTTGACTGTACATAAAAAACAGTATATGATTAATTAGATATCAGCTTCTAAAAGACAGATGATCCTGACCAAATCAGGCACACATATTTTTATTTCCCAGCATTTTAAATTAACCTGTAGTTCTCTCTTTCTACATACATATACATACATAACTCTCTCTCTCTCTCTCTCTCTCTATATATATATATATATATAGAGAGAGAGAGAGAGAGAGAGAGAATGTATCTGTATGTGTGTGCTGTGTTTTGTGTTCTGTGCTGTTCTTTGAAAATTCTTCTTCTCTCTGCCATTAATTGATCTTTACTGGTGGTATGTTTTGTTTATACTAGAATAGAAAAAATTCAGCAATGAGATTTTTTTTAAAATGTCACTGTTTTACTGTGTATGCAGCTCAGAAAAAGTTCCATTATGGGCTACTTATGAACAGCATAAATAGATACTCTGAAACTATTACAATACCTCAACAAATGTATCTTATTAAAAAACCATCACCTGATCCCCATGGGAGAGATTGCAATTGAGCATAAGAGAATGCAGTCTGAAGTTACAGTCCCTCTTCCTTACAATCTGATGTTTCACAGTATAGGAAAAAACCACACATTAAGTTGCTGCCATAATATGCTACATTATGAAATAAATGTCTTGGATATAGTCTTGCCACTCTGTAAATAGAAGCAGATCTTCTCTTCATGAAGGGACCCAGGAGCCAGCAGAGTCTTACTGGAGGAGAAAGGGGGTGATGGTGGAGATTTTCTCTATTATCCCCTTCTCTCTGCCCTGTGGGGCCATATTCTATGCTGTTCCAGAAGACCCCTGAATCTGAGAACACTTTGCAAGGTGCCACTGGAGACTGAAAGTGGAAGGGGGGATTGAAGGAAATCATGAACCTTTCCCCTTCCTCTAGGGCCAACCTAACTCTACTGAATTCTGCTGAATCCAGCCCATTATCCAGATCCAGTGATCTATCTATAAGATTGTGCATATAACAACTTGCCTGTTAATTAAGTTTTTATTTTTAAAAATCAGAGTACATATTTTGCTTGCAAAGATTGTAATCAGTAGTTCCTCGGTAGTCACATCATATATTATTATAAGCAAGATACTTACCACAATGTAATTCATCACTTCCATCTTCACAATCTTTCTGGCCATCACATACCCAGGTATTTAGAATACATCTCCCACTAGGACAACCAAAATAATTTTCTTCACATGTATGCTTGTTTCGGACTATAGTAAAATAAAAGGAACAGTGCAATTCTACTAACCATGGTATCTTGGATAGACATATATATTGTAAATTAAACAAACTTGTACTTAATCCTTTACGATAAAGAAAAATTTAAATTGTTTTTCATTTTCCAATTACCTGGGCACTTTAATTCATCTGTAAAATCTCCACAGTCATTAGATCCATCACATAGCCATTCTGGTAGTATACAAAGTGAAGTAAAATTACAGCTAACAAATCCTGAAGATTTGACTCCAAGTTTATAAAAGTGAGTGCAGTCTGTGTTATCTGAAGAACACAAAATGCAGTTAATATACCTTAGAGGATAACTTTTTGGAACTTCTTTTTGGAATTTATTGTAGAAACAGCTGAAAATTGGATAAAATACATTAAAAACAGAATTCCTTACTGCAGTTTTTCTCATCAGAAGCATCTGGGCAATCGATTATCTGATTGCATTGTGCTGTTTTTGTAATGCAAGTTCCATCTGCACAGTGAAATTCTGATGACGTACATCCTGAAACTACAGGGTAGCATTTAGAGTGAGAAAGGAGGAGAAAATATAACTTTAATGACACTCCTGGTAGAATAGGATGCCCCCCACAGGTAGTCCCAATTTTAATTATCCTGAATAATGCCACTTGGAATATTAGTAGGTTGCAAATTACAATGCAGTATTAATCCAGGACATTCTGAACAATGAACAGTGGTAGCAAGCCAATGGAGCACACAGAGTTAGTAAGATGTTTCGCCCAGAAACAAAATAGCCAAGATGGCTTGCCTATCTTTTAGTCTGTGAAGGCTTACAAAAGGGGATAGCTATTGGTCAAGTCCAAAATCAATAGTAACAGAAAAATAACCCAATACTCTAGTTGACATATGTCTAAAAATATGATTAATGGAAATATACACCCTGCAACTTGGGTCAAATCTATTTGCAATTCAGAGTGCAACCAAGACAACAAAGTAGAGGTGGTTGTGTAAGGAGAATAATATTTTTTGGAAAATACAGCCTTTATACACATTAACCAATATAATGTGTACTGTCAAATATGAGCCGATGTAGGTTGCAAAGAAAAACAATGAAACCTTTAGTAAAGACTTTAGTGGGAAAAACTGAAAAGGGGCTTGGGACTATATTTCTCTCTGTGTCTCAAAACTTGTACAAAATATTTCATCTGCATCACATTTTTTTCTGAGTAGCCTGCAGAGGAATTTGCAGAACTGACAATAAGTCCATCCCATAAACAGAAATTAAATCAGAATTAGATATTTAGTGCTTTCCAAAATATCTATCCATCTTAGTTAAGCTACAACAGCCACTTTATAAACTGAAACAGCTGATCAGGCAGTACTGAACAACGAGCAAGTAGGCACCACACAATGTCTGTATTTCTATATGCAGAACATATTCTTCCCCTATCAGCAGTATTTTGGACATGTGAGTGATGGCATCTAAAAGCACAGTATTTGGATGGAAGCTTGTTTTTGAACAAAGATCGTCATTGCTGGGGTTTGCATCTATAACCTATTTATGATGCATGGCAATGGTCACTTCTCCCTCCCCCTTGCATTTTTTGTATTTACATTTTTGCATTTCTGATAATTGGAGGATTTACCATTAAATTTCAAGATTCAGTGAAGACCTTGGGTTAATGAAACTTTTAGGGCTTATTTTCATTACATCTGAGTATATATCACCACCATTTAGACAACTCTGCCACTAACCAATTTCAGCCTTGCGAATTTACTTTTTAAATGATCTATGTTTGATCTAGATATCAGCTTTCTAAACAATACAATGCAAAATAACCCAAAACGTACCTTCACAACCTATTTCATCAGAGTCATCACCACAATCATTTTTGCCATCACATACTTGACTTGTGCTTATACAACGATGATTAAAACAGGGTTTAAAGCCTCTCCGACAACTTCTGTTTTCTGGTAAATTAAAATACAGAAACATTATTATTTGCATAAAATAATAATACATTGTAAGCAGCCTAGGAAGGCCTCAGCAATTATAGGCAGTCTATAAATATATGTAGATATATAAATAAATGAAATTACTATTATAATGAATGACATAGATTTGGGATCTGGAAGTTAGTTATTAATACATTATACTGGTATAGTAAACCACAACAAGGTATGGCAACGATACTGCATGAAAGAAAGAAATCGTTGTCTTGACTTACCACAGTAAAATAATTTCTCATCAGATTTGTCCTTACAATGGGCTATACCATCACAAGAGAGTTGGTAATCAATGCACTCACCATTCCCACACTCAAACTCAGAGTAAAAGTTGCATGAGAAATTTTTCGCTGAAAGGGCAAAGAGAAAACCAAGCTAAAGTTCAAAGAGAAAAGCATAAAAGCCAATGACATTTTTGTAACCAAGGTGAAAAATCAAATGGGTTAGATCCAGTTATCATTTGCCAATATTAGCTCCTTCAGACTGTTGCATATTTCAGATTGCAAATTTGCCTCACAAGAGCTATTAATCCTGATATCACAATACTATTCCTCTAATGCTAGGCACCATGGGACTCAGCAGTGCAGAAGCAGAAACCCTGCTGCCATGACAACCTATTTTCTGATTTGCTACAATGTGACATTTTAAATCCCTGACTTACTTTAGTTTTCTATTCAATTAAATCTACTGATTTGTGAACCATATTATATATGCTAGCATCTTAGCGTAAGTATTCAGCCTGGTTAGGTTGTGGCAAGGAAGAAAAAGGATACTCGGAGATAGGGGTTTTCCCATATTAATTATTTTGGAAAGTGTAGAACACTGCTATTCCAGTCAAAGCAAGTGGGCAATTTTTCTGGGATGTCATCTGTCTATATATCTTTTAAGTTATCTGTGTATGTAGCATCAACATACACATAAACAACTTCTACAAGTGTTTTAAGGACATCTGATAAATTATACAGGGTTACTGCAGTCATGTTCATGACAATAACCTTAAATTTTAAACTTGCTTTCATTCTAAAGAGCACTTTTGTGCCAAACATAGGCTACTATTGATTCCAGATTATCAATTAACAAGATCTGAACTGAAAGCAATACATTTGGATTAACACAGGAAATTAAATGAGCACTATCTCACTGAACTAGAACAGTAAAATCTTTGTTAGCATATAAAAATCCCATTTGTATGCTTGGATATTTTAAACACATTCTGGAAAGATATGGGAGATAACAATGTTCAATATCTGTTATCTAACTACCAGTGATGCCATCCATACCAAAGTTGTGTCAACTAAGAAGCTTAATACTTTTGGGAAGTATAAATGCCTGGATCTATTGCCAAGTTAATTACAGTTTTGAACCTACTACAAATCAGCTGTGTGGGGTACTTTCACAGATACACTGTGGGTTCATTAGTGATGGTTTTAAGGCTCTATTGAAATAAGCTGTTATTTTGAGATACTGATGTTTTAATTACATTTACTTGGAACCATTGCAAATCAGGTGCTTGTCCATACAAGATCAATTGATCTCAACAGGATAGGATTTTCACAGTTGCTTTAAACCTGTGCTGTACTACAGCAGTGTTACTGCCTCAATTAACATGCGTGTTATCAACGTAAATCATCTGTATGATCCACTGTCTTTGAATTATATAGCCAAATAGGAACAGGTTTCAGAAAGATTGTAAATCTATAATGCACTGACTGTAAATTAATTTGATATCCACTGCTTTAGATCAACTCTATAGTCACAGTAGCAATAATTGAAACATTTTATTTCTCTTACTCTAGTATGCTCCTTAAATGGACTCTTGCTGTAAGCATTGAAAAGAAATAAGGTGGTGTCCTAGAACAGCAGGGACTTGATGGCCTTCATGGCCCTTTCTAACTGTACTATTCTATGATGGGTTATAAAAAGAAATAATTTATCAAAAGGTTCAGGAAACTGATGAAAATTAATGGCATCTAATGTTTATAGTCCCAAAGGAATTTAGAAAACTCTTGGTGAATACTCGGAATGTCTGGGGAAGTGCAAAAAAGTATAGAAAAAATGCTGATAGGTTAATTTTCCTAACTAATGTTCTGGAAATTTCAAAATACTACTTGGTATTTTCAGTACAGGTGCTTAGATGACCTTCCTCACTCATTCAAAGAATATGTGAGGAGTTCCCAGACCCAGTAGGGCTATTCCCACCCCTCTTCCATACTTGCCAGTGACTATGGCTCCCTGCTGTCTGCATTTAACATATCTAAGGAGAGGGTCTCTGTATACAGGGTAACCACCCTTCTTCCCAGCTTGCTGCCACTGGTGGCGGTGGTGACACATGGAGAAAAGGGGTACAGTGCGCAGATTCACTGGCCAGCCACCATTCCTGGTGGCCATTCATAGCATTGTTTGCACACAACATGGGGCTTGATTAGTGGTGAGTATCCCATGGACCCAGGGTATGCTACAAGGAACTTGGACTCTAGATCACTGCAAAGTCTGGGCAGCTGAAAGAAGGAAATTAGCAGGTTTTCCAGCTACAGCAGTTTCCTCTCACATCTCTACAGTTAACTGAACACACCATTGTGCCTCCAGAGAAGTCAGACTCTATTACACAGTGGGCTGAGGACCCTTCTCATGCACAAGCTGCCTGCTGATTCCCAAGAAAGAAGAAACACATCACCAAACAAAATCAAGAGGACACAGATTTACATAACATTTGTTTATGTTAATTATGTGTATCTGTAGCATTTTTAAAAAAGTGACTGTAATTAAAATAAAAATACCAAATATTTGAGCATAAGGAAGATAACTACTGCCAGGTAACCTTAGTGTCTGCTGTTTAGATACCAACTGATGTGAAAAACTTCATGGCCCACGTCATATCTTGTTATGGTTAAACAGGATTTGGACTAGACAGCCTTTCAAACAGGACACAGGCCTTTCATATACAGGCCTGTCCCCTGACTACCCTTGTAACAAGTGGACAGTCTTCTGTTAAGTAAAACAACAGCCTGAGATTGGACAGAGGAAAAATTTGGACTAACATGGACTATATGAACTTGTAGGAGATTGAAGCGTTAGTCCCAATGATTTTTTTGTAAATTTGGATTAGGTAAAAGACTTATGAGGATTAGTAGATGAATTTGAAGAATGATTATATTTTCTTATTCTGAAGAAGGGTAAGTCACCCCTTCACCTTCTGATCTAATATCATTTCCATTGGGGCATTTTATAAGAAAGAAGAAAGCTGATGGGTTGATTATTGCTCCTTCCCCGGGCTTTTGATAAAGCCTCAATTTCCTGACTCTTTCTTGGCTCCATTTTTAAGTGTGCGACATTGGCTACCTTACTACTCTTTAGTAAGATTGCCAATATTAATAACAGGTTGCATTTCAAGTGAAATTCTTAATAAATGCCCAGTGCTATCTACACTACTGATTTATTAATCTTTATTTCAACAGTTAACTATAAAATAGTTTATCCTTCCCAACTAAATTTGTGTGATCTTGTAGCACCATGCCCAGGCAATGTTTTTCTCAAGTTGAAATCTATGATGTGCAATGCCTGACTGCTGATGAAGAGCCTGCAAACTAGTGAGTAACATGTCTATTACTAAGGGGCTCAACCTCACTACCATTTTAAGTATAAACTCAATATCATACTTCTAACTTCAATTTTGCCCATGTTAGACATGTCATGTAAAAGCTCTGTCATACAGGACAAAATAAAGTGCATTACATCCTGGATCAAACCAGGCATGTATGGACATAGCAAGATTCCTTGTGACTAATGGAAGCCTTATGGCTAGTGAGGATAGAATAAAAATCCAATCCATTCAAATAAATAAATAAAATGATTCAGTTTCTCTATACAGAATCACTAGTGGTACCCTAGTACCAGCAGACTCAAGGTACTACCCATCTAAATTTATTTGAGCCATAAATTAATCAATAGCCATTAGTTGAATCCAGAACATATGCAGAGGAACAGAAGTTAAATCCAAGATATTACAATTCAGGAGCTAAACCAAGGTGAGAAAATCCAGTAGAAACTGACAGTTCTTGCAGCTGTGCTCTTGCAAAGAAGCCTTATGTGGCTGCAACACATCTCACCCTGAAAAAAGATTCTTTGGCCAAACCCAAGCTAGCAAACATGCTAAGTGCAGCTTGGCTTCATTCCAATTGATGAGTTAACTTATTTCTTTTAGTTCAGTTTAAAAAACTGAACATAAGCCAAGAAAAACTTAGCCTGGCTCAATTTGCCTTTTCTTGAGCCATATTCCTCAGTGTGATGTATATTATAAGAAGGTTTCTAATCTAATTGACTGTAACAGCAGTTGGAGAAAATCTAGCTAGGACAATAAAGGGTAGAGTTGTGGGAGGGCTGGTTCTACAAATGCGTGGGAAAGCTTCAGCTGAAAGAGCATCTCAGCCCCAGTGAGAAAGTATTAAGGAAATAAGTTAACCACACAGGTGAGGGAGCCATCCACATGAATTTATCAATATGGCAAGGAGACCATGAATGATACTGCATGAATGATACATAGTACCACATGTCTATGTGCCTGCTCATGAGTGTGTGCTTGGTAGAATGAGCTCCTGGTTTTAACAGAACAAGGCTTCAGGATCCCCTACCAGGAGACAGTGGATCATGCATTCATTAGAGTCATGGGAACCTGGGTTTCTGTGGGCCATGAGGTCCTCATACTTGCTTAACTAATGCAAAGGCTGTTGATGATGACACACATCATCACTATCTACTAGAAGTCACATTATCACATTGACCCCAATAACATGGAAAACCATAGCTTAAGCTCCTGATAGCCAAAATTAGGCTTTAACCCAATAAAGTTATTGGGTAGGAGATTGAAAGACAGGACTTCTAATGTAGTTTGCTTTGTATTACTACCTGATTCTTATGCAATGGTAGCTAAAGGGTTCTCAATCATGACTGAACCACTGGTGAAGGAAAGAAAGGTTTGGAATGGTTAAGCAGTGCAGAACATTCTTTGTCAAGTTCTGTCTGTACAAATGTGAGGCACTCTACTTAAAACTAAAATGAAACCAGACAGCTGATACTTAATATATATTAAAAAGTAACATTTTTTTAAAAAAATTAGTCATTCATTCTTTTCACATTCCATCTTTTTTCCCCTTTCAACAGAATTCGAGTTGTCTTACATATTTTTTCTTTTCCTATCAGTATTTTCCTCAAAACAGCAACCCCATGAGGCAGGTTGGGCTGACAGTCCGTGACTGGCACAAAGTCACTTAGTTAGCTTCATGGCTGAATGAGGATTAGAACCCAGATCTCCTGAGTCCCAGCTTTGCAGTCTTAACCACTATACTACAGGGGCTCTTATATGCTGGGGGAAAGCCGGCAGGTTGTAGAAGTGAAAACCTTTTTTCAGAGTAAAAGCCCCATTTGGATGCACAAATGGGGATGAGATAGAAATAGAAGACATACAGCAGGATGAAATACTTAGTCAAAGTGGCCAAAAGGCCATAGGAGAAACATACATAGGCCACAGATATTTAGACAGGAACATCATATATATAAACAGAAGTTTATATATGTGGAGAACCATGTGGGATCAGAACAAAGGTCCATCTAATCTAGTATTTTGTCCACGCGGCCTGTATGAAATCCTCAAGCAGGTACAAGTGGAATAACAATATGCATTTCTATGTTTAGAAGCCTCAAAGTCAAGATGGCAGACTTGAAGTCCTTGGTTATAAAAGAACAGAGCAGAACCAAAGTTAATATGAATGCAATGGAAATTTGTTGGAATGGATACAGCCTGAAGGTATTGTCATCTCTGGATACAAACTCTGTATAAAAGTCAAGAAATTGCATACTGAGTGTGCTGTCAAAGTACAAACCTAAAAAGGGACAGACTGATCCACAGGTGGATTGCTATTTGTGACAATACCAGACCCTCAAAGTATTTCAATACTGTGACGATTCTATCATCCCACTGACAGATGTGTTCTGCATAATCTTGAGATTAGGAATGAAATCATAGCAGCATCCAAAGAAATGGGTTGTACTACTGGGTAATTTCAGTTATCTGCACATAAACTGGAGAAATTCATACTCTAGTCACAATAAAGAAGTAAAATTTCTAAATGTCCTAAACTATTGTGTGCTAGATAAGTCAATCATAAAATCAACCAGAGGGGAGGCTAACCTAAGTAATGCTGGAACATACTCCAAAACGTAGATGTTGTTGAATATCTCAATCTCTAATTAGAAAATTACCCATCAAATACAAGGCAGTCATATTTGACTTCAAAGTAAGAGAATACTCAAAACTGAGAAGCAAAACAGGAGTTGAAAGGAAAATCAGGAGGGCAAAATCTTTCCAGAATGCTTGGAGAGCTTCTTCAAAGCCACAGTAAGACAAGTTCTGCTTGAAAGAATGCCACAGGTCTCCAAAGGTACTGCCAAGGGATCACCAACACAGTTACTGAGTGGTGTCAAAGAAAATGGTAAAGAACACCTTTGGCCAACACCTATCATCCATGCCTATTAGCTATCCTGACTGATGCTGATAGGAGTTGTCATTCAAAGCATGTGAAGGACAGTAGGCTGGAGAAGCCAGAGCTAACTCTATGTGCCTTTATATCTCTGAAGTGACCTCTTCCCTCTTCTCCTCCCTTCCGAAACACTTTCCATCACCCTCTCTCCCCTACCTAACCCTGTCTATAACATTAACACTATCCTTGCCTGTCCTCTCATTACTGCTCATTACACGTTCATTTTCTACGTAATCAATTGTTTATTTTAGTACTCTAATCTCTGGCTCTGGTCTCAATGCTAATTCCTCATCATAGAGAGCTCAGTTTCAGATCGATTGTTTGTTCCCTGCCTGGGCACTATGATTTCTGCAGTGAGTCTGGACTTTGTGCAAAGGTGTAAATGTGTAGCTGGCACATGTTAGAATTGCAGATGTGCAAAATGTAAAAAGGTTATTATGACATAATATTACTTACGCACACATCTGTTGTCATCTATGAGTATTCGATCACCCCTACATGAACAATTTACATGGCCATCAGGAGTAAGGAGACACAAATCATGGCAGCCCCCGTTCTTCTGGGCACAGGGGGACAATTCACCTGAAAAAAGAGATATTATAACATGAAACCATCAAAAATCAAATTACCTTCTACTGATGGTGAAATTACTTGCTTTGCTCTTTGGGCTTTCCTGGCTAATCTAAAACAGATAAAATGATGAGACACTTACACTTACATAAACACTAATTACTTTTAAGCTTTGCTTTCAATATTTTAAGGACAGCAAGACCAAGTAGAAAGCAAGACTTTTTCCATAGTCTCTTTACCTGTTCATTATGGGTTGCTTTTTTCCTGGTAGATATTTTACCATCTTCAGAAACAATAGATAAATACTGAAGTCATATGATCAGTACAGACTTTATCACATTGGGATCCTACCCACACTCTGAAAATTTCAAAATAGTATACATAGTGTTGTTTTTGTTTTTGTTTTGTTTTTTGTTTTTTGTTTTGTTCTATCTATATACTGTTGTGTAAAGTAACTAAGGCTGAGTGACTGGCACAAAGTCATCCAGCAAACTGCATAGCCAAAAGGGAAGTACAGTTCTGGTCTTTAGTCTGAGTTCTCTACTCTTGTGTATCACACTAACTGAATTCAAATTTCTGATCCCCCTTTTCCTTTCCAGGAACTGGACCTTTTCAGGGAGTTCTAATCTGCAGAATGCATGCCTCTTGTATGACTTTCTGTAGCTCACTATACCATGCACATATAACAACAGATTTACAGATGTTTCCCAAAATGCAATTATATGCCTAAAAAGTAGCAGTCATGAAAGAAATGGCATAAGCCAAATTAATCTACTATTACATCAGGATGTACAAACTGTTAGTTCCAGAAGCTGGCAGAAGCAAAGCTAGACTGCACACCTAATAACAACCTCTTATATATTTATGACAGAATGGCTATATGGTAGCCATGGTGGAAAGAGGAAACAGTGATATCGTCCTTATCTAGAGTATGGAAAAATGTGTAGATCAGGAAGTACATTTCCCATTTTCTAGGAGAATATTGGATAACCAAAGCCAGATCAAAGGTTTTATAGTGGCGTGTGTGCGTGTATAGAATGTTAATTGAACTTCACTTTATGGCTGTCACAAAGTGAATAAAGGAGTCTTGATGTTAAGTAAATTTACTTATACCAAAACTTCAGCAAAGCTATTTTGTAGAAGAATGAACAAATCTTTAAGCATTATATATATACCAGATGAAAACGGCATTTTAAAATTTTGGTTGGAGAGAAAAATGATACAGCTGCTGGTCTACATAGCAGAAGACCTTTAATTTGAAAAAAAATGTGTGTAACTTGTACAGGGAACAATTTTAATCTGTGATTAAATTTCAGTTGATTAAGCACATTGATTGGTTAACTTGGAGTGCAATTCCTGAGTGCAGGATACCATAAGTTTGCCTGCTAACACACTGTCTTGAGGTTTAAGCCTGGAAAGAGGAAGGCTAAGAAACATTAACCCAAAAGATGATTGAAGCACTGCTCTGTCAAATATTGGGTGGGCATTCCAAGGAGCTTCCTGCAAATCCCAAATCATAACCAGATATATTGCTATTCGGCTATGAATTTGAAGGGGGGGGGGAAAGGGAGGGCAAGTTTCAAATAGATCTACTTATACACTTAAAGAGATCAATCCCATATATATATATTTCTGTCTACAACCCAAGATTTTTGCAGCAGGCCCACAAAGGAACATTTCTTTTTTGTCCAAAGAAAGTACAAGTCCATCATTTTCTGCAGTCATATTATATGTGTGTTTTTCCTAACTGATAACACCTAAAAAGGAAAAGTATGATAAACTGCAGCAATAATCCTTTTACTGAAATAAGTTTTTGAAAACTATCTACCAGTAAAGAAATGTGCTTGGTAACTTACAGCTGTTAGTGTCATTAGCAACAGCTATGATGCCCATTGGTTGATGTGGTATGTCAGATCTAAGAATTTTTGTATCTCCACCTGTATATTTATTGGATCGCAGAATAGCTCTTCTCACCCAGTCTGTCCAGAAGATCCAGTCATCATAAACAGCAAGACTGAGAAAAGTACCAGGTCCAGATCTGACAATCACCTAATTGAAATAGGAAACAGACATCAATTGAATGTGTACATATTTGACTTATATGTTTGTTTGCCTAATTTCTGATTAGTTGGGAAAGGTCTATAATAGAAAGGGGTACACAATTTTAAGATAAATTAAATTCATTGAATACTATTAGGACATTTCAGATATAGTCACAATATGAAGAGATCAGATAAAAGAAAATTCTACCTTGTGTTGACAGCACAACTAGCTGCTTTTTCAGTCAGGCAGCTGCCACAAATGCCTTTTCAGAAATTAGACAAATTACCAGCTGGTTTGAATAAGGGAATCTATATTTGCATTTGTGAGGAGGATAACCAGTCTTCGTGGAGACTGAGAGTTTGCCAATATTACCTGGGAAAGTTCAAGATAAACTGAAACCAAACTAGGGCGGAACTAAAAATAATTCCTGTAGCCTAGTTTGCAAGCTATAAAAGGGGGTCCTCTAGCTAAGGATGCAGGAGAATTTTGATCTGATGAAATTTCATTAGAAAATGAACCCATCACTGCTAGTTCCCAAGTATGTGGATTGCAATTGCACAGGTATGGCTCTTGAACATTCTATTATCCTTGTCTTCAAGAATGCTGAGTCCATCTTCTCTTGGGAAAGGTGATAAAAATACATTTAACAGATGTATCCTCTACAGATTAAAAAATGGTGTCCATACAGTCACCATTTTACAAACAGGTAATGGTCTGTGTCTGTGTGTTTGGCTGCCAGTTGGAGTTGCAGCAGC
The DNA here is from genome assembly GCF_004798865.1 of Varanus komodoensis. NCBI lineage: Eukaryota > Metazoa > Chordata > Lepidosauria > Squamata > Varanidae > Varanus > Varanus komodoensis. The sequence goes on from NW_025335798.1 coordinate 19,352,287, forward strand.
CTGTGGATGCTTGGGGCATCCTAGATCGGCATCTTTTTCTGTGCAGGGTATAGTAACAACCAAGCCTCTTCATCACAACCTGCCACTCCCAGACTGAGCAACATCTACTTGGTTGCCCATGAAAATTGCCAGCCTTGTTTTCAAATTTCCTTTTAGTGTACACTGGTAAAGACTGCCCCTCTTGCAGTCTACAGACAATGTGTACAGGTGAGTGAGCACACAAGACAACAAAGTGGCTGTTTTTGCCTTTGCTCATATCCCCTCATTCTCTGAGAGACACATAAATAAGAAATGGGTCCATTATGTGAACAATCTTATATACTGATGATGTGTATGCTGATGTAACACACTGATATTGTTGTCACACACACTAACTTAGGATGCTTAGGGATAGCATTATATTTGCATTTTATAAGTAAAATGCATCTGAAAGGTATTTTTCATATGTGAATTAGAGTGACAAAAGGAACAATTAGAAAGCATTATAATCATATTGGATTATCTGCCCACTGACTCCATAGGTAACACTCAGAGAAACTTGGAAGAGAAAAGCAGTTTGTACTATGATATGGAAACACATTATTTTGTTTATACAACCCCAGTATCACAAATAGCCCACACTCCCATTTCTGTTCTTGAAAGGGAATCAACTAATATTTTAGGACTTTAAAGACCAAGTAGGTTTGCATGACTGCATCTAACAGCAGGCACCTATAATGACAACGAGCAGGAAACTCTTTTCAGTTTGGTCACCTGCAAGTGTGCACCTGTATGCCCCTGAAAGATTGGATTTAAAAAGAAATTACAATATTTGTGGACATTCCTGGTGCCTAAAAATATGTACTCTTCAGAAAAGATGGTGAATGACCATGTGGTGAATCAGTGAAGGACGCTCCAGCATGCTGGTTTGGTAATTTGGAAGTTGTCATTGGCAGAAATGCCAAAACAGGAAAGTGGGGTGGGGTTGAACATGGCAGTGGCTAAAAGGAATTGCATGTAGAAGAGACTGACACAAGCCATTGGAGATTGCTTCAAAATGCCGCTTAGGCATTGCTGGACTGGTTGTTCTTGCCAGTGCCCCAAGCAACTTTTTGACAATTCTGTATTAGCCAATGGCAATTTCCTCCTCCACTTTGGCACTTCTCAAGTAAAGGAGAGGGTTCTGCTGAGCTAAACAAAGTAAACTGACAAGGATATTTACAGTGGGAAAACTGTAAACTTGTGAAAGACTACTGATAAAAATAATAGCAATAACATGAATAAAAACAATAATACAATATAATAAAACATAAATAAATGCCAATGATAATCCCCTTTGCAAACATTTAAAGACTTGAAAAACATACACACAAATCATGAATCCTGAAAAAATAACATGATGGTCTCATTTACAGAAATGATCAATTTCATTGTTAAAAATCCAAAGATTCCATTTTGGGCCAACGCATTAGATACTGAGTCAATCCAAGTGGGTAGTGGGGGAAATGGAATGAAATTTGCCACGACCAAACCAGCACATCCATCAAGATGGATGAAAATGCTAAATTTATACATCACCCACCCTAACTCAAACCTGCTGAAAAGGACTTTGAGCAACTTGAGCCTCCAGTGACACAAATGAATCTAGGACTGCTCCCAAGCTGTGTTAACTTCTCTTGAAACAGAGTGCAGACTATATTAGACATCTATACAATAGATTAAAAGATTTCTGTGTTCATATAGAAGGGGCTAGTTTTGCACTGTGAATAACACATAGAGAAGGTCCCTGGTTTGTTCCCTGGTACCTCCAGCTTTCTGAGATTCTAGAGAGCTAACTGAACTGAAGAATACTGAGCTAGGTACATCAAAGGTCTTACTCATATGACTCATATGAATAAGACAGTTTAAAAGCTAAAGGTTGATGCTGAATCCAGCTGGACTTGATAGCTAAAGGTGTGTTTGTTTTAACCATAATATGAGGGACCAATAAACCAGAAGACAAATAAAATGACTTCTATAGAGATAAATCTTGAGAGTCCCATGGCTTGTGCTTCCTCCTAAGAGTGTTTCAGAATGATAATCAGATCAAAGCCAGAGATCTGATCTTTCTGGTAAAGCTATTCAGAGAATAGCTTGGTCATACTCATCCTTAATACATTACAGGATAAGGACAGACCACTCTTGAGACCTAAGAATGATGGGTTGAATCTAAATGCTGTCATTTCACTCCTTCCATCCATGGAACAGGGGCAGGGATTACTCTGAAGCAGCTTTTCAGCTGGGGTGGAGAGAAAGAAGAGAGAGGAAGAAATTCTTGTCATATGAGAGGTTTTCTGTTTGCTTGTTGTTGAATTTAATTGTTAAAAACTAGGGGAAACATACTACAACTCCAAATGAAAGTGAGAGTATGCAAAATGTTATTCAGAGTAAAAGAAAGGTAAGCTTGCCTCAAGGGACAAGATGACAAATTACTTATTATAAAGGCAGTAACAGTATTTTCTACATGTCACTGAGGAAGTCTGCTTCTAAACTATCATTCCCTCTATTCCCAGTGTTTAGGCTATGTGTATGTACCCAGAACAGCATCAGACCCACACAAGAGCAAGGTACCAGCTGGCTTGGGGAACGCCAAGGTTTCTTGAAGTACAAAAGATATATTAAAGCAGAAACATAAAGGCGAGTGGATCAGAAAAAGTCTGATCTATAAAAACTGAGCATGCTGAGTATAGAACTACCTTCTTTTTCAATGGCACATATCATGTAATCATCAGTTATATTGTCTGGAAAGAGAGAGAATTGCAAGCAGTTCTTCCTACACCAGCAAAGGGCAAAGATAGTCAGAAAAGAAGCATTGTTGTGAAAGCTTCCACCAGGGCAAGTTTATGTATACAACACAGCCGATGGAACTAAATATTTTTTCTCCCCACTGGAGCAAATAATGGAAAGCCCAAGGCATGAGCAAGACTCTGCTCCTAGCAACACAGAGCACAGAATTCCGACTCGGCAGAATGGCGAGCTTGCCCAGGATATGTAGGGAACAAGAACAAAAAGCCGGCATGAGGCTCAATTCCTCAATAAACCCCCATGATAAGAATGTAAGAAGAGTCACCCTGGACAAGACCAAGGGCCCTTCTCATGAAAAATTCTACTCATGTGGTGGCAAACCAGATGACAGTAGGGCAAAAGTGCAGTTTCACCCTCCTGCACTGGCAAGATAGGCTAATACAGCCTATGTTACCAGAAGTGTCATATAGCAATCAGAATGTCCTGGGGAGAAAGGGTTGAAGCTGCCAAAGTGTAATTGGGTGTTATTGCCCCATGGTTCTCTACAGTTCTCTGCTACAAGGTCATTATGGGCCCACCACTAGAAACTTGTATTGGGTAATTTTACAGACACTTGGTGAAGGAAAACTTTGGTAGGACTGTGGAATTTGTTCTGTTACCTTCAAAAGCCTGCAACCTAATGGCTCTACATACAAGCTGCTGGACCACTGGTTATAAAAGCTTTTCCTGGAGGAGTCTGGGTGTAGAATTGGATCACTTAGGTCACAATTGTCTGCAGGTTTAGAAAGAACAAGACTCTGTGCTGGTTAGAGAATGCTGGGAACTGTAGACCTTTATAGTTATGTCTAAACCTGCATAGGATTGTGCCTTTGATTTAATTTAACTGTTCTGTATTTTCTTATTTAAAATTAGCACTACAGCAGGATTATGGTCTAAATATACATTAGTTCTCCAGTAAGTTTTCACTGGTTTAACTGTGAAATAAGTTCCACTGCTTCAATATCTGTGATGAACTAAAATATAATCCATCTGATTCCTTACAAAAATATTATTAGTACCACCTTGTGGTATAAAATCTTCTTGTTCGTATTTTAATTGTGTTAGTAACCACAAGTTCTTCTTCTTTGCAATATGGTATTATTCATTCTACATATTCATTTTGTGTTAATTTGTATGTTCAACAAAGTCTCTTTTCCTATCTTAGCATTAAAATTCCCAAGTTAAAACTGAAATTTATGTGGTGTTTTGTACCTTATCATATCTTTAAATTATTCACATTTCTCTATATGTTCTTTATAATTATTTACAGTTCAACCAGTAAACTTGTACAATGTTAATGTCTGTGGGATTTGTTGAGAATGGGACAAAGTTTGTAAGGGCTGCATTTATATATTTTGTTGTTATGATTGCAATTCTATAACAGTGTTGTACCACCTTATTTTCTAAACAAAACATGTAAATGTTACACAATTCAGGACACTGGCTGGCTGGCCAGACATAGTGAAAGTCAGACTCCCCACTGCAGCATCAGGATACCCCACTGAGATCACAATAGGGAGACCATCTTCAGAGGGTCCTCTCTTGGCTCTCACATCAACTGTGGTGCTTTCTGTACCAGCTGCTGCTCCAGAGATGGAAGACATCCTTCAGAGCAGGGGCAAAGGGTAGGAAAGTGTGAGGGCTCAGCCCCGTAGATTCTGATCCACTTTGTTGCAGCTGTGAGTTCCTGGCAAGTCTTGAATTGAGCCCTGCATACACTCAAGTAGCGTCCCTCTTCCACGCCACATGCGGTATCCTGGGTTTGCACCGCTGCACCTGATGCAAAAGAAGTTCCTGGTTCTGCAACCTTCATTAAACAAACGTTCATGAGTCCTTTTGGCTCAGCTCACTTTCCAAGACTGGGTCAAACATGAGAGGGAGTTCATGTTCGACCCAGAACCTAAAGGGGCAGGTTCTGCTGAGTTTTGTCTGAACCCTAGCTGTGGAGTATGGTGGGAGCACTTTGCAGGCAAACCAAGAAAGAATGAGGCACCACTTTTCTGCAAAGAATTCAGGCAGTGTTTCAGTCCCTCATCTTCACAAGCAGAGCGAAATGATAGCCAAATCCTTGGCTTCAGCTTCCTTGCCTGCTCAGTTGGATGCCCATTAGCTTTGGGGTCCAGAGGATTAGAGTACAGTTCCTAAGTGATCCAATTGTTTCAGTGTTGTTAAGGAGGTGATTTGAGACAGTATCAGTAAGATCACACAAATAAATAGTATAGATATAAAGTAGCAGAGGTATTAGTAGATGTGAAAAATAGCAACTAGAAATATAAATATTTATTTATTTATATATTTAAAACTTTTGTAGACCATCCCATTACCAGCGTCTCTGGATGGTTTAACAATACAAAATGTCAGAAAAGAGAAAAAAAGTAATACAATTTAATACAAAGTAGTGATATAAAATAAAAAAGAAGTGGATAAAATGGAGCTATATGAGCTGCCTTAGATTCCTCACAAGGGAAAAAGTGAGAATTGAATGCAATATAATAATGATGATGACAGGAGAAATATTAGAACCTATGGAAGAGGGATGAAAATTGAAAACAGTGATGTCATCAAATATAATGGAGCACAAAATACAATTATGGTAGCTAAAGAAAAAATGCTGGGCTGAACAATGTGAACCAGTGTGATGTAATGATTAAAAGTGCAGGACTTGGGACTCAAGAGATTTGGGTTCTAGTCCCCATGCATCCATGAAACTCTCTGGGTGACTTTGGGCAAGTCACAGACTCTCAGCCTGACTTACTTTACAGAGTTCTTGCTATGAGGATAAGACTGGGAAAGGGGAGTCAGGGGGGTTATATAAGCTGACTTAACTTCCTTGAAAGGAAAAAAGGCAGGATGGAACTATAATAAATAAAAAAGAAGATATAGAAAACTAAAAAAAAATCTGCTATTTCTTCAGTTAATTTAAAAAGCTCAAGAAAGTAGCAGGAAGGTTTACAAAAAGGCAATGTCCACTGGTACTTGATGTCAAAGGTAAAATTGCAGTAGGGAGTGATTACATTAAAGAATTGTTTGAAGACAACAGATCAGGATTTATTATACCAGAAGTTAACACTAGGCTGGAAATACAGGAAACAAAAATTCCTAATACAACATTAACAATAAAAAATGGCAAAGTTCCTTGATTAGAAGGTTGAGGATAACAGCTTGATTCTCTTGCATAATAGTAGCATGGTGGTGGTCTTCTTAGATAAACAACAGAACTGTAGTGTTAAGTTATCTAGTTCTAGTGACATGGAACATTAAATCCTATCAGGTACTATTATTTAAGAGTAGGTGCAATTAGAATGCACTTGTGGCAAATTTATTTTTGGCTATTTTAAAAGGATCACAATGAAGCTATTCTGAAAACATTTGTGTACCACTTAGCCTGGTCCTAGCATCCATATATTTGGTCTGACACCTGGAAAGAGAACCTTGTTTTTAATCATAAATGTATCGTTCTGGAGTTACTGATCATATGGAGAGCTTACAGGTATAGAGCTGCATACACATAGCTTCTATTGTAAAACATTATGCTAAACAAGTTATTTTGAAAACATGACTCTTCCCCCTCCACACATTAGACATATGCTGAGGGAATGATTGCATATTCATTTCTTATTTTCTATCAGGATATATAAACACTGGATAGTAAAGGCAAACATCACTGAGCTAGTTGTTGCTTTTGCATATAGAAAATGTCAGTTTCTTATGTCCTTACTCACATGTCTGTGTGATCCATCATATTCACACCTTTCTATTTTTCCCAAGCTGCCATCAGAAAAGTATAATTTCTCTGCCCTGTGATCAATAGCAAGTCCATTTGGTGTCAGGATGTCAGCACTGATGACAACTTGTGCATTTTTGCCATATAGTGTAGCTCTCATGATGCTCGGGTGCTGTTCATTCCAATTAGTCCAAAACATTAAACTGTATTTTAAAAAATCAAAAGTCAAACCCAGTTCTCACATATTAAATAAGTAATCTATGTCATGTAAAAGGGCAAAAGGGCTATATCAGTATTATGTTAAATCCTTATGCAGCAATTATATCTTTGGATTTTTTTACTTTAGAGAAAGGCTATGAGGGCCAATCCAAATGAGGAGCATCAGCACTGGGGGTGGGTGGTCAAAATCCAGATTAGGATCCTGTACCTAATCTAGAGGAACATGTATCAGGGGAGAGGTAGCAACTATATATGTCTGTAATGTCTGTTACGGGTGTGATTACCTGCATACAGAACCAGAAATCTATATGCAAGTTCGTACATTGGGACTAGGCCAACATATCCACTAAAATGAGAATGCTATACATATGGTAATAGTCAATACAGCTGTCAATACAGTTTTAAATTAAATAAAATTTAAAAACAAAACAGCAACCTAAATTGTGAAATGAGCCTTCTGTTTTCCTCTTCTTTTGGTGGAGAGCAAATGAAGTGCCAGGAACTGTGTCACATTTTGATCGCAGATGGCAACAGCACCTCAACAAAATTTAAGCGTTTCGCCACTCACTGCTAGTGCTTTAGAATCACCCCTTTGCTGGAATGCTTAAAAAATGTTGCTTATCACCATTCCTATAATAATACTGGTCACATAGTATCCAGATACGAATGGTGTTGCTTTAAGACTAATTACTACATTGGATGAAAGGAGGTAAAATCTTAATATAAATGTGGGTAACTTGGGAGTCAGCGTCATCCTCAAACAATATGAAAGAGTTGCAGAATGTTTTGGTCAGCTGTATTTTCTAACACCAGTCTTGACATTAATGGAAAGCTTCCTCTGGTTTTTAAATAATTTTTCTGTGAATTAGTGGAAGATGGAAAGATAATTTCTTCCTTTTCTATCACCAAAGTTCAATCTATCAGGCTCTTCCCTCCCCCCTCTCCTTATCATTAGAAGATTGGTGAGGAACCACCCAAAAACAACTACTCTGAAATGGAACAAAAAAAAAGTTCTCCATGTGATTCAAATTCTGTAAATATGGACTTGATAATGGTAATGTGCTGAAACAGGTTTAATAACATTCTGCACTTAGTGGCAATTATTTCTTGTTAGTATCCATTGCTTGACAATATAACTGTGAAGTGTTTTATTGTGGGTTGTGGTTCTTAGATTTAGGTTCACAACTCGTGTCAGCAGAATGTTGTCTCATGTCACAGAACACTTTATTTCAGATCTTCCTAAATATCAGGAACTCATAATCATTGCAAATCAAGTGACATATTATCAGATCTTTATCTATTTTTTGCACATGTTGATTCAAGGGGTAATCCTGAGGTCTATCAACACTGGACAGAGCAAATGCCAAATGGTGACCTGGGTGTGTGTGGGGGGTGGAACAAATTTCATATCCATCCCTTGGAAGTGGGTATGCTGGGAGCTGTAGGGTTTTATTCAGTCCAAACAGGCATAAGATCTCACCTTGATAGAATCAAAATGTTTTTGGCCACCATCCATAATAGAAAGAATTTGCATACTCTTCAGTATTATCACAGATTTTAAAGTAATTACTCTAGAGTAAAATAATGGCAAACTACCATTTGTTTCATAAAGCAATAAAAGACAAACAGGAAAATGAAATAAATTGAGAAGTCAATGTTCGTGAACCAGTAATAAAGGTAGGCATGGCACTTACCTTTGACATTCATCCAGGGCTAATACATGTGGATGATCATCCTCAGACATTGTAATTACTGCTTCTCTGTTGAAGGCACCTCTTCGTTTCTGATCAACTGTGTGCCTTGTAATGGAAGATGTAGTAGAGCTGGTCCAGTACAAAGCATCCCAAGCCCGGTGATATGCAAGACCTTCCACAGAACCTACATCTGATAAAAAATATTAAATAAAACACATGGACACCACAATAGGAATGTAAATTATTTCTACAATACTCCGATCTTTATATTTAATGTTGTTAGATGACAGCATCTTACTAGTATCACCTTTACTGGCTGAGGAGGTACAATGTATGCATTATAGCATAAATGACCCAACTGGAACTTACAAAGAATACAGGAAGATCAAGAATAAAGCAAACTGTAATTTAAATTTAGTGTTGCAGATTGCAGTTTTTCATTCACTGGGATATGAAATAAAGGCACAAACAAGCGATCATGCCTTGCAATGCTTGAATTTTTTATATTATTTGTTTTTAGTGGAGAGGGTTGACCATTTCCCTGTACAGGTTTGTGGATCTTCTAAGTCTGTTCTTTCTTGAGGCTAAGGATATACTTAATATCCTTAAACTTATATTAGGTACGTAATAAGGAAAGGCTCTTTGGAATGAAATAAAAAAGAATAATACTGGGAATTATAGAATGCTCTACCTTTTGAGATTTGCCAGGTGCCTACTTTCAAGTTCCAGGTGCCTACCAAAAACCTTTCTTTTTTGGTGCACCTATGGCACTACATAGACTCTTCAGAGCAATTGAACTGGTTTTAATATATTATGTTTTCTTTTTTCTTTAATTGTATAAATTCTGATTTTATCTTGTTTTATTTTATAATGATATTTTAACTGAATTATTTTATCTAATGTTATTTTATTTGCATTTTTATTGTAATTGCTGCCCAGAGAGCATGATGCTAATAGGAAGCTCTCAAACAAATTTAATTAAATAAATAAATTGCTCAATGTCCACACTGAATGCTGACTAAAGCCCTAGTGGCACAAAGGGGGGGGGGGTGTCACACCTGCAACATAAACTTCCAAAACACACAGCAATAATATTGATTTGTAAAGGTAGAGAAGATAGGTCCATAGATAACAAAATCAACATATATTTATGCCTGACAGCCTAAATTAAAACACTTATGACAGTAGATAATGTTGAATACCCATTATATTCTCTCCTTTCCATGAAGCAACAGTTTGTGTTTTTCAAATGAATAGCATATTTAAATGAAGTGAACTCTAACACAATATGATATTAATAAACAAACACTCATATTATTCACCTGCTACTGACAATCTGAATTAAATCAGTAATGTGGTATATAACTGATTAACTGTCCACACAACAGAAAGCAACAGCTTGTGATTTACAGGAGCAGTGGTACAGTGATCGCATCATTACATTGCCAAATGCCATCCATCACTTTTACTGAATTTAACGAAGATGGATTATATCCCGCCAATGAGATACAGCTTATAAATATGATCATGATGCTCTTCATCTGACTTTCCTGGAGAGCAAAATAGCAATGTATAAAAATCAATAACTAAAGAAATCTTGCTAGTGATATTTTCTAATCTATATACACAACAAAAAAACAACCGAAAATCTCTATCCATTACAATCAACACAATTACTGGTGGCCTATTTTTAGTATTTAATTAATACCACAAAACACACCTACACATCTCAGATAGAAAGTATTCCCCCTTTTTAAAAAATATGTATGTAGGAGCAATGTAAGTCAGAGACAATTTGTAATTATTCCTGTTACGTCTTATCTTTGATTATTTTGTTTTAATATATTCCTATGGGAAGGGAAGATTCATACAACTGTTTACCTGTAAGGGTACTTTTACATGGCTCCTAGGGCAAAATAAAAGAAGGCATTGTGCAGTTATTCTTTTTCTCCTTAAGGTATTTATGCTGGTATGTAAAAAGATGCATGAAGTGGTGGGAAAATATGGCAGGGCTGTAAGTTGAAGAACTTTCAAACTTTCACTGGGCAACAAGCATGAATGCCACAGAATGTACTTTTAGTAAATAAAATATTGTGAAATATACCGGCACAGTATAAGATGACACCTTTTTCACAAGATCTTCTTTAGGAGCAACAGAGGAAAAAGCTTGTTTGCACTCATAGCAACTGAAGCCCTGAACACCTGTTAGACAGTATCATGGAAGTTTTCTTAGGGCAACATTAAATAATATACCCATGGGGGAAGAAGACAAAACATTGAGAAATAAATATTTTGAAGAGAACACATACAATTTAAGCACAGAACATGGAAAAACTGAACACTAACAAGTGCCATAAGTCTGTACAGTACTTGACCCAATTGGTTTTAATGGGCAAAACAGGGGTAGACAATCCCTTGGGGCTTGTGCATACGTTTGCAGTTTAAGAAACTCTACTAGCTGCTGTGGAAAGGGTGGCTAGCAACAAAGGGCAAGAAACCTGCCCAAAAGTCTGACTACAAGGCAAACATGGGGTCTCAGCTCCAACACACTAGATTTCTGAACCCACAGTTTTCAGCACCAAGAGAAACCTAATTCAGAGAAAGCATCTCTTTTTATCCTGGGTCAGTAGTGTGCGCGCTCGCTCTCTCTCTCTCTCTCTCTCTCTCTCTCTCTCTCTCTCTCTCTCTCACACACACGGACGGACGGAGAGGCCTTTCGTCTATTTACAAATCTTTGCTCCGAAGTGATTTCAGGAGCTGGTTCAAAAATTTGTTTCTTTAAAGGAAAAGTAGGAACAGTAGAGTGTAGTGTGACTGGTGCCAAAAACACAGGAACGTTTTCTGGATGTAAATGGGTGCCCATGGGCATCATGCTGCCTACTCCAGGCTAAGTACATCTCAGATAAAGCTCATATGGGCTGAATTGTGGCTAATAACTTTTTGAACATATTTAACCATATTAAATACCCCTTTATCTTCTTGTTTACCATCCTCACTCATTGTGTTCACACAATTTACCTTTTTAGAAACAGTCTGCTAATTGTTTTACTAGTCTAGGCACTGGGAATGTGGTTGCTTTCTGGCAATCTGTTCATATACGATGTTTTTAACAGACAACAGGTGGTCACCATTTGGAGACTGTGATGAAAGCAATGTTTTAAAAACAATAAACCATCTGAGGATATAATTCAACAGTTCACAGATATTACAAATTGCACAATGAGAGCACTAATTAATTCTTTACTCTTTCACAGGGCTCCTGAGGTTGTCAAAAAGCAACAAATCATCAGTGGCAGACAATTCAAAAAACCTAACATAATGAAATATAATAAAAATGAATAAACTAGGAGGATGAACAGTTATGATCTGACTTACAGACTGCTAAAATAAGAAAAAGAAATCAGGAAACATTTTCGTTAAAGAACCCATCAACAAAACAGGATACAGTTTTACAATAATATTATGTAATTCCCACTACAGAATGCACTATTCACAGAATTCTTTCTCCACAAATCATAATAAAGAAAGTTTTGGTCCAGTACATTTCTCTGAACTTGGTCCATGTAAGGTCAGAAATGTCAATTCTGAAATAACTCATTTTTGATGAGATTATATTTGATGAGATTAGATTCTGAATCAGCCTTCTGCAAATGAAAGTGCTCTTTCTGTTTGCAAAAGGGATTTTGAACTAGCCAAAGCTCCTGCTAGTGGAAGTGGAAGGGGGAGAGGGTTTTTCTTTTTTTCTTTTTCAGCACCTTAGTGCTGCAGTCCCCTTCTAGTTTTCTACTCCTCCTCCATTTCACCAAAATGATTGTTCATGAGTCAACTGCTACTTAAAAAATCTTGTTTTATAATAGCTATAATAATTATTAATATTATCAATAATAATTAATAATAATAATAATAATGTGCAGTGATGGAGCTAAAGTTCCCTAAGGTTCGCTGCAGAGCCTAAGGGTCACTGAATCCAGACATTTTCCAGGATTTCTCAGCTGCCAGTTCCTACTGATTCTCTTGCGTATATACTTAACATGTGAGGTGAGAGTTCCCAATTTTCAATTCCACCCAGACCAAAACACAGATATTTAAAAGAATAAGCATGTATCCATTTGTGTATCTAACAAGTCAACATTTAAAAAAACAGTAAATAATAAACTAATTTTCTAAAATCCTAATACTACATAGATGCTTCCGGTGGCTTCAATTCCTCATTATTCATGTACAGTTTGCCACTTATTCTATTCAGTAATGAACAGTCTCTGGCCCCAAGTACTCCCTTTATCTCTGTCCATCCCAACTTAGCTTCTTCCTCAATAGCTCACTCTGCTCCTGACCTTCTAACTGGTGGTGCCACTAATTCCTCCAACATACCATTCTAGCCTCAGAGCAAACCGGATAGAAAAGAATAGCCCCACTATTTATTCAGGAAGCACTGGAGCTCCAGAAATGCCAGTACTGTACCTCTTCCTAGTTCCAGTCCAACCAAAGACTCAAAGCTCACCTATTGACTGGTTACCTAAAGTCTAAACAGAACGAGTCTCTGTCCAATTAATTATCTTTACAACCTGAAAATCCAAGCATTCACCTGTAAACATACCCTTTGTTAGTTAAATTGAGGACAACTGAATTTGCCTTACCACAAGTGTGCACTCGTTCGCTCTCTCTCTCTCCCCCTTTCCCTTTATCTGAGTTGTTTTCTTCTTTCCTCCAGTCCCTTAATCCTTTAACTTTTCAGTTTTCTTTCCTAAGCTTCTTAGCTCTTTCATGGCATCTTCCTTGCATTGGAATCAATCCCCATCTCTTCTTTCTAACCTTACATTTCTGCTTTTTTCCCTCAACTCCCAATGCCACTATAGCTTTCTTCTTGCTCTTTTCATTTCTAGCCAAAGTTATACTGTGTAGCTGTTTTACAAACTCGACTCAAACACCAATGCCCTATCTCTCCTCCTAGAAAAGTCTCATGATCATCATGATCTTACTCTGCCTTCAATAAAATCCTAGATATTCTGAAAGGCTTTGACACAACTCTGTTGCTACCTGACTACCAGATGAAAGCACTCATCTACCCAGTCTAATGATCTAAACATCAGCCATGCTTGATTCTGTTGTGTCTGACTGTGTGCAAGACTTCATCAGGCTGATACCAGGCTAGTTTTCAGTAGAAAAGGCCAGTATCATATTGGGAAGTATGTTTCTCCTAGCAGACCATTTTAGTTAAATTCCCACAAGCATTCTTGTTCCAGAACAATTTAGTCGATGAGCATGGAGAAGCAGGCATGCTTACAGATAAATGTCCAGAGCAAACTTGCTATTATAATGGCTAAACACAATTTACTTTTGACATTTATATACCACCTTATTGCACCAACAGCAACAAAGCTATTAAACTGCTGAACACTAATTTTAAAACAATGAAATTTTAACAAAGAAAAAGAACATTAAAAAAATAAAATAGCTATATTAGGATTTTCAAACTCTTTCCAAAAGCCAAGAGGATAGGGACCAATAGTCATTCCTGAGGAAGTACATTTCAGTTTGGGAGAAACACAGGAAAAAATTATTTCAATTATGTCGAAAAGGCCTCTACATGTAATGGTGTCCTCAAAATGGCACCTTCTGCAGATCATAGGAAAGGTTCATAACAAGATATTTGCTCCCCTAGAAAATCGGGTTTTCAGCTGGTTAGAGCTATAGGGACTAAGAACAGTCAAAAGGCAATTGGCAACCTGTGCAGTTCTTTCAAGACTGGGATAACATGGTCTTAATACTGTGCACTAGTTAGCAATTAGCTACATTTTCCAACAACTGAAGTTTCTGGACACTCTTCAGGATTGCCCATTTGAAGTGCATTGCAGTAGTCTAAACATGATGTAACCCAGGCAGGGATAATTATTGCTGGGTCAGACTAGTTCCGAACAATTTGTAGATGGAGCACCAAGGAATGCAAGCGAGCTCCTTGCTGCTGCCACCACCAATGATCCACAAACAACAAAGGACCAAAGTGTACTCCCAGCTGCAGACCTGATCCTACTGGTACTGCATAATCCTTTCCAGAATAGAATGGATCCAAATCCCTAAGTCTATTTATGAGCAACATCGCTGCCTTGCCTGACTTTAATCTGAACAAATTTAGTCCCAGATTTGAACAGGATTTTAATGTTCCCTTCAATTGCTGGAAACTTTAATCTGTGATTACCAACAACTGAGTATGTGCACCCATTTTATGCTCACTGTTACCCTTCCAAAGCATCCATTCCACTTTCACACTTCATAAGTTAAAGCTAAAAACAAAGTAAAAGCAATAACGTCCCCCCGCCTCCACAAAAAACAAGCAAAAATGTTACAAGATGAGGTCTGTTCTATTGGGCCACATTGTTATCCTGTAGTACACCCTAAAATACCAATTTCTCTTGCTACTGCAGGGGAAGTTTGGTAGAAAGAGCAGGCTTGGAGAGAGGGGTTAGGAACGATTCTCAACCGTGACTTAGCTTTCTTAGCAAGAAGCTTCTCTGCTCAAAGTTTCCTGATACACAGCTTTAACTCCTTGAAACCAGTTATATTGTTGTAGGGTCTAGCAGTTCCTTCAAATATTTATAAACATTTTACACAGTCCTGAACTACATTATAATCTATACGTGCGAAAAAAAGTATGGCTCAGTTGTTATGTGGCATTTAATTTAACCTTTTTATTTATTTATTTTGAACTGAAGGTTAATTTATGTTTTTTACTTTTATGCAGATTCTTGGCTAGTTTATTTCTTATTTTTACTGAATTTATCATGCCAGCTTTATTTTCTATTTTTATCATGTTAATACTAGTATTTTATTATATAGATTTTATATTATTTTTAGATGTTTGTGTTTTTATTGTTTGTTTGCTCTATTTTAAAATGATTGCATCATGCCTAAACAATTCGTTATAAATAATAAGCAGAAGAAGCAGTTATAAGCATCTGATTTACTCCAACTGAAAAGATTTGGAAAATGAAACTAAGAAATGTCTAAGGTAATTGAGATATTCTGTCCCTGCAAACTTGACAAAATAAGCTGGAGAAAATAATTTAGTATTTTCCCTGTATCATTTGTTCCTTATTCAGGAAGTGAGAAAAAAAGAGATAAGCACATGGAAATCTCTGACCAGTTTTGCAGCTGAAAGCAATACAGAAATGTGTGTATGTTGCTATACCAAAGGCCAAAGGAAGACAGATTTAACTGGAAGTGTTGGAGGACTTGGGTTTGTTAACCCCACTTCTATGCTTGACTTAGGCTTTCTCTGTTAAAGGTTTCTGGCTTGTATTTCCAATCTTGTGGCCATGGCACAATCATTTCTGAGTCAGAATGCGAGAACAGCAACGCCATCTCCTCTGGATGCAGGGGAGTTGGTCCCTGCATTTTTTCTGGAGAAGTTGATTGTGGCCATGATGCTTTCCCATACTTTAGTCTTCTCCCTGAGCCATCAACCTTGGACCCTCTTCCTCTGAGGACAATAGATAAGAATTCTCTGAGGATGAGTTTGAAATATGACACGGGGTACATTTCTGAATGTAATATCAGCAAAATCTATTTTTATTGTGAAACTGGAAGCAACCCTATCTTTCATGCCAGGCCTAGCTCAGCTTTAAAGGGGTTTCATATGGGGCTCAATAGTAGATCAACACAGTCAAAGTAAACATGTAGGATGAATGCCTTAGATGTAATCGCTTTGGCTATTATTTGTATGAAGCATAATAAATGCTTAAAATCAAGTATCAATAAATCATTTGATCAATTTCAAATGATTGTCCGACTTTGAAAGGTATATTCTGGATCAACACACAATTTCACCTTCAGCTCACATTGATATTGCAAAGTGAAAATGTTCTTCACAGAAATTCAAAAATGCATGGAGGACCTGTATTATGTACCATGATCAATAAACTCTAAGATAAATCTAACTTAAATAATTAATTCAATAATTTCTATGCGGCCCAATAGCTGAACCTCTCTAGGAGGTTTAGAAGCATTCATAACATACAATACAGAATACAAATGGAATAAAACTATCATAGAATTCCTCTACAGAAATTTTAAAACTGAATTTAAACTGTGTAAACAATTAAAGCAAGTTAATAGCACTAAGTCTGTTAAGAGCTGCTGATATATCCCATCCTAACACCCTGGTCACCCTGTGTCATGTACAGCCAAAGAATGAGAGAGCAGTCATAACCTACTGATGAAAGTATCACAAAGTTGGCAGCAGGTGGACCTCAGAGGGCCTGAGTAGGGAGATTGTTCCATACTTGGAGGGATGGTGCTGAGAAAGCCTCAGATTCTTGATTATATTGTCTGATAGGCTTAAGTCAGGTGATGTGCTCCAACAGGTGTTGAAAGCCATTTGACATGCAAGATCAACAGCTGCTGAAAAGAGCCTTATTTATGTATTGTTTTTATCATGCTGTTTTTGATTGGGCTTTTAATGTGTTTTTAGGTTTTGTTTCACTCTTGATAGTACATTCACTAGCTGCCTTGAGCACTCAAGAAATCATTAAGTAGTTGGGGGAAACAAGTGAGTTGGTGATACAGCCTGAGAAATTTGCCAAAGGGTGGTGGCTGAAATAAAGAGTGCACATATGTAAGAATGAGAAAGGATCAGCACACAAGGCTTACCTAGCGGTACATTTCAGTCTCTGTTGCTACGTAAGCCTTCTATTAATGGAACTGTAACAGGATGTAAACTGAGTTAGTAGAAGAGCACTACATGCTACACCTCATAAATATGGGAGCAGAGATATATGAGGAGATGCTATATGTCCCAAATATTTCTGAGCATGCAGAAATAAAATTATATGCTTTGAAAGCAAATTCTGAGTGTGAGAATGCCTGTTTTTGACAAATACGTTTTTGTGAAAGTGTGGAAAGACAGTGCAAAAACCTTACAAAAGAAAATAACCACTACAAAAGAAAATAACCACTAAAGCAAAAAGCACAGTAATACACAATTGAACATCCTTAACAGATTGTGTCAGTTAAAACAGACAGTTATTTTATATTAAGAATGCATTCCTTTTTTCCCCTCTATAGTTCCTTTCCATAGATCTAGCAACAGTTATTGATGCTTTGGTTACATCATGGTTACACAATTGCAAGGCCCCTTGGTTCATTTCAGAAAAGTAGTACAAAACTACTATAAGAAAGAAAGAAATATTGATTAACATACAAACAGAGGCAACCTTTCGATTTTGAACACTGATACAATGAAAAATATGACAAAAGAAAATCAATATAATCCTCTATATATGGGGAAAAAGACTAACACAAGCTACTTTTCTTATTCTGCTCTCCTGCCCAATATATTTCTTCTTTTAACCTTTCTCTCTTGCTCTCGCTCTTTCTCTAAGTTCTATATCTACTTATGAAGCATTTGAAATATAGTGTATAGTCTGATAAACAAAGCCAGGTTCAAATTCCAATGCCTTATAATACTCAAAGCTGAATAGTGATGAACCATAGTATGTGTGTGTGAATCTCCCAAAATTAGTCAGAGTTCTTCCACACATGAAGAGTACCTTCCTCTTACAGGAAGTCATCTTCTTTCACAGAAGCAATTTCTGAATCCCAATCAGAAGGTTAGGGTATCAGCTTGTTAGTGTATCAGATACGGGAAGGCAGACTTAAGATGAGGGAGCAAGGAAATTAGCCTGCTCTGTTGTTTAGAATAGTGCCCCGATGTGCACTATGAATTAAAAATTCACGCCTCTCTATGCTAGATGGGAATAATTTAGGAGGAGGAGGAGATAAGTTGATGTATTTTCTGTTTTATAGACTACAGAGCCTCTCCCAACTGCAACCATAAGATGAATAATATTGCGACTGACATCCAGTTCTCAAACCAAGTATATTTAGCACAGCAAGGAAAGCCTCATGGGCATGAGAATGAGAAGAGGGGTGCGGGGATGACAAGACATGTCTGAATAACAAATCAAGTTTTCTTTTCCAGGCTGGCTAAATTCCTGAACAAGAGCATTCCTAGAAAGTAGGAATTCTTCTCAAATTCATTCCTTGTGATATTTGATAAGATATTACCTGATTCACATTTCCCAGATAATGTTTGGATCAGAACTTCCAAGCCAGTCATCTACTAGCTTTCCTAAAAGTACCAGTGAGATTACTTTCTCAGAAACATTAGGAGAGGAAATACATTTCTAAATGTTATTCTTTTTCTGAAAAGGAGACCATTAAGAAAAAAACTAGTGAATTTTCAGAGTTTAAGACAGCTCCACACTTTCTTCCCAGGGTGAAGAATGCATTTGTGCACGTGTGCACATATGCATAGCAATGACTATAGTGTAAGCTACAGGTGAGAAAGTTCAAGGGATTCTGAAGGTGAAACTTGAGTAGAGTAGTGGATATAACTTAAGACACCACCACTTTTTCATGACTGCCCAGTTATGAACATCTGAGTCAAGAATAACCACAACATACAAATGAGCAAGCTTGGAAGTCCTGCCTCATCCTTGAGTGGCAAGTGGGGAGAGGGAAAGAAGGGAAGAATAGGAAGGGAAGAAAGGAAAGAGGGAAAGGGAAAAAGGAGGGAAAATGCAGCAGTGTTGCAACTAGTTTCATAGTAGAGGCAGAACTACAGTACTTTTCCATGCTCATGAAAAACTAGCATATCCAAACTAGTGTGTTTTGGAGTTAATGTTGCTTTCTGTAACTTTGTACTGTATTTGGTTTGAAACAGTGCCTCCAAAGCATAAATCTGATACAATTGCAGGTGATACACTGAAGAAAAGAGAAAAAAACACAATCACTAAAGTGGAAATAATAAAGTGATCAGAGAAAGGTGAGATGCCATCTGTCATTGGGAAAGCATTAGGCTTTAGTCATTCAACAATCAAACTCTCTCTCTCTCCCCAGTACCTGTACTCACTTTATTATTATAAATTAAAATTTAAAATAATTAAAATTCTGTATTGTGTTTAAGATGTTCTAGTGTATATGGAATTTTTTCTTAAGTGTTTTATATGCTTTTATATATGTGATCTTACATACAAATTTGATTTAACGATGACCTCGGGAATGGAACCCATTCTTAACCCAGGGATGGGGTGAACTATGTTTTATCAGGGAAACAAATGGCATTGCCATAGAGGCATGCATTTAAAAATGCACCTAAGCTTTGGTGTTTTCATGCAATTCAAACATTCTGGCAAGACTTCATCTTGTTCAGATTCCTTATGAATTGTTCCTTCCATGATATCAAATCTTAGCATAAGAAGGCAGAAATCAAAGTAAATTCATCTGATTCCCCAAAACTGTTGTGACTTACCAGTTATAATATGTTAGAAACAAATAAAAGTGAAACCAACACAAAAAGTCAAAATTTTACCACCAGCAGTATGCTTTAACAAAACAACATTAAGGGAGCAACCATGCCTTAAAGACACATATAGGCAGAATGGAGAGACCTTGACTTCCAAATGCAACATGCAGAACAGCCTGAAAAACCCCCCATAGAAGCACTATTCCAACTTCTTTTAGCTTGGCTATAGTTCCTCTCCCCATCTCCAGAGGCACACACATGCAAACACACACACACTACAGGGAAAACCTCTGGTTATTGGAAATCCTGTGGCATTGGTATGGCCATTCAGGTTTTAGTCATATTAGTAGAGGTTTTCTAGCACAGGAGGAGGCCAGGTCTGTTTCAACCTCTACCATTTCTAATCTATTAGTTAGATACAAAATTCAGGTCATAATGGCTCTTATCCAGGAAAACCAAAACAAAACAAAATACTACCACCAATGCCAACAACTCAAAGACCACAATATTTGCCCCTCTAAAATTCCTGATTTATCTCAGTAGAAATTGTCATGTAAAAGTGATCTACATGATGTCTACTAACTTGGTGTACCTGATCTTTCAGGTTAAACTGCCCCCCTCACCCCCCCACACACACACTCTAGAAAATATTGACCTTATGCATACAACCTGGTATATGAAAATGTAAATATAATTTACATCATGTTTAACTGAACATGGTGAGTTAAACTGTTCTTACGTTTATTTATGGTGGTTAAGGCTTGTCAGTTACTAATATCCTTGTGAATTCTAAATCTGTTTTCAGTGAACTGGAAACATGTGAGATAATGGGTTGTTTATACACTGTAAATCTACTTTCAGTGAGCCAGAAATGTGTTAGATAATGGGTTGTTTATGAGTTGCAAATCTGTTCGGTGAGCTGAAAATTTGTCAGATAATGGACTGTTTATGAATTCTAAATCAATATTCAGTGAGTTGAAACTGTGTTTGATAATGGCTTGTGTATGAGTAGTAAATCTGCTTCCAGTGAACTGGAAACATACTAGATAATGGTTGTTAGTAAATCTGTATCCAGTGAGCTGAAAACATGTTAGCTAATGTGGTGCTTGTGAGCTGTAAATATGTTCTAGTGAACCGGAAACCAGTTTAACAAAAGCTTTCTTACAAATTTGATTTGTATGCACAGAAGATGTTACACTGTGAGCAGGCACTGGGTAACCATTTTAGTTTAGGGTTCTGTGAAACACAAACTAATGAGTTTATTTGTTTGTGGGAGGCATTGAGTGGTGAGTATGCCATTGCAATGAGATACAGACTAATAGCATCTTGCATGTCACCATTTCTGAGTGCCTTGAGCAATGGTTTGCCTGAAATATAGATGTGTTTTTAATTAAATGTTGATTCAAAATGGAATGTCAACTTAACCAAGACAGTGGAAGCAATCATAATTTTCCTACTTATCATGTATATAATACTTTAGATTTTTCAAAGCATTTTTCATATATTAAAGTTCTTAGAAGCAATCTTATAAGATGCTTTATTAATGGTTTTCTCTCACTGCAGATGGGGAAGCAATGTATTTCAGAAATACTGATTATATTAGTCCCCTTGGTAAGTTCATGGCTGGGGCAAGAATACAATCAGGGAGTTTCTTAGAATCATAACTTAGTTTCTCAACCAGGATATTACAGACGAATAAATTCCATCTGAATTATGAGAAATATTCCATAAAATGTTCTATTTAATTATGTTGCTTGACAATCTGTTCATGAAACAAAAGTAAAAATGTAGCAATCTAGTAAGGAGACTCGGGTCGTCAAGATTTTCTCTACTATCTCTCTTTTTTTCTACTATTGAAACAAAGCATGGTATTCACAGTCCTATTATATCAAATTCCACTTGCTATTTTGAACCGTTTTGGGACTGCAACTATTTTATATCTCTTGGTGAAAATTAAGGAAGCTTTAGGGATCTAAGCAGTGTGAATTCCCTATCAAAAAGATCGATCCACCATACTTTCAAAGAACCCCAGACTGCAATGTTGTTCACTGGTGGATGCTAAAGTTCTTCAAAAGCAGTTACACAGTTTTAATTTCTGTAAACCTATAGAAATTTTAGTTTCCAGTCATAATTTACATTGTTTCTGACTTTACATAGCTATATTAATTGACTTAATTCATGATCAGGATGCATATAACAGAGCAACATATCTAATTCTCAATTTAACTAGCCAAACTGGTTTGGTGAGAAACGTAATATATTTGCTATTGGACTTGGAGGGTACTTAAAAGCAATATTTCATGTAATAATAATTTTCATTAAAAACTGTTTTGATCATAGTTTTAATTGCAATTACTCTTTGGAGGGCAACAAAAAGAATACTGCAACAACAAATATGAAAGTAAAGCAGAGTAAAATATGACACCATATCACTTTGTTGAAATCAGTGGAGAACAATGACCCCAATGATTTCAATACTAAGAACGAAAGAGGCTGCAGCTACAAAATGGCTGGGAGGAGGAGCTCATTTCACAGAAATCCTCTCATCTTAGCTTTCCATGCCACAGGCAACCCCATTCAGTAGGGTCCTCTTGCTCTTGATAGAGCTTCCATACAGTCTGGGGCTTCTGTATAGCTTGAAGTGCATGATTCTACCTAATCTTGGAAGCTAAGCTGGGTTGGGCCTGGTAGAAATCTGGACAGATGACTCGAATATTGTGAACTGCCCAGACAACTTTGGCTATGGACAGTATAGAAATGTAGTATAATAATTAATATAATTAAGTACTGTAATGTAGTAATAATTTTGGAGGGACTACCAGGGGAATAAGGTGGTGAGAAAGATTTCACCTCACACTTATTAGGATTGAACCTATCAAGTTAAATAAAATTTATCCTCAGGTAAGTAGGTATAGGATTATAGTACAAATATTTAAATGAATGTGCATATTAGCAATACATTGGCTTTTTGAAATCCTGAATAAAGTGCATCATAACCACAATGTAATACGCAGAAGATACCATTCACTATGAGAAGGAAAAAAAGTACAATTTCCTTCTTCATTATGTGAATAGACTGCTATCAAAAAACTCTTAAAAAGTACACCTTAAATTTTCAGCCCCACAAATTAAACTAATTAGAGATTCACTTATTGCAGTTGTGTCTTCAAGCATGAAACAGTGGAATTGAAAAAAAGACATTTACTTACTTTCAACTATCACTTTTCTGCCAGACCAATCATCTTTAATAAGTTGTATGTTTCCAAAGTGTGCATCACTGAAGAAAATTCGGTTAGTACCTCTTCCTTTCTGACTGTAATCAAATGCCAGTGCTATTACATTTTTGAAATAGTCTGGATTTTCATAAGGTTGCACTGGTGAATTTAAGTTTGTCTCATCTGAAAGATGTATAGTTTTTAATATTGTTCTTCCTGAGTAAAGCAAGTAGCCATCATGTCTTAAACATGTAACGCCATCCTCTGCCAAATAGCCATGTGCGCAAGCACATGTTCTTTGCATATTCCCCCGATAGAGGCACAGTTGCTGACATCCGCCATTGCTCTTCGCACAGATGTTGGTTCCTGCAGGGAAAAAAGTATCAATCAGATTTGTATAACTTACCATAATGCATTGATTTAATGATGCTTTAATGCATATATGAAAAATGGTATTAATCCATGCATTTATAGAAGCAATTCTATTAAATCATTCATGATTTTTTAAAATAAAAATCATTATGTGATAGCTAAAGGATTCTGGAAACTTCAGTGTATTCCCTAAGGATTACTATTACAACTATTTCAGCCGCATATGTACAAAGACATTATAAACGATAATACTTTTCTATTTTACTTTGTAATTATTATAACAATTTCCATAGATATGATTTTTTTTTGTTTAAGCAGATGAACTTGGAACTAGTACATTTAATTTCAACAGGGCTTACTGCCAAATTAGCACATGTAGGCTCACTTTAAAAGTACACAATAATGCGTTATTGTTCACTAATTCACTAAAATATTATTTGGATCCAGACCTTCGACAAATAGAAGGGCTATTTCTGCCAATGGCTTTTGATTTACTAGAATACTTCCACTAGCAGAATGGAGATGATATTCACTAAATTTCCCTTCTGCCTAAAACCCCTAAAACTCTGTTCTGGAAACTTGGGGGATTCTTTGGTGTAGTGTGGGAGGTGGCTCTGGGGGCAGTAATGGAAGAAGCAAATGAGCTAAAGCTGTCTCTATTAACACCATCAAAAGCATCTTAAACAGAAGTCCACTCAGGAAGTGCTCCCACTGATGGGAGAAAACTCTCAATTCAATTACTAACATTGAAGTCTTAATATTATATTTGAAATATATAAGAACATATTACCATCTTTTTAATTGTCTTGCTGCTCTGTTATGCTAGGTCATAAGCCTGCATTGCAATATTTGTTACATTATATTTAAAAAGGTCTGGTTACAAAAAATGGATACATTCAGAACCAACTGCAAACTGTTTTGGTATATCTTACATTAGTAGTACAACTTAATGTAATTGTCAAAACATTTTATTTCAACTTTTTAATTTAATATGTATAGTTGATATAGCATAGTTTCTTTTGTTTTGGATCAGGTCCTGAGTTCCCATTACTTGCAAAAATGTCATGTTAGATAAAGGAGGGTCGTAATTGAGGGCTGCATCAGTGAGGGTGTTCAAGATGATTGGACAACCACTTGTTGGGTATTACATGAGTGCAGCCAACTGGAACTGGGACCCAGGAGCCCCCTTCTGACTTGCTAAGTTTCTATGTAATTGCCATTGATTTCCCTTCATCCCTACACTTCTTTGTACTCTCACAAAAATCCAAAGCCCTCCATTTATAGAAGGCCCACTTAGGATCCAATTCTATTTGATTCATGTTTTACTTTTCAGAACACTATTGATGTTGATAATAACTACAATGAATTTTAATTATAGAGCTATTCACATTCACCCAATCCCGATTTGACTAATACAAGTAACTAGTGTTGACAAGTATAAACACTGTTCATATTGTGTGTCTATATGTGTATGTGAGTGTTAACCACATTAAAGCAGTCTATCAATTACTGTCCAATTTAACAATTTCCACTTCAATGGAAAACATCTATTTACATGTAGAAACATGTTCAGTACTTTTGGTACAATGCTAATGGGAGAGAAACCATAGGCACAATTCAGAGAATTGCTCCCTTACACTGATGTAGCCCTTCATAGCAATCCAAGGCAGCCAAGAATAAGAAAGCCCAAACCTCTTTTTGAGCTAGATACCTATCACATATCCCATAAACAGTTGCTAGATCTCCATAAATATAATGAACTTGTTCTTGTGCCCTTAACACAGTCACTTGATATTTAGGAATGAGCAGTGAAAGGTTTCATACTCCTGCAAATCAAATAGATGCTAAAGGCACAGCTGCAGAGGACCAGTTCAAAAGATGGCAAACTTAGCCATGCTATTTAACCTGGCAGTGTTTTGTTCTTGGCTGGGAGATTTTGCATGTAGTAGCACTAAAATCTTTGCCAATTGAGTTCATTGCAGTACCTGGCTGTTATGTGACATCTGACACTGAAGTATGTTTGGGGTTTGCAAGGGTACAGGTTCAGTATCAGAGTAGGAAAGAAGGCACAGAAGGATCATTTCATCAGAAAATAGTTCATTTGTGTGTCATACTTCATGTCTCCAGTGTCTCTAGTAATATGTGGCATCTTTTCTTTGCCAAGCAAGTACATAATTGAGCACTATCCAATGAGTCTCTATCTGCAACTGTATAAACCAATACAAAATGGAGATAGCAAGACTTTTTCCTTTGGACATAATACAACAAACTTAAGCATTTTGAAACTCATTGAGTACGAGTATTAAATAAATGAGCTCTTAACTTTGGATGAACAATCTCTTCCTTTTTTAAATAGTGGCTCCTATCCACAAAGAAACTTAAAAACACACACCAGATATTGGTCTGCAGTGATGCATGGAGTGCTGTCTTGAAAAATTCATGCTATCTCATGCATAGTTCTTTCTGTGCTTTCAGCCTTCGCCAATAACTACAACAAATGCCACCAATAACTTGATCTTCTAGCTTCCTAGCATGAATATGCAACCTGCGTTCATGTCAGTTACTAGACTTCATATTCTAGCAAGTGAGAAGAACTTAACTGTTTCATTTAGATGTTAACAATGATTACATCTGTGCAAATAAATCAAATATGTTGGGGACATAATTAGTTTTTTTTACAAGAATAGTTTAGCAGGCAAGAAAGGTCAATGTCTCCTTTGAAAGGGTGTGTGTATTAGGGTAGGCATTTCATCTGGAGTTTGGTATGAAGTCTGGGGAAATAGGAGTGCTTCTACTTGGATCTTCATTCCTTGTCTCAATGCCTTCTTTCTTGAATTTGATTAACAAATTCCAGTATTCCTGGTATATGCATAATTTTGACAACACTTATATAGCCCGAATGACCTAAACAAATTTTAGTGTAAATGTAAATCTGTCCTTTTTTTCCAACTACTTTTTACTTAACTGATATTAACAGTATTTTAAACCATGAATCTAGAAACTGAATTAAGGCTATTGCCATTTAGGCTCATTAACACTGAAGAAGTAAGCATCTCTACTGGAAGGTCACATTAAAGGGTACATATTAAAGGATAAAACAGGTGTTTTAAGTACAATAAAATTATGCCTGTGCTTTCTCCCATCTCAAAAGGTCATAACATGAATTCATTACAACTTTTAACCTATGTTATTTCTGTCTTAAAACTTTTTAAAAAATAGTTGAAATGAGATAGAAAATATTTCAAAATATTTTCACCTGTTTTTTCCCCTTTGTCTTCCTGGCTCACTGACAGCCCCTCCCAAAGACATTAACCACTGTAGCCTAGTAAAATTTGAAAAATGTATTAAAATCACTTGGATATGAAGAATTTTTTTTCAAATGGTCAATCAATCTAATTCTACAGTGTTGATTCATTTTCCCCATGTTCCCATTATTGTCTTATCTAATAAAATCATGTTTTAGACAAAAGAACACTTAACTAGAAATTCAATTGCACAAGTGTATAAATAGACAGCAACTCTTAAAAACTATGTCTGGGACACAGCTCTTCTGTAGTACAATATGAAAAGGTGAATATTTTTACACATTTTGATTTTGAAATGTAACATGCACAAATGTGGGTCTTAACCCATCAAAACAAGCATTTTTGAAACATCTAGAAGATTAGATATGCTAGTCTGTTGCACCAAAAACAACAAACCATCTTGTGATGCAATTTGGTCTAACAGATTTATTGTACTATTTGAGTAAATGGACTATAGATCATGAAAACTTATGCCACAATAATTCTATTAATATTTTAATAATATGTAATGACTTACTTTTTGTTTTAATTGTATACTAAGTTATTGCTTATAAGCACTTATTTAATAAATTGTTAAAGCAAAATAACAACCTTTTATTTATGAGTTCTTTATTTCATATAAATTTTATTTCAATAAAAACACATGTAGCACCTCACAAAATAATACAGAGAGAATAGATTTTGGAATCCTCTGAGTTCAGAAAGAAAAGGCTGTTTGTATTCCTGCATATATGCAGAAACACACTCTTTAGTTGATCAAAAAGATAACCTGTCTAACAAAGAACTCTAGCATTCGTACTTATTTCCCTGTAACAGAAGAATAAAAAATCTTCACAATATTATGTTTTCTAAGGTTGTACTGGTTGATAAATACCTGTCAAGTGGTTATTAGGTTTGTGAATGCTTGTTTAATAAGCTAATGTAGAAGTTCAGGAGCCTTCAACATTACCCTAAGCAATATAAGCATCACTTGCAATGCATCCCGTTCATAATAAGTCATCCAGAGTTCCAGACTTTACAGTAACATAAGTTTAAAACAAAAACAAAGCACTCTAGATTGTGATGTATGAACAGGGCCAGTGTTCAGCAATTTTAGGGAGTAGTAATAATAAAATGAACCAGTGTAGTTCTGGTAATCCTATTTTTAGAAAGTTGCACCAACAACTCCAGATACATACACTGTAAGGTGAAATTCTTATGGAAAGAAAACCATGATTTTACAAAGTTCCCTTCCTCCTGTTTACACTGCTAATGTAAGTAGCATAGCCATATATTTTGTGTACCTGTAAAGAGGTTGTCCCCTAAGGATGAGGAAGCAAAGCACTATTAATTTTATGTACCTTTGTCTAATCATGTGTCTCTCACTACTCTGCCCGATTTAGCCACTATGGACTAGAAAATTCATTTCAAGAGACTATGGGGCAACAGATTTTTGTTCTTATTACCAGCAATTCTTCTACAGTAAATATAAATAACCACTGCATTAGGCATTTTATTAATTCATGTTTCTTTTTGCTCAGTAGATAAGGTATATTCTATTTTATTGAACAAGTCAGGCGAGTTTGCTATATGTTGTTTTGTATATATCTACATATGTTCTAGTTAAAGTGGATCTTACATTACCTCACAACTCCTTCTGAGTGACATACCGTAAATAAGCCTTCACTGTGATTTTATAATTTCATACCACTTCATATCAGTATTGTATAAAAAAGAGATTTTTAGAAACTAAAACAATTCAAGGATACTCAATTCAGTTCTCCCTTTGCTAATCCAGTGAGGACGGACGCTAAAAAATGGATTAATTTCTCTGGACCTAGGAAACAAAGACTGAGTTCTAACAACATGATAACTCACACTCAAGGGCTGAGTGTGGATTGCTTGTGGGCTGTCATTATTCCATGACCTGTTGGGGAATCATGTTGTCTGAAACAAGCTGAGGTTGCAAACCAACTCCCAATTCACCATCAACCAACACACCATGGGTTCTCTTCATGGATTGTTCATACTGGCTGTTTGAGCAGGTGGGTTCAGACAAGTTATTAACCTACATCTCAAACAAGGACCTATCATTCAACACAATGAACACACACTCTAGATTATGAAAATAAGGATACATGGTTTTCTTTTCACTGGAAACTCTTGACATTTAAGGGGGTAGGTTATCTCCCATAAAATCCCATCAATTCCATCTTATCTACCACAAGGAAGTGTAAACTTTCTAACTCAGAACAGGCATCTCAGTAGTAGATACCATGAAGGACATATTGGAAGGATATTTATCACAGTCTTCCTTCCTCAAACACAGCTTGCACTGGTCTGTGCAGCAAGTTTATCATCCCTCTGTAATTACTGGAACAACCTTTAAACTAAACACTCAGAATCTGGAAATGAATAAGATAGCAGATTTTTCATGGCAGTGATTTTCCTTTTCGGTGGAATCCTCTTTTCCTCTCAGGGGACACCTGACGTTACACTCATGCTGTTTTGCATCTGAGCTTAGGTTTATGGTCAAGGAAAGAAAACAGCTGAATCTCAGATTAGTTTTCTAACATCAGAAGTAGGCAGTTGGGAAAGGAAAATTGTCCAAAGCAAGTCAAACTCAAACCTGCTCTTTTACATAAGCACAACAGTATCTTTCTGTACCTAATCTTAGGTTAAGAACAACAACAACAACAAAAGGTTTCTGGGTCACACTACATGTCCAAATAGCATACTATTTATAATAGTGACTAGAAAAATGCCCTTTGGAAGATCACAAACTGGGTATAAGAGGAACAATTTCCGATTAGTTTCTCACCAGCATCTGGTATTCATAATCCTATTTCCTCTGAACATGGTATTCAATTTAGTAATCAAAGTTGATAACCAGTGAGAAATTTACTATTAATGTAGTTCTATGAAATTGTAATCTCATTGCTCAGTTGTAAAGTTTCTGTAAGGTATTTATTATGTTAAATTGTTATTATATTGACTTTTATATTGTATTCATATGTTTTTATGTAAACCACTTAGAGATTTTGATATTATGCAAAATATGACTAGCATAAATAAAGACACAATCTTTTTAAAAAATATATTCTAACTATGCTTTTTATGAACCACTGAGTGAGATCACAATTGAACTATCCAGCACAACTCTTCCCTTTATATGAGCTACCCTGAAAGAATGCTTCACCCTCAGAATTTACCTCTTGGCAGTGAAGAAACCAAAATGTTTCTTGTAGAAGTTTGCCTCACTAAAAGAGTAAAAAAAGAGGAAAAAAGGACGTTCATGACAGTCAGAACTAAAAATGAATTTGAAGACTTGTGGAGAAATATTCTTTTTGAAAAATGTAGAGATGTAGGTAACCCTAGGAGAATCTATTAGAATGTCTCACTCCGAAAGCCACATTCATCCAAGGCAATGAAGGGAAGTACCGACTGCTTGGAGAGAAGAGAGGCAAATGGGAGAAGTCAGGATAGCAGTTGTCGCTACCCTGTGGCATCTCCTGGAAGTAACAAGGAAACACTACTTAGCTAGCCAGAGTCCTGAGGGAGATGGTGTGGTGCAACAGGAGATTGCTACTTAATAAAATGGTGGGAGGATTAAGAGAAGATTGCCGAAACAAGGCAAAGATAAAAGGAGGAGGGCACTCCACAGGAGAGAAAGTGAAATCGCATGAAAGAAGAGAACAGCAGGGAAGCAGATGCATCAAAACAGGGGAATCAGGCTCTTTGACCTTGATGGATTCTTTGCCCACTTTTGATCCAGTGATCAGAAGCATGTAAGGACAATCATGTGAGGACAATGTGCTTTTTTGGATACTGACTTGCACAAATCTGTCTATTTTACATAAAGTTCCTTAAGTTTTGGTTTAATGTACAAAGTCTGTTGATTTCAGACTAATAAATTTATGAGCTGGCTCAATTCATACAATAGTGAATCTGCACCAGCACAAAGCTAGCAAAACAGAACCCATGGGGACTGAATCATGGACACATCTTGAATTTCAATTTCCTATTGGATTTCTTACACATACTTATGCTGATACAAACTATCATATGGAACTAAGAGGAAAATCAGTTACAGTTCTACAAGTGCTTGTACGAGTGTTGTGAAAGCATAATGTTCCAGCATACTGTGCAAATGCTTGTATAAAGCTTGTGGAATTCCACTAGCACTATCTGAGTTGGTAGAGTGACAGCCCTGCATCTTGGTCCTACACTGTAGATAACCACCTGGGTCTTTGACTTTTTCCTGAAGGTAGTGAAAGCTAGCATTGTTCACATTAAAAGAAAAAGGAAAAAAAATCATTTCCCTCCAACAGGTTACAGAGAAAGCATTAGGTCAAGTATCCTTCAAGAAGACACTTTCTGTGTAAGGGGATGTTGTTTTGTTGTTGCTGTTTTGTAAATGAAGGCGTTTTTTCTTCTATAATAATAAAATAATACTTTTTGCGAACCAAAGAGTATGACATATATCTGGGTTAGGCACTAAATGTACAAGCTCAAACTTTCATACCAGCCTTACTCAACCTCTTTAAACAAGTCCATGAGGTAATTTACTAAAGAAAAAGATGAGGAACGTAGCAGAAAAACATGTCTATCCTATGGGATAACTTCTGTTATTGCTTAACATTAATCCACTGTCATACCATAAATAAAACAAAACTTGGAATAGTTTTATTTATAGTATATGTTACCATATTTCTGTATGAGACAATATACTGAAAAGAAACTGGATGCATATGGAATATAAACAATATATTCAAGTCTATAGGGCCAGAATGTTATGGAGCCCAGAAATGGGGTGGGAATTTTCTCCTTCAGGATTTTTTTTCTTGTTTTGAACAAGCTTAGGGGGATTTGAGAACCAAGGAGGAAGAGAGCTCCACAGAGGATGGCAGCTCCTGAGTGTCTCTCAGCTTATGCTCTCTCTACCTGAAAAGGGCAGAACAGAAAAATGCTCTTACGTGTAGGGTTGGATATGTGTCAGATTTCCCTGACAAGATAGATATATAGGGGAGGGGTTAGAAATCCCATATTAAGGTCAATTCAGAGGCTGAAGTGCCTTTGAAACTGAGGTCTTCCCAGAATAAATTATTGTCTAGACTTTTTGTGAATTCTTGTTTGCCCTGAATCCCTTGTTTACCCTGAAAGGTTCTGACTCTCTCCCTCGCTCTCACTCTGTGTGTTGCTGGATTTGAATGCTGATTCTGACTCTTTGTGGATTCTAGCCTTGGAACATTCTCTTAAATAGAGCTATGTACCAACAGCCTTTGCCAAGGCTTTTTGATTATTTTTGATTAAATGCTTTGCCATGAGCTTTGGAAAGTTGATCTGTATAACCTGGTCTGCTGCAATAAATATGTCATTGTTGTTTGTGTTCCGTGCTGAGTTAACAGAGTGCATTGGAAAGGTACACTGTCACTCTGAGCACAGGGTTGGAGCAAGGAACTCAGTCAGAGCTGATAACACAGAAATGGCCTGGAGGTAACTAATGATTTATATTCAGCAGTTGCAGGTGGGTATGCTTCCTTAAAGGCTACTTCTGCTTCCCAAGTAGACCCTTTTAGGTAGTCTCTTCTTCCTGGACAAAAAGGTTCAACTGTGACTATGAATATTCCAGCTTGTCACCCCACTGCCATAAAGAGGCATGGAATGACATTAAGGGGGTTCGAAGGTTTTTGGGAACCCTCAGGAAAGACATCCCATTACCAAAACAGATGGTCCTGTAAGCGTTGTTCAGCTACATACTCAGCACCTATTGCTCCATGCAGGGAGCCACTGCTGGGAAATAGGTCCCAGCCCTACTTTTCTAAGGACATATAGTGGTATGAAGAAGTCACAAGAGGTGCCCCTGCATCTGGACAGTGGCCATTTCACTGCAGCTGGGATGTTTCTACTGCTTTCTATATCATGTTCTATAGGTGCATTCAGTAATCTGGACTTCTCACAATAGATAGCTTTTGGAATTTATAATTTATGTATTTATTTAGAAGGCTTCTATGCCGCCCCATTCGCCGAAGCCTCGGGGCGGCTCACAATAATAAATAAGAACAGTATAAAACAATATAATATGAGTCGACCTGTCCCAAAAAATAAAATAAATAAATAATATTAACAATTAAAATAGCATTTGAATAAAAAGGTCTTCACCTGGCGCCAGAAAACAAATCACTTCCTGCACTCTTGTCCTGGCCACCCATGCTCTTGACCTTGCATTCTGTTTCTCCCAAAGATGACCAACTGCATCTGGATATTACATTCCAGAATAAGAAAACTTATCTCACAAACCTATAGCTGAACATATGAAGTAGCCACACACCAAGTGAGACCACTGGTCACATAGCATTTAATCTGATGGAGGGCAGCTGTTCAAGGTAGCAAGTATAACTTTTTCTTAACAGTTCTACCTAAGATCCTTTCATTGCAGAAGGTGAGGACTGATACTCAGACTTTCTCCATACAAATATGTTTCTTTCTCCGTGATTAGTTTTTGAATAATTCTGATCCTTGTACTGTTCCCTGGGCTTCTTTGCTTAGTTGCCACATTTAGAAGTTACTATAAAACATCATCCACAAACAGATGTACAACACAAATTTAACATAAGAAAATAATGTGTAAGTAGAAATAATGTAATAATTAAATTAAGCTGCCCCTGTGGGCTTCCTTTGAAAACTGTGCAGAACATTCAGCCAGCAGAGAATGGTACAATCATTTATTGACCAGTACAAATCCGTGCAATCTTATTATTATCTAATAATAAGATGACGACGACGACGACAATGATGATTAAACTGCTGAAAGAGCTCTGGCTGTGGGGTAGTATAGAAATAATGATGATAATTGAGATATTTCTATCCTATCTCTTGCAAGAACCCTTTACAAGGTGGCTTACACGTATCAGAAGTGCTGAAGTAAAAAGCAACACAGAACTATGAATCAATAGCTCCAAGAAGAGTGCATTAAAATAGACCAATCTGGATCAAGGAGACCAGTTCTGCATTTGTTAACTGCAGGTACAGCAGTCCCAGTAAATAAGTCTACTAATGGACACGCTAAATGATAGACACCCAGAAACTACTCTGGCTCCCAAGGTGTCCCCAAACTATCAACAGCCATTCTCCATCCAACACCAAAATCTGCCACTAAAATTCTTTTGTATGGTTTAGATTAAACTATACAAATAATATAGAAAGCTTCAACTTATTTACCCTCATACAATTCATTACCACCACCAGAAATCAGTCCAGCACACCAAGTTTCCATGAAATGGAACAATAGTTAGGGATATCATTATCAGCATATTGGTGATAGCACACCTCTGAATTAATGCATCTAGTGATTTCATGTTTATGTTAAAAACCATGAGAGACAAAGTGCAAGCACCTAACCAATCTATAGGACAATTCTCATTCAATGAAATAATAATCTCCCAGCACAACCCTCTAGGAAATAACTTGAAGTTTACACACACACACACACACACACACGGAAAATCACTATATACCAGGGGTCTCAAACTCGCGGCCCGCGGGCCACTTGCCGGGACGGGCGGGGCACGGGGAGGGGCCCTGCGGCCTTCAAAGCGCCGGCGGCACCTGGGCCGGCCTCCGGATGAGCGGCCCACCACCACCACGGTGCTGGAATACTTGATGCGGCCCAGCCTCACCCAGACTCTACTTCCAGTGGCCCCCAGGTAAGTTGAGTTTGAGACCCATGCTATATACTGTTGCTGAGCTATTTCAATGCTTCTTGGAGATGTTACTTTTTACTTATCCCTATTACTTTCAGTGATTTCACATCCAACTTTGTTTTTGATCTCTGATAACTTCAGTACAGGAAAGCTGACAGTGTCATAAAGAGTTTGATGGTATCTAAAACAGGTAGAATTGGAAATTATCTGCAGAAAGCTTTGTTTAAAGTGTGCATCCATGCGTGAGAGTGAGGAAAAATTAGCCACCATTTTGTATGGTTTCATAATTGTGGTGGAAAAAATATAATTCTGCACATTTTTATATCACTGCACAGAGGTTCTCTTACTAAATCTTATGCTTGGAAGCCATCATTATTTTCCCCATAATGTCTACTTGTAGTATTGCACTGGGACAATCTTGTGAAAAAATGCCAGTTTCACTGACCGATACCATTGTTGTGTGCACGTGTACCACCATTCCCCCCCGCCCCGCAGAATTTTCCAGGCTATTCTGGGGGAAGGGGGTGGAATGACAGCTACCAGGAGGCAGGCAAAATGAAACAAAAATTGCCAGTGATGTTACAAAGGTAGACTCCCCACTGTCACTCACACATTTTCAAAAACTTTTCCCTGCTCTGAAAAAAGGCAGAAGTAGGAAAGAGAAAATCTGGGGCCATATTCAGCTTAACCCTTCTTCAAAACTGATTTAATAAATTAATATTGGAATGTGACCATTCCTTGCACCTACATTTTATGTTTTTTATTATAATATACATCATACACACAAATAGAAAGGGTTCTCTTTTACACAATGTACTTCTGCAACAATCAGGCCAAAGGTATAATTATGTAGGCTTCATAAAAAAACAAGCAAACAAAAAACCTTACAATAAAAATTTTCATGTCTCAATATTAAATATTACATTTCTCGAAAAGATTTTGTAAACTACTGGTCTAGAAGTACCAGTGTTTGTGTGTGCTGACTTGGTTGGCAATGCCCTAACCAGTGTATAATTTTTATAATGCTGACATTTTTCCCCCACATCCTTACTTTCTACATCCTGGTATCCCAGGATGGTGCAATGCATGTTGCGATCTGACTTGATTTTCCAGATGCTTGTCAATGTGAGAGATGTAAGAACTCTGTGATGAATATGGGTGTTTCATTATATTAGTTCTAATAAAGATTCCTGGAAAATCGGTCACTGTGTTATGTCTGATATTCCTTTAACTATATTTATCCAGAATATTTGCATATACGCACATTCTGTCACTGTGTGTACTGGTGTCTCTGCAACACAGAAGCCATAGTTCAAGAGTTATAATATACAGCCTATTTAAGTAAGATATTGATAAGGATATATTGAAGCATGGCTTCCCTAATACCCGCTCATATGGACCACATCCCCTCTGAACCAGTTTCTGGAATTGTCATCCTAGAGCAGATTTTATGCACGTTATTCTGAAATTAGAGCACAACAGAGCTGTACGGTTTGTGTGAATTGTATCAGGTGGAATTTTCCTGTTTCTACCCATCTCTAATATTCAACAACTCTGCCTTTCACAACATGCCATGTCTGTAATTTGTTCTAGATGTCAGAAGTATTTAGAAATTATATTAGGAAAACAATTAGAAAATCAGACTTATTCATTACTTCTTTAAGAGTTGTCCAGTTATTTAGCTATTTAGATCTTTTATTGTGTTTCTGATAGGTCCCAACTGATGGCTTGATTTTTTAGGTTCATAGATATGTGAATGCCTTTAAATTAAACTTTGGCCCTAACACAGCATGCTAATACCCACTATTTCTTGTATTTCACTGTCCACTGTCAGGTGATCCTTTGTTCCTGATACTGAGCTGATTAAAATAAGATCTGCCAGTATCTTTTTGCTAACTTGAAATAGTAGATATTAACTTGTAAATGTAGCTGTGTCTTTCTGCCCTGTAAAATCTATTAATTTTAGATGGGTAAGATAAGGCAGCTGAAGGCAGCAGGAGACTACTGGTAGAGTGACCTTCAGAGTGAAATAACTTTTCTGGGTAACTACTTCAGGAAGAGGCAAGAATAAGGGACCTGGTCCTACACAGCTGGATGAGGGAGGTTTATTACCCAATCTAAAAGACAGAAAACAGGAGTGGAGTCTGTGTTACAAGTGGGGCAATAGCTGTTATGGGGAATGGACACCCAAGGAATAGGATAGTGGATATGGTTCAGATGTATGGAGAAACTTTCTATAACAGTGACTTTGACCTGACAAATTTGCAAGGAACTTAGGAGGCAACAGCACTTTGATTTGTATGAAAGTCAGCACTGGTGTTAGTTTAGGTCTGGCTGACCAAATGCTTATTGGATCCCTGCCCTTCATCATTGCGACATCCAGGCAGAGGGCTTGACTAAGTGCTTTCAGGAGATTGTATGTGCCTCTTTAAGGGCTGTGTGTACTCATGACATTAAAAGAGGCATCCACTGCTTTTTAAAAACTCCTGGACCTGGAGATTTGTGAGGACTATCACCCAATTACCCAAATAACCTCTTAGTGAGCAAAGTTTTTAAAAAAGCAGCTGCTGGACAAGTCCAGGAGCATCTGGATGAAGCATGCAATCTTGATCCATTTCTATTTGGGTTAGTTACTGAAAACGCCTTTGTGACCCTGATGGATAAGAAGTGGGGATTACTCTGGACATCTTTGCAGCTTTCGATGCTATCAACCATGGTATCCTACTGGATTAATTCTGTGAGTTGCAGAACAGGTAAAGTGGTGGTTCCATTCCTATCTACAGGACCATTTCCAGAAAGCAACACTGGGGTTTCAGGGATGTCTGATTAATTCAATAACAATTGTGCTATGGTGTCCCACAACGGTCTATTCTGTCTCTCATGCTTTTTTACTATCTATATGAATGCACCGGCAGGCATCATCAAGAGAGCTGAAGTGAATTATCTGTAGCCTGCTAATGAAATCCAGCAAGCTTGCTATTGTGTATTGCGTATTCAAATGCAGCTCTACTGCCAGTTGAAGTGACTTAATCCCATTCTTCACCCCTAGTCAAAATCTCTAAATAATTCAAATGGCAATTCAAAATACTCCAGATGTGTTGGACCACAACCAGAGGTGTAGTGGAGCACACCCACTTATTTTGGAGGCAGCCTTCAGGAGGGGTTGCTGGATCCCTGAAGCTAGAGTCACTGTCCCTTCCTCTACCAACTCTCAAAAGACTTGATTTTGTTGGTTTATGGCTGGCAGCTGCCACTGTGTTAGAGTCCTGAATTTAACAGGTTAAGAATGGAGGTGTTTTTTCGACAGTTCCCTGTCCCTTTCCCCTTATATGTCAAGCTTTTAGACAGTAAGCCTGTGGGCAGGAACTATTATCTCCACAGAAGCTACTCTGGGAGCTTTCTGGCTGGAAAACGGGGTATGAATGTAATAAAAAAAACCATTCATGCATAATAAATAAAATAATAAGACATAACTTCCAGAAGCGGTCATGTTTCACCCAAAAGAGATACCTTCATCTTGAATTCATTACTCAGAGAGACAAAGCTCATTTTTACTGTATAATCATGGGTTGCATAATCTTGGAAATATGTGTGGCTTGGGGTGTGTGGCTTTGATGGGACATGGCTTTGAGGTGTAGCTTTGGCTCTCATGAAGGGATCTCCCACTTCTAAACTTGCTACTCCACCACTGACTGCAATTCCCAAAACTCGTTGGAAGTGGTAGCCTAACACACTGGAAAAGTACTAGGTGGGAAAGGGTTGAAGCATTCAGAGTTCCAAGACTGTTACAGCAGGAACCACAAATGCATTAATTCCTACTGTTAGTGTTAAGCTAAACCACTTATTAACTAGGAGAGACTAAGGGTATTTTATATAACTGCCACCAAAAAGGAAAAAGGAAAATCTTTTGGCAATTCACAGCCAGGGCATAAAATTGGGTGTGTGCAGTACCAATGAGCTGCACTTTGCATGGAGAAGATCCACGTTCCGTCCTGAAATTTCCAGGATGGGTTGTCCAAACCATGGAAAGCTACTGCCAGCCATTATCAACAATACTGGTTTAGATATAGCAATGTTATTACTTGGTATGCAGCTTCCTATACTCCTATGTCCTAATTCTCCTTCACATCTGAGCCCAGATAAGGCACTGGGTCAGTCCCTGAAGACAGTTCTAGATGAAGGCTAATAAACCAAATCTCAACAAGAAAGAGGTTTTTGGATGAGCTGTTCTTGGGTCTGGGGACTGAGAAGATACCCTGAATTGGAAGGGTTGCAGTCACTCTGACAGAGAAGGTTCTAGTCTGGAAGTACTGCTTTATCCATCTTTGTCTCTGGAGACGTAGGTACCCTCAGTGGCAGACCCTGTGCCCAGCTTTGGTTGGTCAGCCAGCTATGGTTATCCCTGGGCAGATATGGCTTAGCCATGGTACCAGCTAACATATCTATTAATCTACTGTTCAAATTACTACAATGCATATTACATTGCATTCTACACAGGACTGCACCTGAAGACAACTTGGATGCTTTTGCTATTATGTCCCTGCTGCAATATGTTGACAGGGATTATATAACACCAATAATGAAAGAACTGCATTTGCTTCCAGAATGAATTCAAAGTGCTGGTGTTTACCAAGAAATCCCAAACACTTTGAAGGAACGTCAACCTGTCCATGCTGTTACATTTTTGCAGGACACTTATCTCATTCTCCTACAATGAGTGAAGTACTTCAAGTGGTAATAAAGTTAGAGCCTTGTCCATGGTTGCACCTAAATTATGGAATGTTCTTCTCAAGAGATATGCCTGGTGCCAACTTAAAAATTATTAAGCATGCTAAGACCCAGTTATTCATATAGGAGTTTGTGAATGCTTAGTGTTTTACTATCATTACTTATTGCTGGATGTTTCATTGTTGTTGTTACCCACCTTGGGATTTTTTAATGGATACACACAGGAAAAAAATACTCTCATAAAACACAGTGCTATTTTGTTGGTCCTTGTGACTTTTTTAGCAGCCTATATTGAAAGAATAAACTTCTGAGCAAGAGGTTACCTTTCTCACGGCCTCTGTTGAAGACCTTGACTTCTTTCAAGTTTATTCCTAGGCCTGTCCTCATAGATACTGCCTCTGTAGCATCATTTTTGTGGCCTCGTCTGATAGACCCATTTGCATGAGCTCTGCCAAAAAAAGGTTGGAGATATCTGACCCACAATAGTCAACTAATTGAAATCAAGTCAGTCATTAAAATGCAGGAGACATCTGGCCTAACAGAAGGTGAAGAAATACACTTTTGCTTGTGACATTGATATAGTTTAGCTTTGAATATCGAAAGTGCCTTTTCTCTGGAAATTACATGGCTTTGTAAGATCCTTTCACTGACCTTGCTGAAGAATGGCTAATCCTACAAGGGTGAAGCATCTGGCACAGAAATAACATTTTGAGACTCAAATACTTATGGAAAAATAAATTACCTGTCAGACCAGTAGATGTAAGCCCCGAAGACTGCGACTGAAAACATATCCACATTGCTCCCTGACAGCACAATCTCCCGATTCCTTCCACTCTCAAGGTCAATTCTTTCTATCTTGTCCATTCGAGCGTCACACCAATATAATTTATTTTCCTAAGGATCAATTGAAAAGTAAATTCCAAGTATTTTTATTCTACCCCTTTTAATGATTTAGAATAAACATAACATTTTAGCATGATATGCCATTTAACAGAACCTTCTTTAGAAGACACAAAAACTTACCTCAAAATCGACTGAAATTCCATTAGGCCATGTAACCCCAGTGCCAACAAGAACATTCTTCTCAGATCCGTCTAAACGTGCCCTGCCTATGCAGGGTACCTGTCCCCATTCTGTCCAAAATAAATATCTAAAACAGGGGAAATCATGATAAATCTAAGTTTATTGAAACAAATCAATGGGTGGAATCCTGACAAGCATAAAAGAATGTTGATCAAAGTGTCTGTCATTGTTTCTTTATTTCAGGTTCCTGCCTACCACCACTGCTCCTGGGGGTTTGGAGACTTCTGCAAAGGATGGATTGGGAAACAGAGGGCTATTGGAGAAGGACAATATAAGCCAAATTTGGGCAGAAGAATCATGCTTGAAAATGATACATTTAGAATGCTAGAGTTAAAGTCAGATGCACCTAATATTTTCTAGAGTTTTTAAATAATTTTGAAATCTGTTCACCTTGTTGACAGACTTACACCATCCATTACTGCTTTTTTCACACTTGCTTCCATTGTGAACCCTATCATCATCATCATCATCATCATCATCATCATCATCATCAATAATAATTATTTTATTTCTATACTGCCCCATAACTAAAGCTTGCTGGCCAGTTTACAAAAGTGCATAAAACATACGCCATCAGATATCATTGGAGCATCAGTAAGTGTATTTTTATTTGTACCCTTTAACTGTATGTTAACACTATAGCATAGGACCACATGCCAGGAGTCTGACCAATGGCACAGAGCCCAAGGATGAATGGATCTCTGGTTTGTGTGTGTTTGTTTAATTCTGTCTGTGTTTTACATTCCATTCCATATCTAACATGTTGATTTTTATTTACTCTCCATATATAGTTTCAGTAATTTACAAATGACAGCACAGTTACATATTAATTGTACTCACAAACCTTCTACCTCAGTTAATGCATCTTTAAGTTGACTTCTTGGCTATCTAACTTCCTTCTCCCCTCTTCTTATTTGTGCATCTCTAAACCAGTCTTTCCCAACATTTTGAACTTAGATTTCCAACAGCCGAGACAGTATGTGTAATGATAAGGAATAATAATAGTGCTGGGAATTACTATCTCAAACATCTGGAGGGTGTCAGATTAGGAATAGTTGCTCTAAACAGATTAAGTTTTCAGTTGATACCTAATTGTATTTTTTTTAAAGTGTTGTTTAACACTGCTGGAATCTGCATAAGGTTTTATGTTGAAAAAATTCAAAATAACATTAAAAATACTGGTGAAGGAACGTTAGACAGTAAATAAGTCCAGTTCAGAAAAACTATCAGGCAAATAGCACAGTGACAGTAACATGAACAAACTGATTCTAAATTTAAATCAAGGCCAAAACGGTAATGCCTATTTTTGCTTGGCTATTTGCCTCCTGTGAAATGGAATGGCAGTGGATTTCTAGATACTATGGGGGAATTGGAAAACTTGGCATGTTTTTCATGGTGATTGATTTATGATGATAGATATAGGAATGCACAGAAATTCTTGTATTTCTTTTCCTGGTAGCAGGGTGGTGTTTACTACCACTTGGAGAAACAGTGGAACTACAATAAGCAGCAGCTTAGGAACACTTCTCATTGTGACTGGTACAATGGGAATAAAGTAGCATCATTTCTGGGGGTATTTTTTATTTAAAATAAAAAAAGATGGCTGCTCTAATTACCCAATGGTGTCATTCACACAGGGCCATTTTTACTAAAGAAAGCTGCTGGACTATTGCTTGTTGCAGTTGTGTTCTGTCTCCATGCAGTGCAAGCCCCCACCCCCTGGTAAAAGAAATACTGGGATTATCCATCACCTCACATCTATGATGGGAAGTCAGAAAAATCCTCAGGGACCATTTCTCTCCTCCCCATCAGAAAAGATTGAAAGAGGTCTGAGCCAAATACTAGCACTAATTGTTTTATTTCCCTGTCTTAGTTCAGCTGTGTTGAACATATAAATAT
The DNA here is from genome assembly GCF_004798865.1 of Varanus komodoensis. NCBI lineage: Eukaryota > Metazoa > Chordata > Lepidosauria > Squamata > Varanidae > Varanus > Varanus komodoensis. The sequence goes on from NW_025335798.1 coordinate 19,394,312, forward strand.
AACAAAAAACTTATGTTTGTTTAGCATTGCCCTTGAGCATTATGAGAAGTCCACTTACATCCTAATAGCCTTACCACAGCATTGTAAAGCAGTCCAGTATAGATCCTTTTTTATTATTGATGAGGCTGAGGCTCTGAGAACAACATTTTTGCCAGGGCCTCTTAATAAACCCTAGGATAAAATGATATTGAACTGTGCACTTCAGTATCATTTTATCCCATTCACCCTCCCAAAAATATTGCTGTATTCCCTTGAAAAGTCTATTGAGCCATTTGCATGCATGTCACTGATCCAGTTACCCTTTTTCTGGGTGTACTGCTATAGATCTTGGCTGGTCCAGTCCCTGAGAAATGACAACGTATCGAAAAGAGCCATTGAGCCTGGAAACCTCAATAAAGTTGAAGCCATGATCTGTCCAATATATATTACCTAGAAAAAAAAAATAAAACAATCAGTTATGGATTCATGAGCTACTCTTATGTTTATGCTGACTAATTATTAGTAATAGATAATCAATAGTTATACAGTATGCTATTTGTAATTGCCAAATGATAATTGAATGTATTTGATTTAAATTAATAATGCTATTTAAGGTAAAAATATAACTACAAGGAGGTAACAAGCATCTTCTATTTTTAAGTCAACTTTTCTCCTACTGAAAGGATTCCATTACATTTTCTTCCTAAGGACACAATCCTGTGCCTTCTGCACTTGATGCAATACCTTGCAATGCACATTTTCTTTAAAGATCTAGATAAAGTGCTGGGGATGGAAAGGAAAAGACACTAGACTACTGAAAGGAATCAGTGTTAATTATCAACCTGAGTTCCTCTCCTTCATGCCCCAGCTCACCCTCTTTTCCTCCTTTGAAGCCTAATTGCAACTTCAGGGGCTCTGTGAAGAGAATGGAACAGGGGGGCCTGAAGAGTTCTAGCTGCAAGATCATACAATTTCAGAGCTGGAAGTCTGATTAATCCTACGGCATCCCAGGTGATTTAGGAAAGTCATAAGGCTGTGCCCTAAATCAACCACACAGACAGTGTCAGAATGAAAACAAAAGCAGCCGAGAAACACTACCTAATGCAGAGCAAACTGAAATATGCACACAGCACATTTCTACTATTGCTACATGTAGGGGAAAACTGTCACAAACAATATAATTTATAAATGCACACACACCTTATGTATATACAACAAATGCAAGTTCTTAAAAAAATTAAAATAAAGAATTTGTGATACCAGCTATCCAGTCCACTGCAATTCCTTCTACTCTTCCCAAACCATTTGTAACGATGTCCTCCTTCCATGTCTGGTCCCTTTTAGCTCTGCTTATTTTGTTGAATCCCATGTCTGTCCAGTAGATTGTGTCATTTCCTATAAAATACACATTAAAAAAAGTAATTGGAAAATGTATAAATACTATAAACTCATAATCTGTAGTTAGCTATATAACTTATATAAAGCAATCCTAGTAGACCCGATGTAGTAATAATACATGTATCTGTCTGGTCCAACATATAAAAGGTTCACTTTTTTAAAGCACATGTTTGTTCTGTCCTATTTCTACATTGTTTGCATTTGCTGACGTCTCAATAAACCTTATGCACATCTTTATACACACCTTGCTTAATATGTTCATTTTTATATAGTAAGTGACTATCCCCCACTTAGTGTCCAACAGCACTTTCCACTTAGGGAATCACAGAATCATCAAATACTAGAATCGGAAGGGACCAAGAAGATCAGGTCCAATCCTATTTTCAGTGCTGGACTAGAGAAGAGATGCTGGCCTTTCTCTCTGTGCCAACCTTTCAAGTACTTGTAGAGTGCTACCATATCCTTCCTCAGTCTTCTCTTCTCCAGGTTAAATATGCCCAATTCTTTCAGTCTTTCTTCATAGGTCTTTGTTGCTAATCATCCTTCATGCTGCCTCTGACCTCTTTCCAGTCAGTCTACATCTTCTTTAAACTGTGGTGTCCAGAAATGGGCACAGTATTCCAGAGGATGCCTAACCAGTGCTGAGTAGAAGGAAACTAGTCATACCTGCATTAATTCCACCCAAAATAGCATTTGCCGTTTTTGCAGCTACATCACAATGTTGATTCATATTCAACTTCTATCTACAGCAATTCTAAGATCCTTCCCACTTGAAGTATTGTCGAGTCAAGTATCTCTTATCCTGTAATGAAGTACCTGGTTTCTTTTACCTGGGTGCAGAACTTGGCACTTGTTCCTATTGAATTTTATTTGGTCGTTTTCAATCCAGTGCTTCAACTATCAAGATCACCTTGAATCTTATTTTGTCTTACAGGGTACTAGCTATGCCACCCAGTGTTGTGTAATCTGCAAATATTATAATCATTCCCTGCACTTCCTCATCCAAACCATTTATGAAAATGGTGAAGAGCACTGGGCTAGGACTGTACCCTGTGATATCCCATGTAAATCTAAGGAACTAAGAAAAACTGGACAGAATTTCAAAACAGTGGTGGAAATTGCACAGACATGATGGCTTGAGCAGCTACTTCTAGGGAAATTGCTTCTTGTTGCAGCATTTCTTTTAATTTCCTTTCTTCTTCCATATTTTTGTCAAGCGAATAAAGAATTTTAGGCTACCCATCAGGTTTTGTTTTGGGTGGGGGGAATGAATCAGAAGATGCATTTGGAAGACATACAATTTCAGTGAAATGCAACAAAACAGAAGTAGTGTTGTCATTGATGACAGTCTCAGGAAGAACTTCTGGAAAGAAAAAGGATCCTTAATTGGATAATTCTTGTTTAAAAGCATAAAGCATTCTGCAGAACTTTCATTAACTTTGTCTACAGTTGCAAGGAACTTAAGACAATTAGTTTACATGTATATACTGCAAATGGAAAATGATGTTTTATTATAAATACACCATGCTAAAATATGTGAAAATAATTGTTTGTTTATTCACCTGCATGAAAATCTATACCCACAGCAAATGAAGTCCCTGATATAGGCATTAATGCATCTGTCTTATCATTCGCATCAAGAGAAACGCCTCTGATTCCTTCATGGACAGAATACATGAGGAATGACTCTATACCTAAAGAAAACAAACCAATATATTTAAAATAATAAAATTTGCCACAAATACCATAAATTATGAAATAAGTCATATATTTTTGGCAACAGATAAAATCTCAGACGATTGCGAGACATTTTAGAATCATAGAATAGTAGAGTTGGAAGGGGTCATGAAGGCCATCGGGTCCCACTCAGATGGCTGTGCAGTTTCTTTTTGAATGTCTCTAGTGTGGGAGAGCTCACCACCTCCCTGGGCAGCTGGTTCCACGGTCGTATTGCTCTGACAGCAAGGAAACTTTTCCTGATGTCCAGCCTGAAACTGACTTGTCACAATTTGAATTATTCTGTGTCCTACACTCTGGCATCAGCAAGACGAGATCTTGACCTTCCTCTTTGTGACAGCCTTTGAGGTACTTATAGAGGGATATCATGTTCCCCCTCAGTCCTCTTCTTAAGGCTGAACATGCCCTATTCTCTAGGTCTCTCCTCATAGGACAGTGATTCTAAACCCTGGATCATTTTTGTTGCCCTTCTTATCTTGTGGTAGGCCAGGGTATGGCAGCTAATTGCTTTAGTTACTGAAGGTGTTTTGCAAGTTTACATTTGCTTGGTAATATTTTAAGTACTTTTTTTCAAATTTTTAAATTATTTTTAAAAAGGTACAAATATAAAAAACATATAATAAAGAAAAAACACAAAAAATACAAAATTATACACATACATACATAATCACACTTAGTGTACCCTTCCACTGGGACCTCAGCTGCCAAATATTTTTTTTCTTTCATTTTTTTGCTCTTTCAGAAATACCCCCTTCCATTCAAAATTGCAATACATCCATTGGAGGTTTAGTACCCTCCCCTTTTATTAATACATGCTGACTAAACAAATCCCATATATTGGTAAAATCATTACCCTTAATCAATCCTTTTTTCATCTTTATCTTACATGTCAACTTGTCATTAACCACAATGGTACAAAGATTTCAAACATCTTTGTACCACTGGAGATTTTAAGTTTTAAAACCACTATCTCTGAAACTAAAAGAACAAGCTTTTAGTTCTCAGATGTTTAGGTCAGAATTAGCACAAAACAATCTATTCATTAATTTTATAAACCACATAATTAGGAAGGAGGTCTGGCTCTATATGTAGTAAAACCATGCAGAAAATAGTCTGTCAAAGAAACAGAGTAACAAAGTTCATTTTCTCTTCCTAATAAGCAGTAGATTCCCTATGAAATTACTCCTTTGGATTTTATTTATTTATTTCCCTTAGCATTTTTAAAAATGGAGAAATACCTGTACATGACATACGATTTTTCCAGAGGATATAGCCTACTGTACACAAGCATGTGCGGGTTGATTCTGAGGTTGGTAAGCAAAGTTGGGAACATCCTCCATTATTGAGCTGACATGTGTTGGTACCTACCATACATAGCAAAACAATGACATGGTAAAAAAATGGTAGAAAATGTTTCTGTATAATACTATCATTTAAGTTCTTATCTCAGCCATTTCAGAATTTCTGTTCACAATAAAAGCTTCTCTACACTAGTACTGAGGAGAAAAATTGTTCTATTATATTCAGAGTACCTTGAATATCACATTTCTTGACTCTGGAATTTTCACTTTGTCCTGGAAAGCTGGTTAAGCAAACATGAAGGATCAGCCAAGGCAGATGAGTTATCATTTACCCTTCTTCACACTGAATCATCATGAGCATCTCTCTGGTAAACAAGCAATGAGGATTCCAGAATTTGCAAATATGCCTCTCACTGCTGATTCACTACCCAAATTAAGCTCTCCAAACTAAATTTGGAATTGGCCAACACAGAGCCCCAGTGGGTAAAAGGATCAATTTGACAAAGAAGTGCCATTACCAGTAAATCCACTGGTAATGATGAACCAGACTGGAACCCACAGCTAGTGTCCGCTTATAGCACCTGCTACAGCCTCCTTCCCCTAAACAGCTTTCCACATTAAACTCTTCCTCACTGTTCTTTTAGAAATAATCAACCCCGTACCAGGAGAGGCTATACTATAGTATACCTCTACTTTGAATGAGTTGACAAGCTCATGTGATTTTGGAGATATGATGGGGCAAGGTGATTAGAGACCAGCGAACTTAGAAAACATCTCTGCCTCATATACAAAACCACTTACTCCTATATATGTCCTTATGCAGGATGCTACTATGGTGTGGTTCAATTATTGTTTTAAAAAAAGTGTGGTGGAGAGGCCATTTACTAAAGTATGGAATTGCATAAAACAGCCAGCACATATAGTCGCAGTCTTAGATGTGCTGTTTTGAGTGTGGACAGAATTAGTCACATACATAGTTGGGAAAATGATGTATACTATTAACATTTAAAATACACCTGTTAGGGTACCAAAAGACTTCAGCAGTTTCTACATTGCTAGAATAATTTTGTTTGCATTACTTTGAAGATGTACTACTCATGGAACTAGAAGAACAATAAGTCCATTATCTGAAGATAGTCTGGGGATGTTTGCCTGTAAAGGTAGCATTTAGGCCATGATGTGCCTCTGCTGTTCCCAATGAACACTCCTGTCCTTGGGAGGGTATCACTGTTGTACCCTCACAGTTGTATTCACTGTGCTGAGCCTCAGGATAGTTGATGGGTACAATGTCCTACCCATTTAAATTCTCCTGTAGTGCAAACACCAGTTTCAGCAGTGTGAAGGGACCAAAATGAGGGTTTATCAGTAAAGTTAAAATTAAATGAATTACAATACCTATATACCAGAAGTTACACCATTTACTTTTTGCACTTAGAGATGCTGTTTCTGATGAAATTAAAATAGTAATCCTATGTACCTTAGACATCCTATAGCAGAGTAGAAAGAGTGTAGAGGTTAATCATCCTTGTCAATCTTTCTGCTGTGCATTGGTTGAATGTGAGCTTCTGAGTTTGAGGGTTTAAACTTTTCATTGGATGATCCCCTATCCTAACAGTTGGTTATTGAGTAAGCTAATTTATCTTACTGGGCCTCACAGTAGTGAGAAGGAAGAAAAATTGTGGCATCAAACTTTCCATGACCTGAGGGAGCCAAATAATGTCGTCATGATTGACAGCTACCCTCTTCCATATGTAGACTCCCCCACCCCCATAACTTCAGGGAGCAAGGATGTTTTCTACTCTTGAATTACAGCGTTCTTACAATCAACTGCACTGCACACAGTTGAAAGAGATCTTTCAGCATGTAATACAAATGCCTGATTATTCCCTTTCAAACATCTAGTGCTTTTCAAAAGATGGCATCAATAATTTTTAAGAAGAAGGTCCAATGTTATCTGAAAATTATTGTGTTTAAGAATACTCCTGAGGAATATGAAAGCAACTTAAAGTTGGTGTTATGCTGCAGTAATGCAGCAGGTTTAATGCTTAATTTGGATGAATGCAAAATTATACCATCTGAATCTTTTCATTCTGAAACATACAATTTTACCACAGGAAATGAAAACTGACCCTGATTGTAAAATGGAAACACACCTTTTCCAATGATGTGAAATCTTTTCATACCTTTTTGGGCCTTGTCTCTTCATATTGCAAAGTGAGTTGTTGCTAATATTACTATTATTATAGTTTTTTTATACCATCCCATACTCACTAGGCAGTTTATCCTGCTAACTACGCATCTATTCTTGAGGGCCTTTGCGAACTGTTTGGAGAAAGATCAAGTTTGAGTAGGACAACAGCTGCACAAGCTAGTTTTGAGAATGTGAAGGTGCTGATTTTTAATAGTTCTGCACTTAATCCCATATTAACTGTGTAACTGTGACAATGAATGCTTCTGCTTATGAATGGAAGCAGTATTTATGCAGTTCTTTGATAAGGTTGAAAGGACTGTTGAATTTGCATCAAGGACACAATGAAGTGGAGAGAAAATATTCAGTTATTGAAAAAGACATGTGCTTTTGTATAATCTATATAACCTTTTGTATAAGTGGAGAGCATGTCTATAGGTCCATGTATTTATATGTGTACCTCTTATAGGCTTTTGACAACACTGTTAGCGACAAAGGAAGGGAGACAAGTAGGAAATTTTATTTACTGCTTGATGGTCAGTAAAAATACTTTCCATACGAAATGGTGTAGAGACTAGGGATTCAAACTGTTACACAATAGTGTCTCTCCTGCCTTAATCATTATCTGAAAATTCATTGGAAAATTAAAAAGTTGCTATAACTAATGCGCTTATGCAAAAGCAGTTCCTGGCTGCATGTTTAATATGCCCAATCTAACTAAAATTATGGGAATTTTTGACAGGCAGATTGCCCAAAAATGTGAAAAAATGTTAGCCTGTTTGCTGTCTTATTTTACAATAGATGATGAACATTCTTTGAAAGATTTTTATGTATTATGGGAGCACATCAGTTACTTGTATAACAGGAACTGCATTTTAAATTTATACATTTTGCATGTCATACCTAACAAGGAATTGCTAGAACCTAAGCTAGAACTGAGAAATCAGAATTGGTGGCCAAGGATAGACTCCAAAATAGAAGCAGCTACAAAATCAAGTAATATTGGTCAGTTACATAGAAAGACAGTAGTATCATATGTATCACCATTACTGCCACTTGCACTCCCAGATGTAGGGAAACAAAGGTGCAACTGACATCACAGGATATTTTCATGCTGGTCCAATTGATTGTCATTATGTGATTACCTTAACTGATCATTACAGTAAATGGTCCAAAGGTGCTTTCACATCCAAATGGTGTCAACAACAGTTATTTCCTTTCTTTAACTGCTTTTAGTAGAGAAAGAAATTCAAAATAACTTATTCTGGACAATGGTGCTCAGTTTACCCCAGGAAAATATGAAACCTTTCTAACAATATTATTCATCAGAGATCATATATTGTTAGGCTAATTGTGAGATCAAAAGGTTTGACACAGACCTTTGCAAGAAGCAATGAATGGAAATGAGTCCTGAAATAAGAAAGTACAAAAGCAAGACTGTTGCTTAACATCAAGAATGGGAAAAGCATGACTACAGAATAATTGCTGCTTTCCTGTCAGTAATAAAGAAACTGAAATTCTGAAAGATTTTCCATAGCTTGGCTCAGTCATCAACTCAAATGGAGACTGCTGCCAAGAAATTAGAGGGCGACTCAGACTTGGAAGGGCAGCAATGAAGGGACTAGAATGGATAATCAAGTTTAAGGTTGTTTCAACAGAGACCAAGGCCAAGATCATGGCTCTGCGCCATGGCAGCTATGCCATGGAGTTCCGCAGGGGTCCATTTTGTCCCCTTTGCTTTTTAACATCTACATGAAACCGCTGGAGAGGTCATCAGGAGGTATGGGCTGCGGAATCATCAGTACGCTGATGATACCAAGCTCTATCTCTCTTTTTCAACTAACCCAGGTGAGGCAGTGGCTGTACTGAACCAGTGCCTGGCCGAGGTGATGGGCTGCATGAGGGCCAATAAACTGAAGCTCAATCCAGACAAGACGGAGGTCCTGTTGGTGGGCGGCTCGGACCTTGGGATGGGGGACTTGCGCCTTGTCCTAAATGGGGTTGCACTCCCTCTGAGGGACAGGGTTCGCAGCTTAGGAGTGCTCCTCAACCTGGAGCTGTCTCTGGAAGCCCAGGTGATGGCAGTGGCGAGGAGTGCCTTCCTTCAGCTTCGGCTGATCCATCAGCTGCGTCCCTTCCTAGAGAATGACTGCCTGGCAACAGTGACACACGCGCTGGTAACTTCCCAATTAGTTTTCTGTAATGTGCTCTACATGGGGTTGCCCTTGAAGATGGTCTGGATACTTCAATTGGTGCAGAATAGAGCTGCCAGGTTGCTGACGGGGACTGGGCGTTGTTCTCATATAACCCCAGTTCTCCATCAGCTCCACTGGCTCCCGATTGAAGTCTGGGCCCGATTCAAGGTGTTGGTTATGACCTATAAAGCCCTAAACGGCTTGGGACCTGGATACTTAAAGGAACGCTTGCTCCCATATATGCCCTCCCGCCCCTTGAGGTGAGCAGCACATGCCCTTCTCCGGGAACCATCTGTGAATGACATCAGGAGGGTGAGTACCCGGAGGAGGGCTTTCTTGGAGGTGGTGCCCCATTTATGGAATGCGCTCCCCAGAGAGGTCCGCCTGGCACCGTCGTTATTTGCTTTTTGGCGCCAGGCTAAGACCTTTTTATTTAAAACTTATTTTAATTGTTAATTTATTTATTTAACTAGGTTTTTTTTTTTTTTTTAGCTGAGAATGCACTGAGGTTTTATTGAGGTTTTATGGTACTGGGCGGTTTATTGTATTGGGGTTTTAATGTATGGTTGACTTTTTTGATGTTGTGAGCCGCCCTGAGGCTTATTGCGATGGGGTGGCATAGAAATGTTTTAAATAAATAAATAAATAAATAAATTTACCCTACTGCATTCCCAATCACTATGTGCGCATGTGAAATCTGAACAGTGACAAAAGCTGATAGAAATAAAATTGATGCATTTGAAACATGGTGCTAGAAGACTACCCTGGACCAACCGAAAGATGATCAATTGTGTCCTAGCCCCAAATACACCAGAACCTTTCTATGGAATCAAGAATGATATTGAGGCTGCCATACTTTCATGAGAATACAAGATTCACTGAAGCAGACAATAATGCTAGGGGAAGTCAAAAGCAGAGGAAGACCAAGATGGTTTGGTCATATAAAGGAAACCACAGCTTTGAGTTTCCAAGAGCTGAGCAGAGGTGTCAAGCAAGTTCTGGGTGCACTTGCCAGGAACTCTGACTTATGGTCACAACAAAGTGGATCAGAGACCAGGGAGCCAGGCCTAGGGAATCTGTTGAATTCCCACCTCCAGTACAAATCCCTCCACATTTCTATGGAGCAACATGGGATGCAATAACACAGAAACTATCTGGAGTTATTGCATGGAAGAAAGGTGCAAAATACATTGAATGGGGTGTTAAAGCATAGACCAGATATACCTTTGGAGTCTGATAAGAGGGAGACAGTGAAAGAAACCAAAGAAATGTAATGCATATACAGATTTATATCATGATGCTAAGGAACAGATATTTTAACTATCTTGAATTAGGAAATCTGAGTGAGAACAGAAACTCATATTCCCTTTTAGAGTTGTTGAATAGGACCTTATAAACTTTCTGAGGGATGGGTCTGGAATGCTTCTTAACTTACTCCAGCACACTGCAAAAGTGAAATGCTTCATATGTTACTCCAGTAGCCCTCTAAAAAGTGAGGTAAATACTCAGTTTGTGTTAGATAGCTTGCCTCTCCAACTTATGCTAGAGACTATGCCAGAAGCTGGCATTCATAAACCAGGAAATTCTTATTTGAATCAATCACCTCTTTGAAGTAAGAATTCTGTTATGTACTGCTAGGATGCGGGACTGAGGTTTTGTTTTGTTTTTTAAGAGAGTGGAAAATATGGTAATTTTGAAGCACTGTACCTGTAAGGGAGCTAGAAATGGAGTATATCCAGCTGAAAGTAGGAGGCAGCCTAAAAAAGGAAATAGCAACTAGCACTGAGGTATGTTTAGTTCTATGCATATTCCACTAATTTTGATTTGCATACTTTCAAATACCATGTTTTCTACTTTATTCTTCCTCTCCTATTAGATGCAATTAGAAGGAGCTTCAAATTTTTAACACCGTCTCTTTGGACTGCTTTCTTGCTAGAAATCAAAGTACCAAATTGCAATTAATTACGACAGGGTGTACATATTTAATTCAATGTTTTAATGCTTTAGTCTTAATTCCAGATTGAAGAGAGGCAGGGAAAATCATGGAGGTAACTGGGTGACACTTGGGTCAGTCACAGAATGTCAGCCCAAACCTACCCCCAAGGGTTATTGTTGTGAAGATAAGATGGAGAGGAGGGGACAATTAAGCAAGACAGTGTTAAGTTCCTGGAAAGGAAAAAAAAAAAGGGATATAAAAATGAATAAAATAGAAACAGAAACACAGAAACAGAGCGAGTCAGAAGGGACCTCCCGGGCCATCTAGTCTGACACCCAGCTCTAGCCGGCTCCGCTCACATGCCTACCATGTGCATGTCTAGCCTATCCTTGAACACCCTCACCAATGGGGCCTCAACCACCGCCAAAAAAAATTAAAACAAATAGTAGCAGCAATGCCAGCATAGCAAGGGACATAATCTATAGTTTTGAAAGCCACTCGATTTAAAAGTTTATATAATTCTGGACCTTCAATAGAGTGGCTCTGTCTTTTCCAACTTGCCCTGACCAAACCTAAGCAGTGGTATATACAATTATGTAACTCAGAGTGTTGCAGATCAGGTATAACAAAGTAAGTCAGAGCATAGTCAAGCCTTTATTCACTCTGAAGTAGGCATGCATATGATTGTATAAACATGCAATTTTGACATATATATTATATATAGTCTGTCTTCTAGATATGAATGCTGCAGTCCAGCAAAGAGTTTACTTAAGCCTGATAAATTTCAGCAAATTTCATATACAACCATGCACTAGGCTGCAGTGAAGGTGTTTGCTGTATACATTGCAAGACTTACCATGCAAAATGCAGCTTACCTTGTTGTGCTGCTCTGTCATATACTTTCATATGTACAATTCCTGAAGTTTTGTTTCTCAAGACTGTGGGATTCCTTCCATCTTTTTTATTGCAAGTGCCCAGCTGGCCTAAATTTTGATCTGCCCACCACAGCTTCCTATCTGTAAAAATAACATTGAACTATTTAAATAATGTATTGGCTGATAACCAATGATCATAAACATTCCAAATGCAAACATCACCCCTTCATTATGTACATCTATTATGCAACAAGTCTGAAAAAACACCATTGAAATCAGAATTGTCCCCACTCAACACCTGAATTCAAAACATGTATATGCACACAAATCAATTGGTATTATTTGGGAGGTAAGTATGAAAATAAGAAGCATATCATTAAGAAGTATATATTTTTAAGCATCATTAAGGACTGCAAGGGTTCCATAATACCTCATTCTCCTTCTATGCATTTAAGCCTGTTTAAAGAAGAAAATCAAACTAGTTCAGACAATATGGCAGAATAGTCAGCCTAAAATTAGAGTGGTTATGTCAAACCCAAAGTGTCTTTTGTAGCTTCGCAGTTCCCACTGGCAGCAGGAGCAATATGAAGTAGCACACCTATTCACTCACAACCACCCATGGTTGACATGATGAGTGAACCAGGAAAAAAAACCAGTCAATATTTTCTGAGGAAAACTGTCCATCCTCTTCACTATCAATCACAGAGGACAAGAACATCAGAATATTGCTGAAGATTCTACACAGTTATTTGATGAATTCCTGAATAATAATCAACAAATAGAAAATAGTCACAGATAGGATGTGGTTTTCCAGCTATTTTTCTCTACATAATGTTAACCAAGGACTTAGGATATAACCAGCTCTATTTTAACAACATTGGCTGATCACACGGTTCCTGAAAGCGTAAAGCACCAGAATGTTCAAACTGGAAACTCTGACAGTGAGACTCAGGCACCTTATTTTATCCACCACTGCAACAACCTGGAAGCAGAAGGAACTACTGCAGCAGCAGCACTTTAGCTGGCCAGAGAAGGCAACTGCAATATTCCTTTCAGTGTGAAGCACAAAATGGGCCTGGGAGTCTAATTATGCTAATGATTTCAGCCTATATCGTCAATCTGAAGGATGTACTTTTGAGGCACAAATAGAGGTCCTCACAATCTGTTGATTCACTTATGAATTGCCTGCTGCCTACCCACCCACTGCTCACTACTAGTGATTTTATTTTTTTCTTCCTGGAAATGTCACTTTGTAAAGTTGAAACTTTTAAAAACCTGGCATTGCAACTCTAATGTAACTGCCCAAGCTCCAGAAACTAAACACTGTATTACATACATGCACCACATAGGCTTACTTCATCATGCCAATCCATGATATTCCTACTCCTTCCCACCACCCACATAATACCGGATGCATATATTTTTACTCTGTGGATCATGTTCTCCTTTCAGAAATATCCGAAGGATTCTTTTGCCAGAACATCTTTTCCATTGATTTCTTGAGTCAAATCTCCATAGTTTAAGTTCAATAACTACCTCAGTTCTAAATCTTACTTGTAACGTCCAGGGGAGAGCTGGTAGAGGTATACAATTTCTGCACGGTGAGGAGAAAGTGGATAGAACGATGCTTTTTCCCATTCTAAAAACACTAGAATTTGAAACTCTGCATGAATCTGAATAGTGGGCGATTTGGGACAGATAAAAGTAATTCCTCACACAGCGTACAGTGAAATCTTGTGATACCCTACCACAAAATGTAGGATTCCCATCAGACTTGAACAGCTTTAAAACGTGATAAGACATATTCATGGATAAGGCTGTTATTGGCTATTAGTCATGAGGACTACATATTAGCACCAGGATCAGAGTCAGTATGCCTCTGTGTATCTGTTCCAGGGTAACTCAGGAGGGTACTTTTGCACTTACACCCTGCTTGCAGCTGTTTTTCCATTAGACTAGATGGACCATCAGTCTGATCCAGCATGGATGTTTTATGAGTGCTGCTGTAATCATGTCCTGCATATGGTTTCTAATGAGATGAAATGTGAGAAACAAGGAGCGATGACTTGGGCCTTGTGTGAAATAACACTAGCAGGTGACTGCTGTCTACCTTCTTTTTTCCTCTGTAAAATCCCAGTAATGCTATTCATATTCTAGCATGACCAAGGAACTGAATCCAAGTTAGAGTTGTGCACATGACACATAAGGAATATACACAAAGATCTGGCTAGGGCCTCTAGGAATAAGTTTAGGTTTAGCCCCAGTTCAAATTGGGTCATTCTTTTTCTCCCATATAATCAAAACCAGTATTCATTTCTGTGGAACAGAGTAACTAATACCACTATTTGTGTTAAGAGGAAGCCAAGGGGAAAATACCTCTATTTCTGTGCTAGTGGAGCTTTTGTTGAGAACAGGGGGGAAAAATCAAGGAAAGATTACAGATTCACTATGTGTACATAATACAGTGGTACCTTGGCTCACGAACGCCTCAGTTCACAACCAAATTGGGTCGCAAACAGAAATTTCTGAAAAATTTTGCCTCAGGTCGGGAACTCCTCATTGGGTAACGATCGCGATCATGCCCCCCACCCCCCAGCATGGCCACAATCATGGTTGGGCTCATGCAGGGACGACAGGCACGATCGCGGTCGTGTGGGGTGCGGGGAGATGGCCACACTCATGCTCAGGGTGGGGGGAGATGGCTGCAATCTTTGTTGTTCTTTGTCACTTTGCATCAATTGTTTGTGGTTAAAAAACAAATAGTTACAGAACAAATTAACCTTATTTACATTGAACCTTATGGGGAAATTTGACTTGGCTCACCACCAATTTGGGTCACAACCAGAGTCCTGGAATGGATTAAGTTCATGAGCCAAGGTACCACTGTACACAGTGATACACAGTAAGAAGTATTTTGCTTGTAAACACTAAACTCCACTTTCTTAAAATCAGACATTAGATGGAATCAGAGTTAGGTGGAAGAAGAAGGTAGGGGGAAGAGAATATATCCATTTTGCATGAACCTTATGAAATGCCAAAGTTTCTGATTTGTTTTCTTTGGAAAAAAAATCTCAGAAATATTGAACCTTAGGTTTATGATCCATTTGATAAGATAGGCCAGGTGCCACCAACTGTTTTAGGTTGAGGTACACATGGAATTTTGAAAGCATGCTATGGCTACTCTCACAAAGTGGCTGCTGGGGGCATGGATTGCAAAATGGCTGCTAAAACTGAGGGCACAGATTTACAAAATGACTGTCAAAATGACCCGTTTCCCAGAACACGAGTGAAACTAAAAGAAAAGGCACTAGGCCAAGAGCCCAAGTATAAGGCAGAGGTGGAGGGTTTGAGTTCCAAAACAGAAAACCACTCTTTTGACATTCATTTTTCTGCTCTGATATCCAATAATGTCCTTAATTTCCCCAAGAAATTAAGTACAGGGCAGAGGTGATATTTAATCCCAAACGCCAGATCACTGATTTGTTCCCACAAAGCACAAACAAAACAAAACACCCATTCATAACTCAAAGAAATGCACATACAAAACACCCACCCATACCACACCAAAATAAGAAACAAATGCACAATCACACAATCATTTATGCACACAAAATATGCAATGCACCCTTCATTGATCCCAACCTCCACTAGTTCCTAAGGACACTCTATCACACACTTTTCCTTCTTCTCAGTAAATGGTTGTGCCCTCAG
Source organism: Varanus komodoensis (assembly GCF_004798865.1). Taxonomy (NCBI): domain Eukaryota; kingdom Metazoa; phylum Chordata; class Lepidosauria; order Squamata; family Varanidae; genus Varanus; species Varanus komodoensis. The sequence continues at coordinate 19,409,632 of NW_025335798.1, forward strand.
CAACCAACCTTTTCTTCCCCGCTTAGAAGTATTCTAAGAGACTACAGAGTTCTCACACAGAACTTGCTTAGAAATCAAGGTTGTATTCAAGGCCAGCACTTCATTTGAAGTATGTCATTCTCTTGTTTAAAAAGTTCTCATTAAACTAAAGTACCTTTTATAAAATAAACATAAAATCAGATGCACACTGCCCAAAGACACCACATTGGAAATGCCAAGTGACTTTACTCATAAAGCAAATCTCATGAGTTATATAGTGAAGTGGCTAGAAGTGCCATGCAGGTACATCTGGGAACCCACCTCAAGACTGCAGTGGAGTAATCAGGAGGAAGTTATTGTGGTCCACAGGCAATCAAACAGGATTTCATTTGTGGAGGCTAACAAGATGCCTGATGGGGATGGGAGGACAGAGTAGGGAATGCAGAAACTATGCTACCAGGGGAACCACATAAACTTCGGACTACTACATTTGGTCAAAAATCTTCAGGCCATGGAAACAGTGCAGGCTTGTATGCCCATTTTGTGAACCCAGACAAGGTGTTTATTAGATTATTCTAGATTCTTATTATTATTATTTGGAAGGCCTCAGCAGTTATAGGCGGCCTATAAATACACGTATAAATGAAATAAATTATACTTGCTTAAGCAAACATTTTGATGTCCACATTATTATTTAGGTTATAGTAAAGCTCACTAAGTAGTTCTCTAACATGCCTAGGCTGTCCATGTAGAAACCCTGTGACTGAGACTTAAAAATTAATACAACAATCCATGCAACCAGAGCTATACTCACTGTGGTTAGGAGAATTTCTAAATAATGTTTAGGATTTTATCCATACCCTAGAAGTCAGAATCTATTGACACCCATCATACACTAGAAATATTCAAGTAGTTTCTATGCAATATGTAAAGAGAATTTTCAGAATACTGTTTGGCTAAGAGACTGAAAGGAAAATACAAAAGAATTTGCTTCAAATCAGGTCCTACACTGAAAGGGAATTCCCCTGTGCAAACTGAACGACATGTCTTCCATAGCCTAAGGAACATATAATGGAACATATAATGGTCATATTCTTTTGCCTATTATACTACTAATTAAGATAGTTGCTGTTTGCATAAATAGTAAATAGTCTCTAGACCACCTACCTCTCCTGCTAATTCCAATCATGTAATTAGACAATCCTGTTATTTCTGTTCTCAGATCACAGAATCATTTTTCACAACAGATATTAGAATTAGAAGACAATTCAGCACAGGGTAATCTCATCACTAGCCCTTAGAGTATTGGCCTCCTTTGCAGTCTCCTGCACCTATACAATTAAAAAAAATTCAAAATATCAAAACAGAATTCTCAAAAATAGCCACATGCTTTTATCTTGCTTTCAAGTGTGCACGGACAGTGGCTGAAATCCTTCACAGAGTAAGGCTGCTTAAATTCCACTGAAGCCCAACTGTGTGCAGGACTGGACCCAATGTCACTTTCCTTGTAGGAATTTTTTTAGTAAAAATAATAGTTTCAATAGGAAGTATAAAACCATTTAAATGGGCTTAGGCTCAGGAACTAAAAGTTTCAGTCACAAGGGCAAAGTAATTAATGTCACTGAAGAATCGCAAAGACTTGACATTTCAATGGGTGTAGTTTAGATAAAGAAATCAAACAGCCTAGTTATTCCATAGGAAAAAATTCTGTGCTCATTTGTACATAAGATTAAGTTCTAGAGCTAAAGAGTAATGTCTGGTTCTATTCAGTTAGAATAGAGAAAGCACAGCAGAACACAAGTTTCATCTATTCTGTTCTAAAAGCTAGATGTATGTTATCAGAAATCTGAAATGATGCGTTATTCATTTATGTTTAATCACTAACTTAATCATTTGAATATAGATTTTCACCTAAAGTTCATTACTTACATTATATTAATAAAAAGATATTACAAAAGAGATAATATCAGTGAAAAAAATTGCAAACTGTGCTATCAAAAGGTACAATACACTGAATATATTAAGTGCCATCCTATATTTCTTAAATGGTTAATTGTTTTGTTTGAGCTTATAAGAGTATTTTCCAGTAAATAATTATAACTTAGTTCTGTAACTGGTTTATAATGTGTAATCCAATAGGCATATGCATTTATTCTGAAGACTAATTAATATTAAAAAGTACAACATAATGAGAAACCAACATGTAAGGTGAATATTATTGCTATACCAGCATTCTATATTGTCCTTGGAGAGTTCAAACAGTACTCTGAATGCAAATTTTGATGGGCCATTAATTTTCATTAATGATGGTTTGAGTACTTAGTGAAGGCAACTATATACTGTTCTTGGAACTGGGCAAATTGCCTAGATATATTGCACATATTATGGTTAATGTGATTAAGAATATCATGGCAATTAGAAAACTGATGGCTTGGAAAATTTAGGTGTATACATTTAAAATTCCTTGCAGTGAATATTGCTTTTCATTATAATTGCATGCAAATCGACTTCTTTAATTGTTATTGCTTATGTGGATGGGTATTTGTTTTGAGAAAATAAGGGGGTTTTTTGCAAAAACCAAAATAATAATTTGTCGATTGAAATATCAGTTTAATAGACAATATAGCATTCTACTCCTACAAAATACATGATAATGCTTAAAATGCAAGCTACATATGCATCTGGCGATTAGAAAAGTAACTATATGCAGAGGAAAATATGGAAAAAGTAAAATACTTCACAGTATCTATCACTTGTTTCCCTAAGACACCTTAGTGCAGTAGCCACCATCTCACAAAAACACAGGTTATTAAATCCTAGTCATTCCTGTTTGTTTTTTGTTTGTTTATGTTAGTTACCTCCCACCTATTGGAATAAAAAAACTTTCTAAGATGAGTTACAGGTAAGATAAATATACATTAATAACACCACTGTAAAAATAAAGAAATAGAGGGGTGGGGAGCATGACAAGGGGCTGTCCCATGGAATGGTTTGCCTTCATGACCCTGTGATAGTTCTGGAACAAGGGCCCAGTGGCTTTCACTACTCAGCATCCCTCTCTTCTAGGGCATCCTAGGCCATGTACAAGGGAAACAGAAAGAACAGAGAGGAAATTGTTGGCTTTACCCAATATTCTTACAGCAAAAACCAGGGACTGCTTTAATTATGACTTCATCAACTCCAATATGTAACACAGTTTGGAACAGGATTATATTATATAGGAGTTTATAAAGTGATAAGAATACATTTTAGGAAGTGTGGTTACCATAACTGTATTAATAATTACAATACACATGTTGAGTATTATATTTTATCAATTATGTGAGTGCTTAGTTTGGTTTCCAGCTATTTTATTTTAAAACTAAGTAATTAAAGACAATTACTCATATTTATGCTAAAGAAGGGTGTCTGGAAAAAATGGTTTCTGTAAGTAATTCAGTGACAGAGACATTTAGAGTGTATATTTTAGGTAATGTAATGCTTCCCCCCTTTATTGACCTTTTTAGTAGCAAGTGAGATAACTTAAGCAGGATTGAAGAAAATCACTCCCAAAGAAACTTTGCCTGTTTTCATCTGCCCCTGCAGAACTTTATTGTGACCTGTACTGATTTTTGCTATACTTTAAGATTGCTGTCAGCCCACTCAGATGGGCCTTTGTTCAGATGTGGGTTTTCTGATCCGCATGATCATCAACTAAATTAAGACATTGTTCTAAGAACGAAGCTTATTCTTGGTGCTTCTTCTAGATTGTGATGTTCCTTGCTAAAGTGCACCTCAGTGTCTGAGGGGGGAAATGGGAGATTGAGAGAAAGAGAGATTTGATGGCACATGACACAAGACATGACATATTAACATGAAATGAGAAACTAGACTGCTATAAAAATTATTCATATTTTTGCATTTATTTGGCATCAATCTGTGTGTGTGTTCTCTCTGTGAGTGTGTGTGTTGCTTCTTTCTCTCTGCCTTCTTTCAAGCATGAATCATATAAAGGTGCATCTCATGTAGAATGGGGTTACATTAACATGGGCAGAAGGTGGTCTCTCAGGTAACCAGGTGCCAAGATTTAAGGCTTTATATATGAGCAACAAACAGCAAACAGGTAGCGAGACAAGATCCTTCAGGGCAAATTTAATGTCTTTCCAAAAGCACATCCCACTCAGCAATTTAACTGAAACATTAAAGCACCAGCTACAACCAGACCAGCTAGACTAATATTTTATTGTTTTAGTATTGTGTGATTGGTTAGTTTTATATTGATCAGAATTTTATTTTGGGGTCTGCTTAAGATTTTTAAAATTGTACACAGTGTATGTTTTTCTGAAATAAAATAATATATAAGAACATATACATTTTAAGTATATGAGCAATTCATGGCCCAGTCATAAGATTACTTGTATCAGCACACATGTGTAACCAGGATAAGGAATACTAATAGTTCATACAATAGTTACAGTGACTATGGATAATATTTACATGAGAATGACACAAAAGGAATTCTGCTAGATCAGTCCACAACACCTTCTAGTTCAGCATCTGTTACCCACAGTAGCCAAACAGACGGGAAATCCACAGGCAGGGCTCACAAAGGGAAAATCCATTGCTTCCTTGCAGCTGGAATTTACCAGCCTACTTCCTCTGAACTTGGAGGCTGAATATACCTGGGGTCAGTGGGCTAATAGCAATGTAAATGTAATGATAGCATTTTGGGTCCTAGGCCTGCAAGAATAATTTTGCATACGCTAAGACCTTTTTTTAACCAAATCACGCAAAATAAAGTATTACTTTTTATTAATTCCATCCTGCCTCAGATTATCTCAAATCCATAAACATTTGGAAGCTACAAGCAAATAACTACTCACATGCACACACAACACCCGAAAAGGCAACATTTGCAACAAATTTGACTGGTAACACTTTGAGAGAGTACTAATTGAAAAGCAATCCAAAGATGAATTTCTGCCCCCAATTAATTTCCTAATTCTCATACAGGTCCTGATAAAGCAGGCACCCCTTCAGTTAATTACCCAATTACCCAATTAATTTATCAGTATTTTCTCCCCAAATTAAAATTGAAATAAAGTAATGTGGTACACAATTCTATGAAAGGTGGAGTTCAAAATACTGGGTGATTGAATACTGGATGATTGGGAAGACAGAAAAGGGGACAAGGAAGGAGGTTGGGGAAGAAGGTGGAGAGAAAGGTGGAAGGAAAAAGGAACAGGAGCCTTGCGGGTAGGGATCAGACGGAGGGAATGGATGTAGCTAGATCTGGGCAACATGGAGGAGTAAGCTAGGGAGAAATGGGTGAGAGACAGCAGAGGGAGGAGATGGAAGCCAGGCCAGCCCTATCATTAGGCAAAGTGAGTCAACTGCCTCAGGCAGCATATCCTAAGGCATGACAGCAGCCCCAAGTCTTTTCCTCAAGCCTCCTCCCTCCCAAAAAACTGCCCTCCCTAGTGGAGAACAGACCTTTGTGCAGTCTAGAGCCTGTATTGATCCCTTAAACTGTCTGGGTGTCATAAGGAGTGATGGCAGATATGCACCTATCACTGGGATTGATGTAAGATTCACCCTGCAATCCAGTTAGCTTCTATATGTGGAATGGGGGGTGGGCACTATCTTGTTCTGTCTCGGGTAGCAAAATGACTTGAGGTGGCAAAATGTCTTGGGATGTAGCATCCTGGGAAAATAGATGCTGGGGCCAAGACCAATCAAGGCCTTGTGAAAGTAGTCCTAGCAATGTGCTTGCAAGTAGCCATTGACTGCAGTATCAGGTGGTGATACTGTGTAGAGAGTCAGTGTGGTCCGGGATTCAGGTGATTTGGGTTCTAGTCCCAGCCATAGAACCAACCGGAAAACTTTGGGCCAGTCAAGACTCTCAGCCCAACCTACCTCACAGGCTGTTGTTGTGAGGATAAGAATGGGAGCAGGAGGAGGAGAATGATGTAAGCCACCTAGAGTTCTTAAAAAAGGTAGGGTATAAATCTAATAGACAAATAAAATAAATATATTATCATCCAAGATAGTTTTTCAATTGCCCTTTAAAGTTGGTGGTCAACATCATATTTTATGGCAATACATTTTATAAATTGCATACAGTGTAAATAAATACTTATTTTTGATTGCCATGAATCTTTGCAATCAATTTCTACAAGGAAACCACAGATTCTAGTTGTATAGGGGAAAAAGAAAAACATTTTTCTATCTACTTTTTCCAAATATTATATAACTAAATAAACTTGAAACATGTGTTTCCTTATTTCTATATCAAAAAATACCCACACGTTCTTCCCTTTCCTCACATGAAAGGTATTTTAACATCCTGATCCTTTTGACCAAACTTTTCAACATTTATTTCAGCTCTAGAATATTTGTTTTGAAATGTGACCAACAGAACTTCATAGATTTGTATAAGGTTATTATGGTAATGTAAGTTTTCTTTTTTATCTGTTTCCTAATAATCCATAGCATTGAATTTGACTCTTTCTGAGATTCTTCATACAAAGTCACTCTACTGTGAACCCAAGATCTTTTCCTTATTTAGATATAAATCCAGTCCAGTTTGTTTAGGTGTGGACTAGGTTTGCTCTAAAGCCCATCTTGTTGCATTGAACCACGTTTGCCATTTTGTTAGACATTCAGATCATTTTGGAGTTCTTCACAGTCCACTTTGGTTTTCCTCACCCTGAATCATTTAGTGTCAATATAGACATGGCAGTTTCATTATGGATATGTATGTTTTTCAAAGCACCAGTCCAAATAGTGTTTCTTGGAGGACCTCACTTCCCACTTCACTCTATTGTCAGAACTGTCCAGTTATTCTTATAATCAGCTTCCTGCCCTCTAACCTGTTACTGTTAAATATGGCCTGACTACTCATCATATGACAATTAAGTTCATTCAGAAGTTTTTTTTGACAATTTAGTCAAAGATTTTCTTTGAACTTCCTGTCCTCCTCTAAAAAATATCTAATCTTCATAGCCAAAAATTTTGATTAGTTTCCTGCTTCAGATATATTTCAAGAATTATCTTTTATTAATTTTTGTAGCAATGTACTTCTGAATTCTTTCTAAAACAGATCTCCCTATGAATCATTACACCCTTCCAGACAGTGCTTGTTTCCATGTTTCTGTAGTAAAGGCAGAGTCAGTTCTACCATTTAGACACATCTCAGGTGTAGACACTGGAGAGCGCAAAGCAGGGGCAAGGTATTGGAACTCTACTTTTGCATCTTTACAGTCCCAGACAGTTTAAGCACAGCTTTTTGGGGAAATGTGGTGGAGAATATGAACATGGTAGCTACCTTAGCTGAAGTGGGCAATTTATTAATCTAATATGGTTTTATTTACTCTGAACAATTTCAGCTTTCTTGGATATTAATACAGAGCAAACTTTGGCAATCCTTCTGCCAGGATTATTTTTTAAAATAAAATTCTAGGGAATGAGGTTGGGGGCTTTTGGCCATTTTTTTTAAGACAAGAGAGCTATTTTTCATTCCTTCTTATCTATCATAGTTTGCCATGTTGACATTTATTAGATGCATGCAACAATCACATCAACACATATATACACATATTGTGGCAACACTGATTGCATCAAGAGTTAATTTTAGCTTTTTGAAAATAAACATTAAATAATTAAAACCTTACAAACTGTTTGACTACACAAAAATGATCACCTACGCAATGACCATTCTATTTTATTTCCTACAAATTTCTAAGAAAAGTGATGATATGAACTGTTTTCAATCAAATGCAGTACTTCATAATATTCTTGAAATAATGTATCTGAAAAAAATATGCTGAAGACTCTGGAGTCACGTGATCTTTGTCCTGTGATTCTAGACAGGCATTCGGTTATTTTATCAAATTGATTAATATTCCAATACTATTCCAGATACTATTCATGTGAAGGAGCAGGACATCAAGAAACACAACAAATGATCTTGCAGATTATAACAAGGGAGACCAGGACACAGGCATACCATTTTCAGTGACAGTGATGCTTGAGGCTGATATGGAGGGATGCCTCAAAAATAGGGATGTGGATACAAGTCCACCGAAGTTCTACAAATGGTGGGGCATTGAGGGAAAGGGTGAATCCCATTGCAAGATTGGATACATATGGACACAAACTGAAGATTAGGTTCAAGTTTGTGTTTGATATGAAATGTACAGACCAAGTAAACCCTGATTAAAAATAAATTGAAATGAACTTCTCATCTTTACCTATTTGTAAGCGCAGGGAAAATTGGGGAGGGGGGGGATGCATCACAAACTTCATTAGTAATGAGAAGAGAATATCCTTAATTCTGAATTGAAGTCCTGTAAAAGATTGCTCAAAACAAACTAAGGGTCACTTTTATGATAATTTGGTTACTATAAAGTAAAAGGGAGTGCTAGAATAGTCAAAGAGAAATTCAGAATTGTTTGGAATTAGTTATGCTTTCCTATTCCTTACTGACCACAGCCTGTGCACACTGACTTCCAGATGAGTCCCATTTAACTTAAGAGGAAGTGCTATGAGTAAGCAATGAACAGCATTTAGTCAAAAGGCTGAATTCAACTAGACCAGGTGTGGTAGGTGTGGCCATGAGGACTTAATTCAATTACAGGAAAGTTCTTGGGGATCATTCGTGTGGCAAGGCCTACCCCACAAAAAATAAAGAGGAGATGCATTTCACCCTTTTAGAAAGAGGGAAATGTACAAACTCCAGGAAACCACCAATACCCCACAACATAGAAAGAAAATTTCCACTGAGCATAACCCCCCCACACTTATGTCCATTACCATAATAGTGCCTAAAACAAGAGGGCATGTAATCATGAGAAATCAGCATTAAGAGTTCAGAGTGACTGTATCTCTAAATCACTGCAATGCCACAAAATGCAAAACCAGTATAAGTGACCAACTCTCACATATACCTTTGCAGTAATTCTAAATAAGAATCATGGATATTTCCAATTACTTTTAAAGCCAGCTAACAATGCCATTGTTTCTTGATATGATGAAGTATTTGAAGATGGCAGTATGGTTGCAGCATTCAGGAATATATACAGTAATATATCATGCAGTCATTCCTCAGGAAAAAGCTCTATTTCCGGCCCAGAAATTTAGTCTAAATACAATTAATTGTTTCTATCAAAAAGCACAGAAGTGTTTGCTTAAAAAAGAAACAGAGAGAGAGAGAGAGATGATAGCTTGACCCTCTTGTACCATACTAGCAGCTGTTGTATCAAATTAGGGCCTAAATATCTCAAATGAATAATCAGGCTGAATGACCCTATTCTCATTTCTGATCCTTTGAAGTGAAGTCTTGAGATGCCATAAAATAATCCTGTGACCTTCAGCTCACAAGCTGTGTACTCTATCATTGGATATCTTCCCCAGGAAATTACAATACATCAATGCCATAATTTATGTTGACTCTAGCAAAAGATCTGTGAGTTAACTGAATTCCATTTTAGCAGTTCTCCAAAACAGCTGCATAACTTCCTGTATTCAAAATATTTATGGAAATATATATAGCTCATGGCTTCAATATACTCTCAACATATGATAAGCAAGCCAAAATGTTTAAACCACCACCACCCCTCAGTGGAGTATTAGCCTCCTAGAGTACCAGCCTCACTATATTGTGAAAAACCTACCTTTCATTTTTTTAGCCTTCTGTATAATACATATGTAATGCATTAGAGCACTCTCCTGCCATTCAATAGCTTTTGCTTCTATGCCCATGTCCCTAAGATCTATTCCAGAGAGCTTTTCAGCCCCCCAGAGCAGATTTGGTGGGTGTGCAAACTGCTGCAGGGTGAAAAAGAAATTAAATCTGCTAGTGTTATTCATTACATTGGCGGATGAACACTGTCAGATAAAATCTTATGTAGGAATTAACATAGCTAACATAAGCCTAGATTTTTAGAACTTTTACTATTCTAAGGGAATCAAAATATCCACTAACATTTTGAACGATTTTTAGATGCTACAATCACATGGAAAGTGAGTTCAAATTAAAAACTCTCAAAATACTTCCTTTGGACAGACTTGAAAATTGTATCTCCTAGCACTTAAAAAGCATGTTTCATTTTGTATATATTTTCTGTCTCTGTTTAATTTAATCTGCATAATTTTAAAATAAGCAAGCATTCATTTAAGATTCATAGAGTTATGTATGACCCAAATGAGAAAAGAGAACTATGACCACTGGGTTGGAATAGGGGTCAAATGTTTCTAATTAGTTATTACCACAACAAAGTACTCACCATGGTCTCAAAGATTAGATTCAAAAGCAGATGGCATGCTACAGTTGCTGCCAGCTCTCTCACTGTTTTCTAGACCATTTGTCCACCATCCTTTAACAACTACATGCATAGCTTTAAGGGGAAGCCAGTCCACCAATCTTCCATGGCCAGGGAGAGTTTGCGGGCTTGCACATCTCCCGTCCCAGCACTTTGCCTTTCGGCTAGGATTCCTCTTGCTTTCTGTTATCAGTACTTCAGACAGCACTAGCCTTAGCCAGTATTACCATAAGAGTTTCCCTTTAACAGGGATATGTAATGAGAACTTGAAATTTCTTCGAAGGGTGTTAAACTCCCACAACTTCTTCTTTTAAGAAACTTATTAACTGTGCAGGTCTTTGGAGACTTTTTACCCCATTCTTTTGATTAATCACAACAATCTTTATATAAAATAATCTACAAGTGCTTCCACCACTGATCCCTTAACTAGAGTTAATAAAAAAGCCACATAAACACCTCTGTACCATCCTATACTAGCAATTCAAGTAACAGGTATGTAGTTATATGAATGACACTTGCACTACTAAAGACTGAAAACCAGATGTACTACAACACCAAAGAGGGAAGAATGTGATGGTTTTGCTGCAAATGTAGGAAAGGGAACTGTAGCTAAGACATTAAAAAGAAAAAAAGGAAAAGGAACTATGGAGCACGGGCACAGCTGTGAATTAATCCTGCACTCCCCAAAATCACATAACTTCTGAAAATGTAATGCCATCTGGTTTAATATAAAAGTCTACAATGTGGCTGAAAGGAGGTTTATGCATAAAATAAAAGATTCTTCTTGCTTTTGTAGTAATGGTGTAACTTTGAGAGGTTTCTTATATGTCTACATTAGTCTGCATCTGAAGAGTCAAATTCTAAATATACAACTTGCTTACTTAGATGTTTACTTACCCATAATAGTTAAGGCAGTAGCTTTTGTTAGCTCTTCTTTCATTGAATCTATTACTTCAAAGTTACCACCATCCAAGTTGCATCGGTTTATAGTTCCATTTCCTGAACTGATCCAATACAGCCTGTTTTCTGCATAATCTATAGATAAACCTGAAACAGAATTATATAATGCATAAAGTCTATTTTCAGGAATGTAAATATATAAAACTTATCAATGATTATATCATTACTTATACATTAGCAAAATACATTTGCACATTTCACTCATTTAAAAAGTAGCAACCCAGATGAATAGAATTTTAAACAGTTAAGAAAGTAGCAAAATTCCAAATAATGTGAGAATACACACACACATTCATATTTATAGTTTTCCCATGTTACTAAAGTGGATGTTAAAGCCATTTTCCAGAGAAGTTGAACATGGACAGAAAGAGACTTGGTCTTCCTTTATATACTTAATCAATACTGGTTTAGTAAAACCTCTAATTAAATACTGTATGGTCATCTCATGGGGGATTTTCTTGGTTCATCTTTACCTGTACACTACATAGTATATTGATACTTTTAATCCTATGTAACCCTCTTGCATTCTTGGCTATACATGGGTCTGTCATCTCCTCATTCTCCTTTCCACACTTAACAATCCCTTCTGTGCTTCTTCTTATGTCTCTTCCTTTTTATCACTCCTTTTCTTGATATAGAATCCATTAGATTTAAGCTGATTATTTTACATTTTATGCATGTGATAAAGTATGGGTGAACTTACACTAGAACATCTTCTGTTAAGCAGGGATCTGTTATAGTATTTATGAACATCACAGTTATTGCTGTTGGGACACATGCTAATGAATAAAATACAGTTTCCACTATTTTGACAGTGTGATCTTAACGCAAATGAAATTGTTGAAGAAGTAGAAAGAATATGAAAGGTGGTATGTGCAGGAGAATTGGACTTTAAAAAAGCAAAATAGTTTATTTTCCCATCTAAGCAGAGGTGTGACAGAGCAAGCAAATTGTGATTTCAAAAGAAAAAAAAGGCAGATCCTCCTGTCCTCTGACCAAAAAGCAAAGCAAAGCAAAGCAAAGCAAAGCAAAGCAATGCAAAGCATGAAAAGGAAAGCTGTATGAGAAGTGGTGAGGGAGATTCTCCCACTTCTCTTGGGATCAGGCCAGCAGGATCAGTATCTCCTTCTGGCCAGCCAAAAATGATTCCTGAAAGCAATTGCAACCCCACTTTTCCAAGAATAAGCACCATTGAAATCAATGTGATTTAGTTCTGAATAAAGCCGTTGAAGATAACAAGATTCTTAGCAGTCATGTATTTCAGCTTGTTTTCAACTAATCATTCCTTGAAGCTACGGGACAAAGGGGACATTTATTTTTTCAAAGCGGAAGGGAGAAGAAGAGGGGGCAGCATTGCATTTTTTTCTCCAGTCCACTGGGTGAGTCAGAAGGATGCAGAGAAGCTACGGGGAAAGGAGATGGGAAAGCAACTAAAAGATATTTGAGTTGGTGCTGTTTAGCTGAAGACACGGTGGGGCACTTTGACCCTCTCCACAGGCCCAACACTCTGCCACCACTTCCCCTGGCCCTACAACACTACTCCAAGTTTAGCACACACTGTTACTGGGAGGAAAGTGCAACATAAAAAAAAAATGGTGGTATAATTGATCTGAAGAAATCTGTGAAGAAATAGTGGCAGAAATAGTGTGAAGAGAATGGGTTAGGTGAGCTTCATATGACTCACTACTGAGTCAGAGAGCACAATGCCAGTAAAAAATGCCTAGTGTAGATCTAGCCTATATTCTTACCTGTACTGATAATGGGTATAGGTTTAAATCCAATTTAAACCCATGGCTTTGGCCCATAAAACAGGACTTTCTCTTGTTTACCTCTTTCTACAGACCCTGCTATTTCCCAAATTTGAGCTAGAAGCTTTGCCAACCCTTCCGAGCAGATTTGGGATATGGCAGGAGACTGTTGAAGGATAAAAAAATCAGTTGCACAAGCAGTTTGTTCCATCAGTAGACAGCCAGCATTGGAAAAGTATTTTCCAGGGAATTCTATTGTTCAATTCATACCATTGGTGTTATTCTAAAGTTTATTAAGCTAGCAGAATATAATTTATATTAGTACTAGTGTCTGATTCAATAGTGCCCATTGTTCCTGTATTCTGCTTCTATAAAGCAGAGCAGCATGGAAGCTAAAACCTGCTGAGCACGTATCAGTTTTATAGAAAAGACAGTAAACAAGCATATTTTAGCAGTGACAGTATAGTTATATTTAGGCCAGGTGGATAAATTTGATAATACTATGACAGTATTTTATACAAGGTACTCTTCATACCAGTATTGTATGAGCAAAGAATTTGATACTGGGTGCAGCCCAGCTTCCTTGTTTGCTTTCAACCAAATGCTGGTCATGAAAGCAAGATTGAAAGTATGGGGACAGATTCATGTAGAACCTCATAAGTCAGGTTTGGGCTAGCACTGTAAGGCAACAAAACATGATGTATTGCTCTCTCCACTATTAGCTGACACTGGCTTGGATCCAGAGTGTTCCCTCTAGAAACGTAAGGGCTCCTTTTTGTATAAGGGACCGAGATCCACTTGAGACTCCCACTGAAGAAAGGGGCAGGAGATTAATTTTGTCAGTTCCCATTTCCACCCATCTCTTTGCCTGCTCATGAGGTTTGCCCAACCCTCTGGAGCAGCGTTTCAGAGGGCTAATTGGTAAGAATCACTGCTGCCATTCCACCAGTGAGATTGTCACAAGAGTAGAGTTCGATTCATAGAAACTCTGGATATGACCAGAGACAGAGATGTATGACACTGATTACTTTGAATAAATCAACAATGTTAAACAGTCTTCTTTTTATTTACACATAGTTGTTATTTGGTTTGGATATTTATTTATTTACTGCTGGCCTATGCATCGCCACTTGCACATCAACTAAACTGTATAAGAAACATAAAAACTGGAGATTTGAGGGTAAAGACCAGTCAATAAAATTGGGAGATTCACATCAGGAAAGTGAATTTGAAATAAGAAAATAGTGTTAATCAACCCAACAGCATGCCATTAATTAATTTATTCATTTAATTAGTGAATCCAAGCTTTAAGTTCTCAGTACTTCTGAAATCAAACAATGAGTTTAAAGCAAGAATATAAAATTGATTAGCTTGGAAAGCTGATGTTTATTTAAGAAAAATAAAATTCCTTTAGTCAAAAATGCCTCAAGGATGCAGTTATGCACTCAGTAGCAGGTCATGGTCATAAAATGTAGATGGGCATTCTGAGAAGTTTATGAGGCACTTGTATTTCAAATTTGTTGTGCACATATATTTTAAAAAGTCACAGGAAAAATCATAAAGAACTCAGTTGCTAAATACCCTCTTTATTTTAAAAATAAAATCCAGTAAAAATAAATCCAGTAAACAGTTGTAAAATGCATTAATGGAAGATTTAACATTAAATAAAGATTTATACAGAATTCTAGATTGTGTGGAACTTTCAGTGATACTAAAAAGGGAAGAAAATATTTCTTTTCTTCACAATCTCCATGTTTAGTGTCCAATCATATCTACCTACCTACCTATATTTCCCCCACAAAAAACACTACTGTCGGCAGCTCAAAAAGGCAGAATAGTTTACCAGCCATCCAAATATACAATGAACATCTTAACATCCTTACCCTGCTCACTTAGGACCTATTTTTGAAACCTGGCTTCTGGGAATAATTCTGGGAACTATACAACTTAGTGTTGTATTAGAGAAACCATTCCCTCAGCAGTGCTGGTTCCAGTCAGACAGAGGGCAGGCCAGTGTTAGTTGTTAGCCTTTCCTCTGGCTCCTACTTAGCATATTTACCAAATGCATGTATACTTGTATGAATTTTAGCTAACAGAATGCCCCTGTAAGATACCTAGAGCTACCTATCTATGAGAGCACAGCTAACAACCTATGATACCATAGATAGCTACCTATGAGACCATAGCTTTTCTGGAAGAAAACTCCAAGAGAATTGCAAGCTAAATTACTGAAGCCTTCTCCAAGGACAGATAGGGAGGGAGGGAAAGGTAGAGAAAGAGAACGGCATCAATCAGCCCATGTCAACCATATGGTAGATACCTCATAGTTCTGTGGAGAAGGGGTAAACTGGTGGCTGATCGAAACTGATAGGGGAAGCAGACAGATAAAGGAAGAATGAGGAGGTGAGGGAGAGATTATATTTCAATAGTATATCAGCGCTTATGATCTGTGCAAAACATGTCAGAGAGAGAGAGAGAGAGAGAGAGAGAGAGAAAGAGGGAGAGAGAGCAAGGATACTGAGGATCAGAATAAATCCAAAAAGAAGGCAAGAAGAAATGCATTGCTTGGCAATTACAAAGCCTTACTGGTCAAAAATGATTGGATGAAGAGGTTCCAAGATGGCCATCTAACACTGCAAGTTCCAAACGTAAGGATGAATGAAACCTGACAAGGTTTTCCTTGTTATTTGTTTGTTTATTTATTTATTACTTTTATATGCTGCCCTATAGCCAAGGGGCACTCTGGGCAGCTTACAAAGAAGATTCTTGCAGAATCTCACAAATGTCAGAAGCAGTCAGTGGTATAGTCATAGAAAGACAAAAGTAAAACCAAAACAAAAACTGAGTATGGTGACAAGAAAGGGAACCAAAAAGTGGACAAGAAAGATGATGCATGTCTTTTTGTGGCTGTGTTTTGGTACTAATTTGAGGTCACAGAAGAATTCAGAGGTCTTACTACCCAATAGATAAGTAATGCATTGTTATATTGATTGTATTAGGAGGCAGAAGATTTTCCAGGCAAGTGTATGGAAGATTGCATCACTCTTTTTTTATTTCAAATTATTTTGAGCAGGAACTGCAAATATAGCTCCTAATAACTAATTGGAGCAGGGTTCCCTAACCATTTAGGACATATTTGGGAACTTCAGAAACTGCTGTGTACAAAGTACTTAATCAGTGGATCATTGCTTTGGCATTTTTCTGTTGCATCTGGAATTTTAGGGTTATTTAACAAAAACATTAGACACCACAAATATCTCTTTAATCAGGGATTGTCTAATTCTGCCAACTGTTGGAACTACAATTATTCTTCTAAACATATGCTTTAAAAATGCTCAGTGGTTGCTTCTTTTGAGAAGAAAGTTATTGCACAGGTAAAATTTTGTACCAGAATAGTCTTTAATATAATATAATTTAAATTATTTACTTGTATCAGGGAAGTTAATAAACAAAAGGTGAACTTGATTCTCTGCACCCTTTTGACAACTAAGTCTGCTACTGCAAAACTGGATGGATTACCACTTACCTTCCATAATGAACTGGATCCAGGACCTTAAAATGCTTTTTTTAACAACTGAAGGGGTGGCATATAGACACTAGCATCAAATGGATAAATATTTGGATAACTGGTCTGCTTTTGTTGAAGTCTATGCATAATTTCCATGAAGTTGTATGCACGTCATACAAAACCAAGTATGTACATTAAAAATGTGTGGTGAAGGGAGATAAAAAGTGCCTATGAGTACCATGGTGGCAGCACCATTCTGTGTGATGTTGGAAATGCTGCATACTCTGCATTAGAACCCCTGAATCAGACCATGCCAGCTACTCTTTCTTGAGAGAATGAACACTTCTGAGGCATAGCCTGCCTTTATTTATTTATTTATTAGATTTGTGTAAAAGCCACCTGTTAGCATCTTGTGGATCTAGAAACAAGGTGGCCATCTCTGACAATGCAATATGCATTTGTTGAACTGAACTGATTCCTGGGTATAGTATGCATACCTATAAGGTTAATTATGAAATGCACTAACAAGTATAAACCATAGTTTTCACTTTTATACCACATGCAAACAGCAATCATATATTAATGTTGGGAGCCTTTAAAAACATGTCTCAGAGTAGAGCATATATTATATTATATAGCGATTTCTTTAGCAGGACAGCAGTCAGAAGGAGTGCGGATTGTTTAGACATCAAAGAGGAACATTCTGAGTGGCTTGGACTCCACACGCTCTCTGCTCAAAGAGGCCAGGCTAACGTTGTCAGATATTCCTCATCCTATGCCATGGCTTATATTAAATGACTTTGCCTCCACTCATGTAAGTCTCTTTAATCCAGCAGAGGCTTCCCTGAGCAGAAGGCCACAGAAGTGGTTTTTTTTAATTGATTCACTTTCTCGCAGTAGCCCCCTGTGGCCTCTCCAAATTTGCTCCAGAGGCTTGGCAGACCTATTGGAACAGAACTGGAGGTGGTATAGTGAAGGGACTGCAGAAGAAAGGGAAAAGTTGTGGAAAGTACCATCTCTCAGCTTTCTGCTCAAAGATGCCTCCACTGACTAAAAGCCTCCTGTGTTTGTCAGTGGAAGGAAACGACTGAATACAGCACAATTATTTGAAAAGACATATAGCTTACTATCACTAATGTTGGTGAATAAACTAAAAGCTTATTTAATCATTTAGTTTTAAACTCTGAACTATTGCCATACAGCTATACATCTATTAATAATAAAATAAAACTTGTATTCTGCTCAAAGATGGTTACTGCTTTATTTATCAATTGTTTTACCTGTAATTCTGCTGGGGAATGGTTGCTGTCTGCTATTGGAACATCAGAACGAATAGCTAGAACACCTTGATTTTTTTTTAATTTGATGCTTAGCATTTTAAGTTTAAGGAGAATAATGAGGATAATAACTGATCAAGTTGGTTTTGGTCTCCACTGAATACAATTTCAGTTCAATCAAGAAATCATAGTTCGGATTCCCAGCTCTGAGGTTGGAGACAGAACTTCAGCTTTGGATTTGGAAATTGGAACTCCAGTTCTGCCCACTGTTCCCTCACAGCAGGCATGGAAAGTACATGCCAGCTGCTCTCTGAGGTAAGGAAGGAGACCTCGGGGGATGGCAAAAGCTACAATTCAGTGACTGGGAAGGGATCAGATTGGAGTGGACAGTATATGATACATCCTGCTGCTCCAGCCTCCTTCACTCCCTCTTCAAAATGGCCATCTAGGAAAAATGCAGAGAGGCGTGTGGAAGCAACAATAACCCCCATGCTCCTCTTCTGCAGTAGATGAGCATGAAGTTCAGATGTTCATGTTTATCCTGATAGTCAATGTGTCTTATAATATTTGTATATAAGCAAAGGAAGAATGAAAATTCTAAAAAAGTCTATATGATATAAATCACAAATAAACATTTTAGGACTTAGCAATAAAAAGTCAATTAAAGTATCTTACATAATCAGAAACTTCAGAGAAATGTACTTATTTTGCATTCTTAGAACTCTAGGATTATCTAAGAAGTTAATCTACTAGTAATCAAGCAAAAAACCACACTGTATTTAGTATAATCTCAATTTAATTAAGGGTCATGATTGTAAAATATGATGCTATACAACAATAATAAATGCCAAGTGAGAATAATATAATTCAAATTCCCAAAGACAAAACAAATCCAACCTTGTGCCACACAGTAGGAATAGTACAAAACAAAGAAGCAGTAAATGTAATCCTCAGCATTTTAGAGAAATGTATTAGACTCACATATTGGTAACATGTTTGTGAGTTAAGCTATTAGCACTGACAAAAATAATTGTAATACTGGTTTCAGTCCTTCTGTTTATATAGCAAAAGGATAATTTGTGAGGCCATGTGCTCTTTGGACACTAAACTGAGTTTATTGTGGACTGAGAAGTGATGATATACTTTCCCCTGAATACCTTCTTCCTGAATGCATATGTAACTGTATATTGCTAATGTTGCATCCTGTACACACTTGCATTATTAAGCTACATAATATTTACTGAAGTGTGGAATACTTTGTCTTAACATCCTACAAATTTTACACATTCATATTATACATCAAACTCTTATTTAAAGAAAAAAATGAATGAAAAACAATAATCATAGAGGGTATTTACCAACTGGATCTTTTTGATTCTGAAACAGTATTTTGCTGTTGCTACCATCCATATTTGCCATATTAATGGTGTTTCCATCAGTCCAATACAGTTTCCTTAACAAAAATAAAACACAGAGAACAGAGAAAAACATGTCTGCATAAGGAATATTTACATAATATATGTACTTTATTTGGGTTGGGGTGATGCTAAAGAAAAAGAAATCCTATGGCAAAGTATCCATTCTGTTGCATTCACAACAAAGAGGTGGCAACAATTTTTGCAAGGTGGTGTAAAGGGATTTATTTAATTAATTTGCATAAAAGTGGCCCATTAACACAATGCTCTCTGGGCAGCTTTAATGACAAACCTTTAGATCTGAAGGATCTCTACCTTACCCAATATAGTCCTGAAGTGCCTGAATTTTCCCTACACCAGTGGCATTAGTTCGACGCAATCTCAGAAAATGTTTCAGTGATTTAGCCCCACTTCATAAATTGATGGGCCGTGCTGCTATAGCTCAGAGGAAAAGCAACACAAGCCTTCCTCTACATACACAAATAAAACACGCTACATAAAGGAACTTTGCAGTTGATTGGATTTGTGATTCATTCCTCTTGGCACCCCTTATTCTGAAGGGGAAGAAGCCTGAGATTTTCAGTCTCCATACAATTGATCGTTTTCATAAAGGCTCCAGCTTCTTCATGGGTTTAGTAAGTCTCTGCATTACCTGAATTTTCTAGTTGCCTAACAAATATAAAACCACATCAAAACGATTACATTTACAATACCATAGCTATATCTATAAAAATACTTTACCCTTTAGCTGGATGAACTGAAAGACACTGCGGTTTATCAATTCCATGTATGATTGAGGTTTTTAAAGAACCATCTAAATGTGCCACATTAATTTGTGTCTCATCGAATTCTGAGCTAATCCAGTATAAATTACGTGATAACCAATCCACAGCCAATCCCCGGATGCTTTGAATGTCTGCAAAATATAAAATAGAAAAATCAATTCCTAAACTGCACTGATAAGTTTTCATTAATTTTAATGAATTTAATTTTAAGTGTCTTAACCCAAAGTTAAAGCTCCTTGCCTCTAATTCAGGGTGAATAAAATTGCTTTTATAATTGTAAAAAAAAACTTTTAGAAATAAAATTGGAATTTGTGATTAGAAATCATAAATAATCTACTAAGTTTAGTTTTCCTTTGAAAATTGCATGGTTACAATTAAATATTCATGCTAAACCTAAATGGATAGTCTCATAAAAATAGCTCTGTCACAATCACACATACTGAATTATCTAGCAATCAAAATGGTCATTCATCTTATAAAAAAGGCTGCATCTAGCCTACTAGCTCTTGCTTTTTGAAGTTTTGAATTCTAAAGTCACATGTGAAAAGAAAAGGTCTAGATAAGATTGTGGTTGTTTTGTGCTTATGTGGTGGTGAAGCTGGGCAAAGCAGGTCAGGGAAGTCAGTTAATGGATCTGTACAGAGGCAGCTGATGTTTCCTGCTGCAAAGGTGGGCTGTGCTGGGTTCAGTCTACTTTAACTTTCCTGAGTACTATACTTTCATTAGTCAGGCATAGAAGGCAACAGAAAACAAGTCAAATTCAGCACAACTCTCTCAGTTTTGACAATAACTTACACATTATGCTAGCCAGTAGATCTCTGTTAAAGAAAATTTGGACTAAAAAGGGCATCTTTTGCCTATTGTACTTGATCACCACAGATAAATATGTGCAAATCTTCTCAACTACTATAGGGTGCATTCGGCATATCCCATGGCAGCCTAGCAATACCTAAAACTTAAGCACAGTTTCAACTAGATTTGGTCCAGATGGTCTGTCTGGTCCCAGTACTCCAGATCTACTGCAATGGACTTATCTAAGAGCAACAGTTTTGTGCATGGCTTTGTTTGTGATGACTGCTCCAAATTTAGACCAACTGAAGTCTAAGACAGAATCGGAACCAGTACTGAAAGCCTCACATTGGAAAGCAGCCTTGAAGAAAAGGGTGGGAAAAGACAATGTTGATCATAATGCATCTTCCTGTATTCCTACATTTAAGTCCCAATATTGAGCTTTGGATGATGGAGAATTTCAATATTGGAGCCTTCTGTCATTCTTTCTAGATAGCCATAGGAGCCTTCTTTGAGAGAGCCATTGATCACATATTTGTAATAAATGTGCTGGTGGCAAAGTATTCATTTCCTCCCACCAAATGTGCTTGTGGGAGAAGATCTCATACTTCTACACAATACAAATGTAAGCTTTATTTTATTAAATCTATGGTGAAGCAATGAGAAACATCCTTCTGTGCTATGAATCTGTCTCTTGGATTTCATCGTGAGAAAAATGAATGTAAAAACATTGCATCATGAATGACCATCATGCATGAAACAGCGAAAGTGGGGAGAGAGAAGTTGCACTCTCACGCACTACTAGAATCCTTGGTCACAACATGACCTTGGTACATTTTTAGGCTTAGAGGTAGCATATTTCTGAATAACAGTTCATGGACAATAGTTGAAAAGCCCTTTTGCTCTCATGTTGTGCTTGTAAACTTCTTGTAGCCATCAAGTTGGCTATTGTGGGACAAAGGAACCTGGACTATGTAGGCATTAGCTTTGATCCAGCGAGTTCTTCCAGCATTGGTTTTGGTTGTCAATAAGAGTCAGATAGCTCTTGAAGCTTGAAAGCAAATTATGAAAGTAGTATTTGTTAAGTTTTATTTGTAAAAACTTACATCTTCCCCATGGAATCCTTTTGAAGACTGAAGGCTTTGGAGAGCCTGCCAGTTCAAACACTATGATCTAACACTTTATAGACATATGGGCACCAAAAGATAAAACAGAACAGCCTGTCTTCACCCTGAAATAATTTCCTGAGGGAGTGGGGAGGGGAAAACTCCACACTGCAAATTGGTAATATCATCCCCATGCTGATGAAATTACTTTGGAGTATATGTTACGAACATTACAAAAATTCTGTACTGGAGCTAGGCTTGCCTCTTTCTCAATGGAACAGCTCCAGCAGAGACCAGCTACTGGATGAAGGACACCCGGCTGGCTATTTTTATCAATTCATCCCTCTCCCTGGAGTACCCTGTGACCATCCAGAAAAGATTTGGGGGCATCAGGCATGCAGGAGGTTGTAGAATTGGTAAAAATTGTCTTCCACCTTTCCATGAAAGTAGCCTGTTTATGGAATCTCAGTCCACGTCCCTCTACAACACTGGGACTTATACAATTTTCTTTATTGTGTTTTTCCCCAAAGAATTTTAGGAATTTTAATTTATTGTGGGTTGTGAGAAATGAAATACCAAACCCTTTGATGGTTTCCAGGTTTCACTATGGAAAGAAAAGCATTGGTGATCCAGTTTAAATCTGTAATGAAGACACACCTTTGGTGAAATTACCAATAACTATTACTCAGGGCAGCATAATGTAATCACACAATAATATTTTGTTATTGAGTGGGTAAGTATCCCTATAAAAGTGCAAGCATGACTGCCATTAAAAATATACTGTTTACCTCTTAATATGACAGTTTCCAGGCCAGTACCATTAATGAAGGCACGTTTTATAGTTTGTGTCTTCACATCAGTCCAGTATAAACGCTCCTCTGCCGCATCAAAATCTACAACAGTTACTTCATCAATGTCTGGAACAGTGAAGGCCGTTATATAGTTGAAGTATGGATTTTCTATATCAACCCCTCTTATTTCAGAGCGCCTTGCATAAAGAAGAAATTTCTTCATTTCTGTAAGAATCATAGATGCTATTTCTTAGGTACAGATCAATGGAATATCTTGTTTTTCATATACTTAAATTTGCAACAATGAAAATTAACACAAGCACATTTGTAACACAGATATATTTCTGTATAAACAACACATAGAAGTACATTAACTGGACATAGGTAAAGACTTTTGCCATCACATTATATGTCTCAAACAACTATGTTTGTTTTTAAAAAACAAAAAAAAATCAATAATTAATCATTTAAAGTCCAAATCTTCTGAAGCACAAAATATTGTTAGAAGACATAGAAACAGAGTGAGTCAGAAGGGGTCTCCTGGGCCATCTAGTCTGACCCCCGGCTCCAGCTGGCTTCACTCACGACATGCCCACCATGTGCATGTCCAGCCTATCCTTGAACACCTGCACTGATGGGGCCTCAACGACCTCTCATGGAAGCCCATTCCACATCCTCGGGGTCCTAACTGTCAGGAAGTGCTTCCTGGCATCTAAGACATAGAATTATTTTCTGTTAAGTGTTATTATTTGATAATGTTGAGTTAATGGGGAAATGCTTCATATCATAAATGCTTGAGCTTTGAAAGAAAAAAATGGCTGAATTTGTAATTTGATTGTATCAATATTCAACAGATCCAGATAGCTATAAGAGTAGGTCAGTTATTTAGTGAGGCCTTCATGTCTTCTCTCCAGTGCATCGTGCTACATTCCCCAATAGGCCATTTTTGACAGTCAAGAGTCTCCTGGCATAGTATACAGTGGGGCTGAACCCATTGTACCAGCAGAGTACCAGCAGAATGGGAGGGGAGCAGGCTTCTCAGTATGTTTGCATCCTTCTGCTCAAACATGCTGAGCTAAGGTAAAAGACAAAAGGCACGTGTAGGCAAAAACCATAGCAGTAGCAATATGGATTTGGGCTGATCCCTACATGAAAACCCCTGAAAAGAATGGAGTGGGTTTGCAGGAAAGGAGACCCTGCTATGTCTACAAGTGCATGGAGGTGAAGAAATGTTCAAGCAAATGGAAATCTGCTTGTGCAGAGCTCTGTGTGCATTCTAATGATGAAGATTTAATGATAGTTATCTCATTAGTTTTAACCAATTGTTCAGAATGTTAATGTAGTCTAACAAGCATATTCTAATTTCTAGCTTTCACCAAACAGCATTAAATAACAAAAATAAAACATCACAGCAAAGTTATTTTACTTCCCTCCAACCAACAACAAACATACAAGTTCAGCATCCATTATAGGCTTACAGTATTTCTTCTGAGAAGCTATCTGCTTTCTAAGCTTGTTCTTAAGATTCCTAAAATGATACTAAAATGTCTTCAGAAAAAGAACAGGTAGAGATTAAAACTATTAAGTACATTTTCATTATGCAGTTTACTTGCATCATCGTTTTCTGATGCCCTTTCCATAAAAAAATCTCCCTGTTCTGCAGAGATAAGTTCTATAAACACAATATTTACATCCACAATAAAAAGGGAAAAAAAGAAGGTAATAAATATCAAAGTTTGACAAGGTGAATAAATCGGAACACTATTGGCTCATGTGAGTAAGATGTGGTACCAAAAGCATCAGAAAATTCTACTAAAGAGCCCTCCTACAGTCATTCAAATATATAATGGGGGGGGGGGGGGAAGGAAGAAAAAGGGAAAGAGGCAAATACACGAGACTTACCGTAACACGTCTTTCTATCTGCAGATAGCTTCATTAGGTGAGGGCACGCACATGCAGCACTCCTGTTGTGATTGATCAGGCACATATGAGAGCATGGCCCCCTCCCATTGTTAGCAGTGCATGGATTCGGAGCTGAATTTAAAACAAGAACAGAAATTTGCATAGTACTTGCACCTTCTGCAAATTTAATAAAACAGGCAAAAAAAAAAAAGTCTTCCTTTCCCCAAAGTATGACCAAATGTTTGCTGGGGATGGCTAATGAAGGAGGAGCAGTTCTTAGTCCCTGCCATAAAACCGTCTACTCAGCTAGAAATGTTTGTCTCATCCCCATTTAAATTTGTTTCAGTCCTAAATATTGTTGTTCTGTTGACTTTTGTCCCCCTTCAAATACGGCAGATCAACATTGCCCCTCTCCACCTGCCTTGAGATATAGAGGAAATCTATGCTGTCAATCAAGTAGGAGGACCCAATGCAGGTGTTCCAAGGTCTTTGCATGCACAGTCTGTTCTCTGTTCAGGTATGGAGAAACTGCCAGCGGTCACTAGAAAACCATATTTCTCCCTTCTCCAAGCACAGCAGTGGAGTAGAGAGCAGGAAATCTCTGCTGCTTCCCATATTATTTCCCAATCTAAGTAATCAGATTAAAATACGGTCCAGAAACCATTTTCTTTATTGTTGGTAATCCTTCAGTGAAACAGTTGCAAAGGGCAATAAGTTCACTCTTTTTGGTTTGTTATATCGATATAGTTTTAAAATGTCATTTAAGCAACAATAATGCTGTTCACAAATTCACTTTTTATCTATATAAAACCACAAACCAGGAAGCACTATAAAGCCTTTGAAGAGTTATTTGCATAACACCAGCATGAAAAGCCAAAGCCATAGAAAAATAATAATTACTAGCTACAAAATTTCCCTTCATATGGCTAGTACTTAATGTACAAATTGAATATGAACAAAAACGCTATAATAAACGCTTTTATGAGATATGTTAACGGACCTTGTGGCTGACGACTTGGGTGATAGATCTGAAGATCAAAAGGCTGTGCACTAGTTTTTTGTATCACACTAACATTCTGACCAGTCCATTTGTTGGCTTTTGACAATGTGTTTGTCCTCCAGTCTGTCCAATATACTTCACTTCCATATAGAGAGACAGCAAATGGATGAGAAAGATATTCATGTCCTCGTATAATTTCAATCATGCCAGTTCCATCATATAGTGCTGAATAAATAGCATCTGACCTGAAAGAGAGCCCAAACAGAAATCACTTCCTAAAATAAGATACATAAATCAAATAGGTGAAAGTGTGGTTAAGGTAGTTATGACCTTATAGCTGTATTCTTGAAAAAAAAAAAACAAATATGAAAGGAATGTAATTTTATTTGAATGCTTGGGAAAGGGTCATATTTGCATGTTAAGAGTACCTGGTTGGGTGCAAAAAAGATCAGGTCTAATACCTGGCACCTCAGGGTAAGGATTGGAAGGACTCCTGCCTGAAACTCTGAAGAATTGCTGCTGTCCAGTGTAGACCATGTTGAATTAAAAGGGATCAAAGATCTGAGTTGCTATAGAAAGTGGCTTTCTGCACTCCACTTGATTTACAACAGAAAACTTGCATTTTTCTTTAAAGGGATCTTGCAAACTCAGGTAATTTTTGCTTTTCTTTTTCTAGTTGTCACAAATATAAAGCAAAACATTTTCTTTCTTTGCACTTTTCCTATTTTTCTAACTTATTATCATGTTGTAAAGTATAATGTATATACATAAATATTTAAAGGAATTCTTTAGAAAAAGATGCTGAATATTAAACTTTTCTGCACCCTGTTTGTGTAAATATTTTGCTGATTTCCTGACCATCTACATGGCTTTCCTAGAGACTGCACCTCCGCAGAGGCTGATTGCACCTTTTTTGTGACTTCTGAGCCCTGATACTGTCATGAAGAGTGAGGCTAAAGCAGGCAAAATGCCCTAAAAGAAAATATCAAAGTAATGACAATTTCTCATACATTCCCTTCTCAGCTACTTCCAAGTGCTTCTGCCTAATTGTCAACAGTTCTCCAGTCTTACCTCTGTCCCCTGTGCCCCATCACATGTAATTCAGGAGGACCTCTGCACCTCCAGAGAGGTTTCTAAGAAAAAGAGGACCTGAAAATGCCCCCTTCTGTGAAGTTCCTTCAACTTCTAGTATTCAAGTTCCATGCATACCATGACTAAATTGCATTCTACTGATGTCAGTGCATCTGCTTTACGTATGGCTAAATTTGCATCAAACCTAGCAAGTTTGATACTATTTTTTCTATAGGGCCCCCAGTGTCACAAATATCTTTCTCCACTGGTGCTGTCTCTCTAACATTTACATGGGAAAAGGATACTACTTCGTTGGAATTGGATCAGAGTTTGCAGGAATATAACACAAAGAAAAGGATGAGGTTAGTCGACTCGTTTGTTTTATCATACAGAAGCATAATAACAAACATCTGTCTACCACACATACATCGCAGAAGTAATGTTAGAACTTTTACCTAGCATCTGTCCATACTATTCGTTTTTCAAAATGATCAACAGTAAGGCCATTAGGCCATGCCCCACTATCCATGTCTTTGTATATGATCCTTCTTCCTGCTCCACTCATGGAAGCAGATTCAATACGAGGAAAATTGGCATCCCAATCTGTCCAAAACAGAATTCTGAATGATACAAAGAAGAGAAAGAAAATTAAATTTATAATAAAAGGAGAAATCACACACACACAACCTTTAAAAGCAGCATCATTACATTGACATTTTTACAATAGGTATACCATGTAAAAGATATTTTTGTTACTGATCTAAAGCTGTTATAATGTAGTTATTCTGTTGCAACACTTTATGGCACAATCAAGCCCTACCGAAACTGTACAATATCCCTTTATATTAGGAAGTCAGATTAGTGACCAAAACATACTTTGAATAATATTGTGACCTACACATATGCCAGAACACAGATTTTTGCTAGTCAGGATGAAGATGATCTGTGGGTAGTTTCTGTTATCATATACAGATGTTTGCCTGAAAGATAGATTTACTTAGACTAGTAAGACAAGTAATGGTGGAGTTTTCATTAAATTGGTCCTCCCTCAGACACTATTGGGTCCTGGGAAATTCTTGAATGTTCTGGGGGATTTTCCTGCCACTAGAACACTGCTGCTGGGGATCTGTGAAAAGGAAGATGATCAGGGCAGTTGATATAATCACTCCTAAGCATGCTGTCCTGAACACAAAATAGAGGCTCTTGGTTTTCTACAGAGCTTCACAGTGTAGCACCTGAGTAGATGACCAGAACCATGCTTAGTAAAAACCCCAAATTTAACTGAATGTGAAAAAAGGACAATGGAAACATCTCCCCACTCCTGCCTCTGTTTCTATTAGGTAGGGCACCATTGTCCGGAAAACTGATTTCAGGTGTCTAACAGGCTCTTACCTGTTGTTCCCCAGGGTGGTGAGGAAGAGCAACTGGAATCTTCTTGTGACAAGTTTGCAAAATATTGTGCCCATAAAATCACTGATCTCTGCTCTGACTTATTAAAAAGAAAATCTTTTGAGTGAGAGGCTTGAAGCAAGTCTTCCAAGTCTGCTGGGTGGGTTTCTGGACAAGTATTGCTTCTGCTGGACTTTTCATTGGTATTCAGTACCATCAATCTTTCTGAGATCCTGGGTCAATATGACACTTGGAGGCACTATGCACCCCCTTGGCCTTTGGTGTTCCTTGGGATTATATTTTGTTCCCCAACACGTGATTGTTTAATATTTACATGAAGCCATGTGGAAAGGTCATCCAGCATCTTAGTATGCTACTGAGACATAGTTACATTTCTCTTTCAATGAATGCCAAGGGGGATGGAGAGGTTCTGAACTACTTATTGTGCACAGGGAAGGTATTAGGCCAGGTTTTAGGCATGGAGACAGCTTTGGTCTGTCTGTATGATTACCTATGTCAGGAAGGAGATTGGATAATTTGTCCCTTTCTATATGTTTGGATGTATCAGAAGCTTTTGGTACCATTGCTCATAGTATACTTCTCCAATGACTGCTTTAGCTGGGAATGGGGGCCATACTACACTGTGGGAGTTTCACTCCAAAGTGAATGACTGGCTCCAGAAGATGCTGTTTGGGAAATATCGCTCAGCCCCATGGATCCTCCAGCATGTTGTTCCCCAGGGGTCAGTTATATCCCCCATGTTATTCAACATCTACGTAAAACCACTGAGTTGGGTGATCTGGAGATTTGGAGTGTGCCACCATCAAAATGTTGATGATTCACAGCTGTATTTCTCTTTTTCATATTCAGTAGGTGAGACTGTGAATGTGCTAAATTGATGTCTGGCTGTGAGAACGGACTGGATGCAAGCTAAGAAACTGAAGCTCAATCCAGACATGACTGGGGCACTGATAGTGGGTGGTTATTCTCACTGGATGGAGAGTGCCCAACCTGTTCTGGATGGGGTTACACTCCCCTTGAATGAGCAGATTCAGGGTTTGGGGAATTCTTCTAGAATAGAACAGAATGGAAGTAGAGTCGGAAAGGGTTGCAAGTCAAAAACTTTTGTGGTTCCTCTGAGGCTCAAACTCAGGATCTTCTGAATATAAAGTAGATGTGATAACCACTACAACTCTGTCACCTGAAGCTCAGTGGCCTCAGTGGCACAGAGGGCCCTCTAGCAACTTCCACTGCTAACCTTCAAGTTAAATTACAGTAATGCAAGGATTGCCCTTGAAGACTCTTCAGAAACAGCAACTTATGCAAAATGGAACAGCCAGACTAATACTGAGACCAGAAGATCCAAGTATAGAATATAAATTCTGGCCCAATTTGTATTGGTTTTCTATATGCTTCAAGCCATTTCTAAGCCCTACAACAGTGTGGAACTGTAATATCTGATAGACTATCTCCTCCAACCTGAATTTACCTGGACATCTAAGGTCTTCTTCTGAGGTCTACCCACTGATTCTGAAATGATCTTCCTACCGAGGCATATGTGATGCCTTCAACCTTTTGGCACCAGCTTATGACTATTCTCTTCTCTGAAGCATTCAGTGGCATTTAATAGCATATAGGGACATTTATGTCAGTCTAATTGTATTATACATTTTTAGCTGTTTTACACTCTTTAAAATTGCATTTTTGATTTTGTATATAGGAATATTATGCCATTTTATTATGTTTTTCTTTAGATGAATTGTTATGAACTTCCCAGAGAACTATTGGGCAGTATAGAAATGAAATATATAAAACTTGAAATTAACAATAGATATGGGTGAATGAACTGAGGCTCCATCCATATGAGAGAGATCCCATTCATAGTTGATAGGCCAAGAAGATAGGATAGATTGTACTTTCAAATATTGGATGGCATAAACTCCCTTTGAAAGGTTAACTATGTAACTTGGATACAGCATTCATGGGTGGTTAGATGGTCAGGAATGTCTATGCTCAATACAGCTGGGTACCTTATTTGAGGTGTGTATAAGGCCCCAATGGTTCACATGTTAATATTGTTAGGTTATTGCAATGCTGCTGGGTTTGAAACATGAACAGAAATCACAGCTGCATAGCAGCCAGAATGTTGACCATGTAGCACTAATCTTGAAACTTACTTTTGCCTTCCAATTGGAAGAACATTCAAGGTATTGATTCTTGTGTGTGCTACAAAGTCCTAAATGATTTGGGTGCAGAGTATTTACAGATTGCCTCCTTCCATTTGATTGGATGGCATGCTGTGTAGGAATAATGGAAATTTTATTTTAGAAATAATTTTAGAAATAATTTTAATTAAAATTTCAATACAATAATTTTAGAAATAATGGAAATTGAAAGAGAACCAGTGTGGTGTAGTGGCTAGGAGTGTGAGTCTGGCACTCAGGTGATCTGGGTTCTAGTCCCTACTCAGCCATGGAGCCAACTGAGTGACTTTGGGCCAGTCACAGATTCTCAGCTCAAGCTACCTCACAGGGTTGTTGTTGTGGGGAGAGGATTGAGAGCAGGAGGAAATATAATGATATAAACTGCTCTGATTTCTTTTAAAAAGAAAAAAAGAAGGATATAAATCTAATAAATAAATAAATTGCAGTCAAAAACAGCTGAGAGCCCAAGGTTGTTGAAGGCTGGTATAACTTTAGAAAGTGATACAAGAATTCCTAACTTAGCACAGATCATGCCACTGTGAAGTGCTGGTAAGACAACCTGCACATTCCAATCTTCCTGCCTGTAATATGCCCACTTAACTTCTTGTAATATTGTACTTCTGTAAAATTTTAAGACTGGTGTTTTACATTCTACTTACAAGATAAATGTGAGTAATGTTCAGATGTAATCTGTACTAATTGGATGTCGACCTGATACACAAAGGCATATGATTGTATGCAAGTGATTAGTAAAGGGACATTTAATTGCATCACTCTCTCACCACCTAAAGGTGTGCAACCAGGAGGGAGATCTCATGATTAGCTCTGGATAATTATCAAACTGTAATTTCATAAAAGACATGCCTGATTGTAAATGAAGTTCCTTTTGGGAATTGACTGCCCATCTTCCCATAGAGATGCCAACATGCCCCCTATGCTTTCCTATGTATTCAACTGCAAAATTGTGTAGTTCTGAAAACAGGCAAAACGAAAACAATACGCAAAGCTGAGAAGGTCAAGGAATTCCACTGCTTAATTTTCCTTAGAACACACTAAATCCACCTCAAATGAAATGGCACTAGGAAATGGTAAACTACAGTGAAATTATATATGATGATTATCTCCAAGTTACAAATACAGAAGCTGAAATCTAGATAGGAAATTAATCAGATGTTAACATGGTGAGACATACATTTAGATCTGAACAACTCAACCAGCAGAACAGATTCATAACTTGTTGTTTCAAAGTTGGCTCAAAATTAGCATTATTAAAACTAAGGACAAATGAAAAGTGACAACTCACCATACATCAGGTGGGAAAACATTAGCTCAGTTTCATTACAAGTTAACATTAAAAGTATGTTTAATTACCCATATCTGGGATCCAAAGCGATAGCCCTAGGATGCTCCATGGCCCCTGCTATTAATGTTGTCCTCAGTGAGCCATCTAATTTAGCTACTTCAATTTGGTCCAAATTGCTGTCTATCCAGTATATATTTCCAGCAATCCAGTCAACTGTTAGACCTTCAGGGGTAGCTAAACCATGTTGAACCACAGTTTCAATGGAGCTTACCCCTGTGAAAATATTAGAAGAGTTCTTAAAATGCTGAACACACTAGCTTAAAACTTAAACTGCAATACAAACACCAATGACGCTCAAAAATGCTATTATCAAATAATGTATGCTATTCGGAAATATTAAAAGTATTTCTAAATGTTTAAAATTATTCCACAAATGTCACACCTACAATGTTTCTAAGTATAAAGAAGGCTGATATGTATAATGACATCAAACTGAACTGTCTGCAATAATTTGAACATCAGTGTTAAGTTTGTTCTCTTAACTGTTGAACGTGTCAGAAGAAACTGACATGAACTGCAATCTCATTCCCATTTACCTGGGAGAAGCCTTTGTGTTGAAGAATACCCATTTATCTGGGATTTTAGCCTTTGGGTCAAAGTAGCTACATTTGAACAATTCAGTGTACCAGTTAAAAATGCATAAATTGGGGTGTAAATTGCTTAATCTATTCTTTGGGAGGTAAACTTTTCTTTCAGAGGATAATATCATGAGAAGGAAGGTAGTCTATGGCTAAAGGTTTCACTACACCAGCGCAGCCTTGATAAAGAGTGTTGGAAAGACTAACAAAACAAGCTATACACGTCTATTCAGAAATAAGCTCCAATGAGTTATTTCCAGGTAAGCATGAATAGAATTTCAGCTGCAGCCTTACTTGCAGGGATGTGTTCTCATCAATCCTACAACCTGCTGTCACCAGCTCATCTTCACCTGCCCCAGTTGTCATGATCCCAAATCTGAGCAGCAGCCAAGACTTTGATGCAAAGAAGGAGCTGGTTTAGACATATCACCAGCCCAAGCACAGAGATGGTGGAGCCAGGCTCAGGCCCCAGCAATGAACCTGAACAGCCAGGAGCCTGCATCTGGTTCCACCATATCTATGTATTTCACTAATGGGCTTCTACCTCTCCAACAGAGGGGGCTTCCCGCAGCAAAAGCCCACCTAAAATGGTACTTACAGATTCTCATGAGGAGCTTCCCTCCCTCCCCATTATACCAGGACCCTTCTTCCCAGCAACAGGGAACACACAGGGCAGAAACTGAATAGGAACAAGGCTCGAAGTCTGAGTACTAGCTCCTTGAAAGTACTAGCCTCTCCATTTTCCAGGAATGGGCCGAGTCTGGAGAAGCAATATGCCCAGAAAAGATAAAAGACCTTGGGAATATTGAATGAAATAATTCAGACTGAGATTCTGGAACTTAAAATACTAGAACTTGGAAAAAAATCGGGGGGGGGGGGCATTCTACCAGGCTTGGGAGTGGCCATCTCACTCTTACCCAAAGATGATGGCATGGGCCTTGAGCAGATACAGCACTGGGTTATGGTAGGGATGGTGGGAGAAGTGGGACATTTGCAAGTACCCTGCATTCTACACAAGTATTTGCTCCAAATGCTCACAACAGCTTTTTGCTTTTCCAAGTATTCAACATGGAAAGGTTCACCCTTTCGGGGCAAGCAGTGCATCCCTGCTCCCGTCATTGCATTTACTTTTATTCCTACCTGCAATATTGATGTGAACATGCAATTGATAAAGCATTATGATTTAAAAATGATTTGATTGTATGCATGAGTGCATTCATATTTTTGTGGAATTGTTTGCTGATGTGCATGTGCACATTTACACATTGTCAAAATGCCACTCAAAAAGGAACTCGATGGAATAATGTTTTAGTTTGTTTCTTTGTTCTTTGTAGTGATTTGTCAAGTGCAATGTATATTGGTAGGTAAGAAAAGAAATCATGAAGGAAGTGACCACTCTGACAAACTGTGCATGCACATGCTCTGTACAAAATCCAGAAATTAAGCATAAAACAGTGGAAAATTCCTAATACATTAAAAGCACATGTATTTCAGAACTCCACAATTCAAGGAGAAATTTAGAAGAAGAGAATTATGGAAACATTCCTATATTAGGGCTAATAGTAATTGATAGACTAATGAAATTGCGTAATTCCCTTCTAAGCTATGAGTGAGACAGAAATGATGAAATTATAACTTTGGCAATATCCACAGGATAAGGAAGCAAAAATTGGTCCCTAAATAGGAATGGCAGGTCACTCTTAACAAAAGCAATAGCTCTTCCTTTTTCTCTTTTCCTTCTGTCACCAGTGGTGACAACAACAGCAACAGCAGCATACTTTTTTAACGGTCTGTTACCACGCTCTTTTCAAGTGAGTTCCCAGTTTCTGGGAATTGCAGCTAAGAAATGGGGCCATCACAGAAAAGTCTAAGCGCTTTCAAAATAAATATATTGCTTTCCCCCTCAGTGCTCTGGAATTACCCATGCATGGGGACACTCTGCATAAAATTGAATTAGAAAAGAGAGAAAATAAAATCAATCCACTGTTCTTGCTTCTTCTGCTACCGTAATTGATGGCAAAGTAAAAAGGAAAGATGCTAATAGGTTCCGCTAGTGCTCCCATGTTACCTGGCCCCCTAACTCAGGCAAATGTCCATTCCATAATAATTTCCTTTGGATAGAACCACTAATATCAGTGGCCATGTCGGCTAATTAACTCCTGCACATACCACATCCTGAGACAATGAATTAATTAACCAATGCTGGAAAAAAGTTATTTCCTTTTGTTTATCCTAAATCTACTGACAATCAGTTGTTGTTACTGATCCTGATTTTCAGTGTTAAGTAAGAGGGAAAAGGTTTATCCACTTTTTTCAAACAATGTACAATTTTATAAGTGACTTTCATGTCCTCTCTTAGCCAGAATCCTTTTGAACTACAAAGGTTCCCACTCTTTAGTCTTTTATATATGAAATACATTTTGCTCCTGTACCCTTTTCATTTTGATTTTTTTTTAATGACCAGAATTACACAAAACATTTCAAATGAAGGCACGCGTTATATAAAAAGCATTGGTACTACTAGTTTCAGTAGCTTTCCTAATAATGCTTAGCATAGATTTTTTTTTCCTTTTTCACAGCTGCTGTACACTGTGATTACATTTTAATTCACTTATCAATTAAATCATTAACCCAGTATCTTCTTCCAGGTCAGATCTGATTGGTATAGATCCTTTAAAAGGGGATTGGACAAATTCATTGTAGAGAAGGCTATCAATGACTACTAGTTCAGAGAGTATGCTACCTCCAGAATTAGAGGCAGTGTACCTATGTAAATCAATTCCCAGAGAATTTTGGCAGAATGATGTATTACCACTCATTTCTTGTTTGTGGGTCTTGTAGACAGCTGTGTGAACAAAATGCTGGACTAGATGGTTCTTTGGTCTGATCCAACATGCATCTGTTTTGTTTCTATTGTAAAATTTATCACTTTATATAATTTGGTATTAATTACAAATTTCTGTCTTCCTTTATTCATCCCTAACTCCGAGTAGCTTACAAATAAATTAAATACCACAGGTTTAACAATCCTTTCACGTAAGGGATAACGGAGAAGAAAATGGAATAACCTGGATTCAGTTTCCCCGGTGCCAAGTGCACTCTGTCATGAGATTAACACATGTGTGTGTTCTGTGTCAATATATAGGTCACGCCAATGGCTGAATACACATCTGTATACAAGGCAACTGATGCAAAGGTCATTCTTGAAGCCTCCATACTTGGAATAGTTGGAATATCCACATTATTCAAATATTGATTGGGATGAGCAAAACATGATGGAAGAAGTTGTAAGAACAGTCTTTCATTGTTAAAATCACTTGGTGCTCATGCCAATAATAAATTTTAGATTTTGTAACATTCTAATTGCAAAAAATATTTTGGATAGAACTTAACATGTTTGTCATCTTTCTTTAATTCCTGCCAAGGCTATTCCAGAAAGTCTAAAATTAATTTCATACCTCCTGTTTCAGAAAGCTTGCCTCTGTAAATTTTATCTTCTACCACATCTGTCCAGTATAGTAAGCTCTGATTGAAGTGGAAATCAAGTGCTATTGTATTTCTTAAACCAGGAACTAACAGGCTGTAGTCCCGTTTCTGCAGATCGATTCTTCTGATCTCATGCCGAATAGAGAAAATTATGAAAGCTTCAAAAGGATCTGGGAACAAAATAGCTCATTATAATGGAAAATGGAAAAAGAAGTAGGTCATTATAATGATGTTAATAAAATACATACCTTGATTAACACTGACATAATATTCTACTTGTATAATGCAGATGTAATAACTGACACCACTAAATCAAAAACCTTATTTTAATCTATCATTCAAATTTCAGCCCAAATTCCACCTTAATGCATGTATATCAGATATAGCAGTATTTAACTGTTGTTGTTAACATGAAAATTAATTGCAACCATCTTACTGTAGAGTATAATAAAGTAATCAATGGTGACAGCTCAGAAACATTCTGAAAAACCCCTTTGAACTAGCAATTTTTTTTAATTTTAATATCTTGTATGTTATTTTATTATATAGTAGAATGATACATAGTGTAGCAATTCAATTTCCCATTTTAGGGAAAATGCAAATTAAAAGTGCTAACTTGTAATATACAGAAAGCCACGCTTAGACTTTTACTACAACAGCCACTGTATCTGCCATTCATAAGAAGAAATATCCAAAGCAAACAAATTAGCCAGTGAGGTATCGTATGCCCACATCCTCCTACAATACATTCCTGTACATGTCTATGCAGTAAGTCCCGCTGAGTTCAATTAGACTTACCACCAAATAAGTATTGGTTGCATCAGATATCCTCATTAAAAAAAAAAAGATTCTTATCCCATTTCAGTTATTCCAGTTCAGTTATCTTCTTACACACACACACAGAGGGAGGGAGGGAGGGAGGGAGGGAGGGAGGGAGGGAGAGGGAGACTGGAAACTTGAAACAAACCTCTAAGAGCAAGAGAGTTCTCTCCATAGATTTCTGGCCTAGCTCTCACTCCACACTGTTCAAATCTTACAAGAGGAAAGAGGAACTCCCTTTTTCGCTACCCCTTGCTTGGTTTCTCCCCCTTGACTGGATTTCTTTTCCCCCGCACCACCAATTCTGTGACCTACACCCCTTCTGCCACTTCTGAGGACACAGGAAGTCCTCCTCAGGTAGGAAGAAACGGCAGTGATGGGGGTGAAAGCAGAGTTGGAGCAGGGGCAGGGGGTAAGGAAGCTGTATGTTGGGTGCCAGCAAAGGTCATGGTGGATATCGCTACACCCAAGGGCGCTTCATTGCCAATGTCTGGTCTGGAGACTGAAAAAGAAAATGTATGGTGTATATGAGGAAAGGTTTGCTTTGTTTGCTTCTTTTGTTTGTTTGTTATACTTTGGCCTACAGAGCAAGTTCAGGCTTGCTTGCAATTCTGTTGTTGCTGTTTCCTCCCCATCACCTCTTTCCTCTTCTAAGATCTGAACAGTGCTAAGAGTGAAAGCTAGGCTAGAACCCCTGAAACATTTGTTTCAACTCTCCAGACATGTGCTCCCCCTCGCCCTGTGTGTGTGTGTGTGTGTGTGTGTGTGTGTGTGTGTGTGTGAAAAGATAACAGAGCTGGCATGATGTTATCTCTGTAAAAGAAATGTGATAGCGGATTGTTGTTTGTTTTTTTAAATAAGGATACCTGATGCAGCCGATGCTCACTTCTTCAGAGTAAGTTTAGTTGAACTCAGTGCAACTTACTGCCGAATAGACCTGTACAGGATTGCACTGTTTCTGCAAAGCAAATGTTTCTTGTTTTGCTTCTTTTCAATGTTCATCAGAGGAGCTCTACTGAAGTGAATAGATTGTAAATGTTCAACTTACCAATACTGGCACAGCTTTCACCATCTTTATTGAGCCTCCAGCCTTCATAACAAGAGCACTTAACAGTATTTTTATGCTGTTCACACACCTGGCTGCACTTCTGGTGTTTGGTGCAATAATCTACAAATTCACAGGTTTTATTGTCTGAACTCAAGTACAGTCCTGGGGAGCATGAACACACAATTCTTCCTCCAGGAACCACTGAACACTGATGGCTGCAGCCACCATTGTTAAGCGAACATTCATCTGAAATAAATTAATAAATAAGGCTTTCTCAGTTAAACAACATGAACCACAGCACTCTTATGCCTGTTTACCTGGAAGTAAGTCCCATCCTTTCCATGGTCTGTACTCACAGGTAAATGTGCATATGATTGGAGCTCTCACAGATTAGTACAGGGAGGCTTTGTTTCCTTTTAAGATGACCACTAGGATCTAATAATTAGATTTATACTAGATGGTAGCAGATGGATATCAGAGAGCCATAGCACACAGGATTCCTCAGATATCAATCCGGGGCATTAACTGTTTTTATTAGTTAGTATGGGAGGAAAACAGGAGTAAACGGAACTCTGTGGATGATAAAAGCATTGTTAATATAGGTAAGGGTTCAAGCTTTTAAAAGGCAGACTGGCTCACAGCATGAGCACGAGTAATAGGGCAGTTGAACTAGTGCAACATTGTACATTGCTTTGACTGTGCAACTTTTACATGTGAGGACTGTATAAACGTGTGTAGGTAACTAAATATGAGGGCTCTTCAAAAAGTTTCCACGCTTTTAAAAACTATTAAGAATTCCAAAAACAAATTACATCACTTTTCTACACAGTCACCTTCCTTTGTGAAGTATTTTTCCCAGTACATACCAACTTTTCAATGCCATCAGCAAACAAATATAAAATATATTTATAAAATATAAAAGTGCAGAAAGCTTTTGAAGGCCCCTTGTATGATACTGAATTCCTTTTAATATGCCTATTCAACTGTGTGCTGTTATGTTATCACTGAGTCCAAGCATGGAAATCCAGGTATTCAGCACAGGAAAAAAGAAATATTTGTTCTGGAGACATTCACTGTTACTGTTCAAGTCAGCATTAAAAATCTTTAACAGTATGGACATTTCCAGAGGGTAAATGTAGACGCGTAGGGTTAGCTAGATGATTGGAACTTGCTTTTCTTTTATGATTGTGGATTTGATCAAACATGACATACCACAAAGAATGTCTTCATCAGATCCATCAGGGCAATCTTTTATCCCATTGCAGAGCTTCTCGGGCTGTAGACAGATGGAAGTGTCATTAGCACAAGGATATTTTGGTGGTCCACACATATATCCTTCGCAATTATTCTCATCAGACTGGTCCTCACAATCAATGTCTCCATCACACAGCCATGCTTTACTAATGCATCTCCCTTGAAGAAAAGAGAAAATGAACACACAAAATAAGATTGAAAGCAAATACAAGAAAATATTCTCAAAATGCAGCCTCTTGTTCTTTTGTAACTTAATGGCATTTTATAAAAGAAGAAAAAAAAACTCCAGGGTAACTTTTCTTTGCATTTGAAAGCATTATCTAAAAGAAAGATAACAAATACAATCTCTTGGCCCAGAGTCAGCTTTAAAGGCATTCCATGGAACAACTTTCCAAGCAGAATCTATGGAATTTCTGCATGTGTGCAATATTAAAAATATACAAAGTTTGTTCCTATTCTTTAGTATTTCATTCTATTTCCATTTCAATTCCAAATAATAATAATCAAATAAGGCTAAGCAAGTTTGCCACTAAGAATGTTATCAAATGAATACAACATAAGAGGTAAATGCATGAAAAAAATGTTAGTTTACAGACAGGCAGGCACCATGAAAGAAAGGAAGCAAGCAAGCAAAGAAGCAAGCATAGTAACTCATACTTTCCAAGCTGGGTTTAATATATGTACATGATTTCTACTTATTTACATTCTCAAACAGAAAGCAATTAACAAATAATAAAATGTGGTTCCCAAAATTTCTGCAACAATAGTGACTTTAACAAACTCCCTGCCATTATGGAGGCTGCAGTGTTTTTCTATATATCACCAGTAGGGATATGTGGGAAATCCACTGAATTCCCTGGTTTCCACATCCGGGACTCCAGCCTGCTTTTTCAGTGGTCCAGAGTCTGAGTTCCTGGCAAGCTTGCACAGGGGGCAGGAGGAGTTTGCCAGGAACTGGTCCCCAAGTACTGCGCAAGAAGCAACATTCATCTGTGCCTGCTGCTGCTGCCAGCAGCTACAATGGTGACAGAACTTTGGGCATCGGGAATGGCAGCTGTGACTGGTGCACCCACTTGCTGCACCCCTTTTTTGCATCCGCCACAACTGACACTGGTGGCAGAAGCAAGCCAGGAAAAAGGGTAGCCACTGTGAAAGGCAGCTGGGGAAGATTGCTGGTTGCAGAGCTGGGGGCTCTGTGAATGTTTGAAGACTTCCTCTTGGTTTGGCTTGCTCTGTAGGACCAGCCTGAGCATGAGAGGAAGTCTGCAAATTCTGGACGGACAGATTCCAAAAGAGTTGATTTGCTCACCAGCATAGAAAACTCACCAAAATGAAAAGTGTTTTTGCATTTGACTAAATTCAATACATGTATTTAAGTAGTGCTAGGCCAGAAAACCCCTGCTTCCTTTTCATGAAGCCATCTCCTGCAGAAGTGGGGAAAGCACAACTACAACAATGTTTTGAGGGTTCAGGGATTTCCTCATATTTTTAATAAAATAGTTGTTTACCATGGCAGACATCAATCTGCATTGGGTAGCAGTGTTCTTTTACTGTAAACAGAAAAATAAACAGACCCTACAGAAAAGAGACTATGTCATGATATAGCATTATTCCCAGTTATCTACTTATCGTTACCCTACTTGCACTAAACAGTCAACCCCTTCAAATTATGTGTAAATAACTTACGTTTCCTCCTTTTCTGTAGGATGTTATGGTGTTAAGTCCACGAACTTGTTTACTTAGTTGCTTTCAGTATTATTTTTTCAGTAGCCCCAGATTTATACACAATAAACTAGCTGAAGAGCCTACCTAATAGGTATAATTATATCTCTGTTACATTTTCTTGCTATACCTAACTTAATTTTGTAGGTTGATTATATTCCTACAGTATATCCCTCCCAAATGGCAAGTATTAAGTTCTTTATCAAGTTGTGCTCCAGAAACCCAATATATGCATGCTCATCAGTAATCCTTACATTATATTAATTCCCCAAGTAAATTCATCATATCGGAATCAACTAACAGTGCAATCTTAAGCATATTTACTGAAAAGTAAGTCCCACTGAGCTTTAATCATTAATGCAAAACCGCTTATTGGGTATATCAAATGTATTTTTTGTGTTTAAAGCATCAGCCCTGCACTATTTTAATATATATAAGCTGAACTATCTCCTTAGAAATACAACTTAATAATTAGTGCTTAGAAGTTGAACTTTGGGCCAAACAAAATGTGGGACACTCTGTTAAGAACTTGAGTATAGTTTAAGTATGTTTCAGCAGTGCGGGAGACTGGATTTCACATAACTACAATCAGCTACTGTGAGTGGGGGAAAGGCAGGGATACAAAGCTTACTAGGTAACTGTGAAGGAGTCTAGGGAAGAATTAATAGACTCATCATACAAACAAGAAAAGAGCAATTTGATCATATAAGCACAGCAGGATAGCCTATTAATTAACAGTTACCTGAGATTTTGATTAATATCCTTCTCTTTTATACTACTGAATTATGTCTGTCAATTAAAACCCAAGGAATACTTATTTCATTAGGTCACAATGAAGGGAAGTCATTGAGTTTAATCCAGAGATTCTATGAGCAAACTCTGCTCCATGAAACTCCCACTCATTAAAGGACTTTACCCTCACCCCCTTTTTCTATGTCACAGAGTGGATATATTTCCCCTTCTCATTGAATCCGGTGAACTCAGAAACTAAGCTTTACATCAAGGGGTAAGTAATGATTTATGAGCTCAGTGCCTTCAGATGGTACTTCAAGAAATACTTGCAATCAATGGGTGGACCCACTACTAACACACACAGTTTTGCTGCAGGGAAACAAATTCCTTATCCAGGGCTGAAAGAGGGTCCCTTATTCCATGATAAGAGCTTTGGCCTGGAAAAAAGAAGTGGGGTTTGGGACACTAAAGTTTTCCCATCTCTGCTGTAGAGGGTTGGACTCTCTGAAATTATGTAGCAGGTAATATAGAAGGATGAAGTGGAAAGGGGAACATAGGCTCTTCTCAGGATAGCTGGGAAACGGAGTTTCTCTATCAGCATTACCATGAACAGCAGAAACACAGCCATTTGCACAAGAACTATTATGGATCCTTATAATTAGGCATCTTCTAAAATTGCATGCTTTATCTGCTGTGGTGTCTTGATAAATATTTTATACCACTTATAGTATTCCTCAATTTCTCAAGCAGTGCATAGCAAATGCCTTCCATATATAGAAGGGAAGTGTGAGAATTTATTGTCGTTCAAAATACAAATATAAAAATCCTGAACATGAATCCATTTTTGAGAAAAGCTTGTGCTTGTGTTTGGGTTCACAAATTACATTCCTTTTGAAAACTGTGAAAGCAATGGAAGAAAATTGTGCATTTTCTGCTTGGGGAAGGGTGGGGAAGATGCTCATGTTGAAGACTGAGAATGAAGCAACACAAGTACTCAGGTGGAAAACAGAACTTGGATGATCTTAAACATCAGAAATGCCACAGCCCCAATATATGGTTTACAAACTGTCCTACCCAGACTTTGACCATTTCCCACATGCCGTATACATGTTGTGACTATTCTGTAGGGCTCAGAGCAAATTTGCTCTAGATGGTCTTAAACACTTCTTTCAGAAGTGGTCTGCTATGTGAGTTGCTCTTCTACCAGTAGGTCTGAGACCTCTGACCACTTTTGAGATGGAATCATTGTAAGTGATTCCTCAACATTTGTAGCTGCTTTTATACATGCACACCTCCATTCATTCAATCATAATTCATTTCTTCATTTTTTCCTGTTTGAGAGTGACAGGAGGTTCAAATTCCAGCTTCACTACTTTTAGGTTTAGGAACCACAAATGGCATCTAAACAGATGAATTCTTTGTCATGTTCTAGGACGGGGTCCTCAAACTTTTTGACCAGGGGGCCTGTTGAAAGCTGCTGATGCTGGGCGCGGGCCGGAAAGATGGTGCCTGGTTGTGTGCGTGGGCTGGTGAGGTGGTGGGGGTGGCGCATGCAGGCACACACACTGAGGCGGGGGAATTGCATGCAGCAAGGCATGGGCAAGTGTGCGCTATGAAGGGAGGTGAGGCGGGGCAGGGGCAGACGCGCACCGCAAGGTGGGCGCACGAGGCAGCGGCTTGCTTGTTTGGAGATCGTTTTCTCCGAGTGAGCAAACCACTGCCTCCCGTGCGTGGGGCGAGGTTGGGGGTGGGGCCAAATGGGCATGGCGGACGAGATCCAGCCCCGGGGCCGTAGTTTTAAGACCCATGTTCTAGGAGTTCTCACAAAAATACCTTCACAAACTGCTTCTTTTCTGGTAACAGCTGCTTAGTGGGTACGTACAAATAC
This sequence comes from Varanus komodoensis, assembly GCF_004798865.1. NCBI lineage: Eukaryota > Metazoa > Chordata > Lepidosauria > Squamata > Varanidae > Varanus > Varanus komodoensis. The sequence continues at coordinate 19,452,747 of NW_025335798.1, forward strand.
CAAAGGATAGCAGTGTTCCAGTTTGCTTATTATGGGTTTAAAACATTCTGATCAAACTGTGAAACAAATGAAATTGTCCCCTTCCCTAGGTAGGGCGAGCAGGATCAGAACAGTGGTTGATAGTGCTGGCAGGATATTTTCCCTCCATATCGCATGCCTGCATACACCAGCTGCTGAGGAGCTTGATCAGGCACAACTCTTACACTCATCCTGCTCGAGGGATCCTGTGAGCTGCTGGTTTGCCACCATGTGAATGGGGTGCTGGATTGGGTGGACCATTGTTCTGATCCAGCTGGGATTTTCTCATGCTCTCACCTTCTTAGGTTCTTATATAACCACAGGAACTTCACTGTGAAGATTTAGCATGGGGGTATAGTTGGAGAAGCAGAATCAGTACATATACTACTGTAAGCTGGAATACTATCTCCAGACAGGTTGTATGAACAAATTTGAACTCTCAATAATTATCTATTATCTGTGTATGAATGAGACGTATTTCTCCAGCAAATGCCTTGGTCTTCATCTTTTTAAAGATTTTAGAGCTGATAGATCTCTTCAGTGCATTCTAAAATCTGCCTAAGATTTTCAGCACAGGAGCAACCTATTTGTTGGATATGTATCTTAAATTTCCACTTTAGATAACAACTCCTTTCATGCCTATGAAATGTAAAAGGAACGCCAAATAATAATCTAAATACACTTTGTAAGCTCAGAACTTCACAAAGCACTTAATGGAGGTGATAAATTTGCAGGCCATGCCTCTGTTCTAGTCCATTTAGAGGTACCTAAACCTCATGAATTATAAAATGGCCTCTTCCTCAGACTTTTGCTGTGCACTGTAGAGAATGTTTTATATATTCAGTATAATCAATGTAGCAGTGTTCATTGGTTTTTAAAATGAATAGAAAATGAAACAAATGAGCCTGATTTGTTTCAATTAGGAAAACTAATGGGAATTCAAGCAAATGAGTTCTGGATAAAAATTCATTCATTGTTCCTTTTTTGGCTTTGTTTTGTTTGTTTTATTTTTCATTTATTTCTATTAGCATGAAACATTGTATAGTCTAGCACAATCTATACAATTCACAGAAAGGTTTCAGCGAGGGAAAAATGAGGTAACAAATAAATGGATATAGAATAGGCGATTTAAAACAGAGAGATAAGTGAAAAAATTGTTTCTGTTCAGTTTTGATAAGAATTTACTAAAATTCACAAATTCTCCAGATGGAAAAAAAGAACTTTAAAGATTAAAGGGTGAGAGAAACCAAAATTGACAGATAGGTCCATCCAGGCCCAGGTCTTTAAGTGATTAGCCTGTAAAAGAGTGAATTTGAATCCTGGTGTAGTCAACCAGGACAGGGCTGAATTGGCGTTGCTTGTCTCATTTCTGACAAGCTGCTCATTTTAACAGCTAGGACTACCTTTATCTATTGAACTGTCTGGTGAAAATGCATGACAAATTGATTTCAAGATAAGAATTTACCAAAATTCACAAGTTGTTCATATTCTGGAGATGAATAATTTGCTGTTTTAGAAAGCTAAACAGGGAAGGGAAAGAACTTGAAAAATTCACGTATGTCTAAATGGGGGAAGGAACACTTTGTCCTAACCGAACTGGAATTGACAGATCCAATGATTTGAAGGGTATGACATTCAGAAAACATGAGAGTTATGAGTAGGAGAGAAGTAAATGGCCATGGAAAGCAAGGGGAAATCTTTATGCAAAGTAATTACAATAAATACAGAATCTTCCATTTACTCTAAATTTGCCAGGCTTTGTACAATATGCTCACTGGAGACCTGGAATCTTCTCCAGACTTATCCTTTTGGTTGGTAAAGAAGCTTCTCAATTCTACAAATGAAGAACAAAAGTGCCTATTACCAAATCTTTGCAGCCAGCGGCAGATCCCACTTCCCTTTTCCAAGCCAACGGTTAGTGCAATGCCTTGTCTCTGCTTCTGAATTCAGTGCTGTCTACCTAAACTCGCATTCCACACAGTTCTGTACAGTTCAAGGCATGCTATCCCAAAAACCAAACTTTCATGCTGCAGACAAATGTAACAAACTTAAAAATATAAAAAGTCTTGAGTTATGTTAGAAGCTATCTTTGAACATATTTCAATACCAAATGGTTCATAACGTTGTTATCCTTAATAAACAATTCTTAAAGATATCTTAAAGATCTATGGAGTTTCTCTCTCAAGATCAACATTTAATAAATCAGGAACTACATAAATAATGTACTCTTCACTTTACAAAATATATTTTGATATGCTACTTCTATTAGTCATCTGCAACTTTCAACTTTTTTTCTTTCATTTAAGTAATTTAGGTTTTATGGCTCAGAGGAACAGAATAAAATGTGAGAACTATCAACTGAATCCAGTGGTTGCCTTCTTTTCATGAAAGAACAAATTCTTTAATCAGCAGTCTTCTATGAACAAAAAGGGGATTATCTGTGGATGCATGTGTTTAATACTTCCTTTCTCCATACTACTTTCCATAGCTCCTGAAGATCTCTCAAATTTTTGGAGTAGACTTTTAGGAATCAACCCAAATTAGTTCCTCCTGCTTCCATTCGCAGAAGCCTTTGGTGGATCAAAGAAGCTTTGTGTCTATGAGAGAACAGCACTGGGTTCAAAGCAAGTGTGGCAAAATTTTAAAGTTTTCCTTGATATAATTTCACCATTCAAGGAGCTTTTTCTAAAGAGCAGTATATAAAAGTGTTAAATAGATAAATAAATAAAATGTCTGAGGGATAGCTGTGTTAGCCTGTGGTACCTTAAACACCAACAAATAGATATGGTATAAGGTTGATGGACCAGAATACACTTTATGCAGTATGGTATTTTCTGATAGAACTTCTGCTATCATACAGTAATTGTATGATAGCAGAGGGTGCCTTTGAGAGATACTATCTGGCTGTGCTTCATCCCCCCTGAGCAATTGTCACAAATGGAGTATCAGTTCAAAAAGTTGCAGGCAAGTGTTTGTCTTTGCTTTGCTTTGCTTTCTGTTCTAGGTTTTGATTTATAGGTACAAGTCTTTCCTTTCCATACAAGAAAATAATGAAAGAGGTGCTGGACATAGCCCAATGCCCTCCACATTTAAGCAATGTCCTTCATCTGCCTTTATCCTCCTTCCCATCACCACATGGGGATTCTCATGCTAGGGAGGCAGGTACACTGATCTTGAATAACTCCCCTTTCCTTTTCATTTAATCACCTGAGTAGATGTCTTTCAGTCCACTAGCTTTTCTGCTGTCAGTACTGGGCTGTTCCTGAAAGTCCACAATCTTGCAAATGTAAAACAGGATAAAAATTGGGACAAAAGACAAAGCATGACGGGGAGCGAAAATGAATGGTTTGTGCTTTTAAATTTTACAAGGCGGCATTTCTGAAATGAATTATCATTGTTCCAGATTTCTTAAAACTCTTAAGGGTAATTAATTAATCCATATCATATTCAAAGATTAATCATTTCAGCAATTTGAAGTCATTATAACTTACAAAACAAGAAATCAAAAGTGCATCTATGTATACTAACAAGCATTTAGCATTTAGTAATGGTATCTGGAGAATAGCACTTATGATTCTTGAATGGGTCTGCCAAGGTCAGAGATCTGAAGATATTTTAAGATGTAAGTTACTTTGAGGTTTCTCATTAGTTACATCATGAAACTATTGTACAGATGTTAATAAACTAGCATTTCTGGTGCTTTTTTATCTGAAAAACTATTTCTCATAAACAATGTAAAATTATATATAGGTTAGCTGATATAGCTTAAAAAACATTTAAACAAGCTTGATTTTTAACAGTGGGCATATGTAGAAATAAAACTAATTACTACCTGCATTTCTAAATATGCGAAATACATGTAATTACCAAAATGGCTTATTTCTTATTTAGGAGACAGCTTTGAAAAAACAATAATCTCAGTTATTAGGGAAATTACTGTTACTCTGCTAAAGGTAATCAGCACTGTAAAATAATAGCATTATGGTTACTACTTCACTGCAAAAGTCAAAGAAGCAGATAGTTGTACCTGCTTTTCTTGCATACTATAATACTTTTATTAATCTCATATCCTTGATTTCAATTAATTAATTGTAGCTAATGCCCTGAAATTGCTAAACAAAAGCACCAAAGCAGCCTTGCTGGAGGGGGACTGTATGTAAGAGGAGAACATGGGAAAGAATCAGAAAATGGAGTTCTAGTCCACAGTTGAATTTCAGTGGGTTTAATTCTGTTCTTTATTCTTTTTCAGTTACCACATGCAACAAGTGAACTTTTATGTTGTTTGTTGGCCTACTCTGATATTTCCTTTTCATTTCCCTATTAGTCACAATTTATTTCTCAAGAGACTTGTTCACGAGAAGAACCGAAACCAAGTACCATTAAACGAATGTTCTATGGAGCACAGGTATTGGGCAAAGTTTTGGTGAAATGCACCAATAGCTTGTGCTTCCGCAATGCCAATCCTTATTTCAGATGTTCTACATGTTGCAATACATGAGGAGACAGTGGTATAAATCACATGTGACATGATTGGCAGGTAAGAAATTCACTTAAATATTGCATTAGATTAATTTTCATTTCAGCTATACAAGAATGAACACTAAGTATAAGTAGGTATTATGCATAAACAGAAAAGCAAGCAGCTGTAGTTTAACTCTTGCACAATCCTACATGTAAATAATGCATTTGTGTCTGTATCTATCTCAGTTAAAGGTAGTGAAAGAAAGACATTACACAGCAGAAGTCTTTAGAAGCAAACACATTTTAAAAGAGATCACATTTGCTCAAAGATGATCAGTTGTTCTTGTATATTAGATGACACCCACTCTAGCCCCTAAATTGTTTATCCAATTGCTTATTTCTAGGATGATCTTGATTTCCAGTCACTGGACTGTTAAAAAGCCTTTGAGCAAGCAAAATTAGTGGGGTTTAATATGTCCCAACCTAACCGAAAATAAATTGATCCAAAAGTATTCAAATAATAGCAATATTTTGTCTTCACTTTAGGCAACAAACAGTTCCCCCAGATAGATACTTCATTGGAAGATTTCACAATATGTGGAACATATATTAGCCATAATTATATCATAGACACTTTTGGATTTTCTTCCCCTATATATTATGTTTAAGTGGTTTCCAGAGGAGATTTTGCTTTGGCTACAGAAAAGTAACAGATGAGGTTTTTTTTTTTTTAAATTACCATGCCCATTTCCTCCTCATTCTTCAGCCCTTGATCAAATGGTAAAATGTTGTTTTAATCATACATAAAATATTATTTTTCAATACCTGTAGTCTTGCAGGAAAATTTTGTTTTATTATCGCATGAGCGTATAGTTCCATTACAGTATTTTTCATCACTGCCATCTTCACAGTCCTTTTCTCCATCACAGCGCCAGAACTCAGGAATACAGTTTCCATCTGGGTGACACTGAAATTCTTTCCCATTACATCGTCCAAGAGAGGCAATTTCTAATGCAACAATAACAATTACAAGTTATCAAGATGGAAGGAGTGTCTCATGAGTTCACTCTCGCTTCCAAGACACTCTCCATGTCTAGTAATGAATTAAAGTCATAGACACGCTATGCTGAACCATATTCTGATCCAACCATACTTGAACAGAGGCAATAGTACATAAACATACAAAGAAGTAAGCACTGATCCCATCTAGTACCTGAAATGTGCTCCACAATAGAGACTGACAATGTTCATGTTCAACAAGTTTCCAGTAGTTCATATTTTACCATTAACACTAAAAATAAGCACTGTGTTGGGCATATGAAACAGATGATCTGAGGTTTTCCCAGAAGAAGCACTTACAAGTTACAAATGAACCAAGGAGAAAAAATACAATTACCCACTTAATATATAATCACTAGGTATACATTTTATATACTTTGCCATACCATATTTAAAATATATTTTTGCATCAACTGCAGTATAATTTATATAGGAGATGTACAGCTGACATATTAGCATGTCGGAAGTTGAACTCTTGAATGTTATGCTGTATATAGCTCATTGTCAAAAACACATCTTTACTGGGCTGGGAACCAGAAACAACAGGAAATAAGATCCATTTCAGAGGCAGAAATATTGAAATAAAGATATCCACTTGCATCTTGAGGGTCTCAGATCCCTTGTACAGGCTGGTTTTCTATACTACTAGAATAATGAGTGGATTTGTTGAGATGCAGTATGTATTTGTTTATTTCACACCCTCCACTATCACCTTTGTTCTTTTTTAGTCACAAAGTTGTGCCCAACCTAGCATGACCTCGCGGACAACATTCCTCCTGGTTCTCCTGTCCTCCACCATCCATCGGAGTCCACTCAAGCCCACACCCACTGCCCCAATTACTCCATCTAGCTACCTCATCCTCTGCTGTCCCCTTCTTCTTTGGCCTTCAATTGTTTGCAGCATTAGGCTCTTCTCCAGGGAGTCGTTCCTTCTCATTAGGTGGCCAAAGTATTTGAGTTTCATCTTCAGTATCTGGCCTTCTAAAGAGCAGGCAGGGTTGATCTTCTCTAGGACTGACTGGTTCGATTGCCTTGCTGTCCAAGGGACTCGCAGGAGTCTCCTTCAGCACCACAATTCAAAGGCCTCAGTTCTTCGGTGCTCAACCTTCCTTCTGGTCCAACTTTCACAGCCATACATTGCAACTGGGAAAACCATAGCCTTGACTACATGAACTTTTGTTGGCAGGGTTGTCTCTACTTTTTAGTAAGCTGTCTAGATTTGCAGTAGCTTTCTTCCCAAGGAGCAAGCCCACTATCACCTAGCACTAATTATTCCACCTGGCTGCAACAAATGAAAAGATTGGAAGTAAAGCCCTTTCCATTGATTCGCCTGAGTGAATAGCTGCCTTTAGCTCCTCCTCTCCCTAAATTAAAAGAAATGCTTTTTTTCACTGCCAGTTACTGGCAATGAATGAAGTTTGCTTCCCTGGAAGTGGAATGAATTGTGAAACCAATCCTTACTTCTGCAGTCCACTCCAGAGAAGAAAGTGGTAGTTCCATCCATCCAAAACATGCTTTGGGGGCTTTTAGTATTATGCCTACTAATAATAATTAGTAGGGAGCTAATAAGTAGGGAGCTAATAATCAGCCTGCGGTTAGCTTGAGAGAGCCGCTAATCAGTCTTGCTTTAAAATGGGTGAATATATTCATTTCAAAACTTCGCTCAGACGTTCTCTTTTGCTAAATACAGACTGCTCTTCTTGTAGTTCTTGTACATGAAGTGATATAGGTTAAGTAGATGCTGCTAGGTCATATATTATTTTCCTCTGGTCAATTCATCCCACTGGATATAGAAAATAGAAACTATGCAAAACATGTTAATTTCAGTATATTCTCATTCAAGGTCTGACATTATGTTCATTCCTATTTTCTCTTCATCTATGATAATTATAAGCCTATGCTTCATTTAAATTTGGAAACATCCTTTTCAATTACTGTTTTCCTTTAATCAGTCTCTTGGTCCTGACAAGATAAGAAAACTGTTGCATTGAAACAACTTGTTTCTTTATTTTGCTCAAAGACTGAAAGAACTTCAAGGCTACCTGTGGTTGTTTTAGAAAAATATTTGTACCATAAATTTAGCTTTTGCAAAGTTTGCCAGTGTAATTGCTCCCAGCTCTCTTTGAAGTTGCATAGCACTATTTTGTGATGTTACTTTGAGGCAATTTCAGGCAACCCTAGCCCAAAGCCATCACATCATTGAGTTTCAAAGCAGGGATAAGTCTCAGCTTGGGGCTTCAGAGAACACTGCCCTCAGCAGTACATATACCACAGCACATAATTCAGATGTTTATATTCCAGACTTTAGCTCCAAAAATGTCTCTTGGTACCCTGGAAAAAAAACTCATTGCCAAGGTATCTTTTAAAATTGTAACAAATTGTCTGGATTCTTTACCATTATAGTTTTCACAACTTGAAAGCTTACCTAACAGTATGGTGCTTGTTTCTGAGCATTTCAGCACATAATTGTGATCTAGTCACAATCCATTCATTCAGCCATATTATGGCCGAGGAAAGCAAAACCAAAGGTGGTGGGTTTTTTCCAGGATTTGCAAATACCTCTCCTTGAATGTTTGGCATTTGCTCAAGAAACCAACTCAAATCAGTTATTTGGCCAGATACCTGACTGCCAGTTCCAACAAAATGCCATGCTTTTATTTGCCTTCTAGCTTCAGACACAACTGGATGGCCTAATATTCTTGGATCCAAGCCGGCCTATATGTCCTTTTTCTGGACACAGAGGCCAAAGAAATCAGATATGATCTGGAATGCTTTGGCTGTACACTTACTAGCGAGAATTTTGCAGCAACCTATTTCCAGGGCTTTTTTTCCCACTCATCTTGTCTGCAGTGGCTAATTGACATGAACTGAAAGTCAGGTGGGGTGTCTTTGTAGGAGAGAAAAAGAGAACTTCCAGCCTCTATTTTTATGCTCAGCAATTACCATTTCTTAGTAACTTTTCAAGAGCCATACTTCTTGTGTGATCAACCAAGTAGCACAAAAACACATAAATCTACAGTCAAGTACTTTTCTATTTAGAAAAACAATCACACTTTCTTCACCTGGAAATCTCTCCTTCAGGTGACAACCTGGGTTTTGTTTTTTCCAAGACTGCAACAATCTTAATCATATGATCTCTTTGTTCTTTTTTAGTCTTTGTTTGATAGAATTCATGACTTCCATGTTGTCCCTGGTTCACTCTTTCCTTAACGGATATATACACCAGCTATTGCCTGCTTCACTGCCTGAGAGGAATATCATCTTGAGCTCTCACCCTTTCCACAGTCCTTGAAGGGAAGTTGTGTTTCTGCTTTGGATTTATTTTGCTACTGAGAATACCCAGTCTTCCTACCATGGATGGATTTCTGGCAAGTTATAAATGGAAGGACAGAATAGATTTAACACAATCTGTACATCCCTTTTGTGGAGATGAAAAAGTACACCCAACCATGTAAGATAAGAACTATGTGTTGTGCATCAGTAAGTTCTCGGAGCCGCCTAGGAAGACCTCGGCAGTGATAGGCAGCCTATAAAGACACGTATAAATAAATAAATAAATAAATAAACAAACAAACCATTACCTGAAAGTAAGTTTTATTGAATGTAGCAATGCTTACTTCTGTCTGCATAAGTCCAGCTTCTAAAACACTTTGAGGCTTAACAAATGCAATCTTTGAATTTTAATTAGAAATGCAAACATCTTGCCCAGAAGTGCCACAATTCAAATTACCCATGTAAAGTAGAAACCCCATACATAAAAGGATTCATTCTGCTTTATTATTTCTCTCTTTCTCTGACATTTTATATAATAATTTGAACAACAGTAATTATCCCATGTTCTGTGAGAAATGATTTCACTGCTCCTGTGTTGCAAAAAGTTCTAGAACTGTGCTCTTGTGCTACAATTCCTCTGCATGCCCCTTTCCAAGCTGCCTGTGATCCTGACCTTTTCACCCATGAAAGCATCAGTGTGCAGTTGCTCATGGCTCACTGCTGTCTCATTGGTCTATCTTCCTGCCTCTCTCCTGTCTCCATCGCCTCTCTTCTGGAGCTACCTCTCAGTAATTTGTCTTACAATTTTATTTGATTTTACTTTATTGATACTTCATTTCTCCTCATATCTGTTACTCCTTCTCACCTCTATAGACTGTCAGAATCTGGGCTGCCCTGGTGGTGAGAACAAGAGCAACCACCGTAATCTCAGGATGAGTCTCAGAGCCTGCTGGTGTTGTCAGTCTACTGAGGAGTGCCAGCTGGGAGTCCTGAGAAAAGAGCTATATAGGAGCAAGCTCTTCTCTGAAGAACTGGTCTCAGCAGCACACGTCTCCCTGTTTGCTGTCATGCTGCACCTTGCTTGATTGCTCCTGATTCCTGCACCTTGTCATGTTGGCTCAGCAGCACAGGTCTTCCTGTTAGCTTCGATGCCTGCAACCTTGCCTAACCCATATCGTGTCTCAGTGTTTGCATCCTGCCTTGCCTTGCTGTGTACCCTATGCATCCAGCCCAGTCACCCTATCTCAAGTGCCTGCATCCTGCCTGATGCTTTGCCATGCCTCCTGTCCCGTTATCCTGTCCAAGGCTCCCACACCTGTGCTGTTCTTCCTGACCACACCCTTGTTCTTCCCCAATATGCACATGTGGTTCCTGACTCAGGCCTGTTTGGTTACTACAACTTGAACTTTGCTATTGGGCTTGCCATTAAACCTTACACTTGGGCTCTGTCTCATCTCAAAATCTGTTGCTCTGGTTCTGGACCCTCTGTCTTGTCTCTGGCCACCCACACTCTGGCCTAATATTACTCTTGCTGCACTTACGTGTGAGTGCTAATTCATTCTGGGACACTGCTGGCAAATTGAACAACAGCCATCAGAACAATGGGGCCAGGGCCCCAGATGGCTTGCTTCTGCTTTTAGTATTCAAGGAGATGCATATGTATTCTCCTCCTGCTTCTTTTTGGTTAGCCAACTCTTCTCTGAATTTAATCTGTATTTTTATACAGATGTATAACTTGGTTGCAATTTAATGTTGGATATTAGCTGCTTTGAGTGCTTGACTTTGAAATATATCTTTTTCATTCATAACAATTTACAATATTTAATTCTAAACAGCTAAATATATCATTACACTCTGCTGTTTCTCAGATTTCATTCAGACTGAACCTAAAGTTCTTTTAATCTTTCCCCAATATGCATTACATTGTACCCAAACCTGAATGAATAATAATGTAATATAAATGGACTTCTATGCATATATAGGGTGAACTACAGTTTATAAAGAGTTTCAAACCATTTTAAAAAGTTTTAAAGCATGGTATTTAAAATCACATTTTCAGAGACATCTTAGCCTCAAACTAAACTATAGCCTGTGGGTAAGCATACATATTTATTAAAAATTCATGCTGCATTTAATGCTTAAATATTTATTCTTTGCTGTAAAAAGTGAGAGAATGTGGCAAATCTGTGAGACTGACTTTTGATGCTTATGAGATTTTAAACATACATTTTTTCATTTTTTTTCTCAAAGCCATGTTGCAGTTTCTTCCACACAGCAGGGGAAAAATTGTGCATCATTCTAAACTACAATGGTATGTTAAAAGTAACTGCATCAACATTAACGGTATTATATGATACCATTGAGAATTAATTATTATACATCTGAGCCCCAAACTAACCAAAGTTGGTTTGAGCTGGTTTGCCTCCATGATGACTACATATATACTGCACTGTGGATTGGTTCTAACTGTATGCATTTTCCATCCTGAGATTTTAAAACATTTATAGTGCAAACCTATGCATGTCTTCTCAGACATTATAACCTTTGTTATCTATGTGCAAGACAACTAACAAAAGGCATAACTTTAGAACAGGCCATTTTAAACATTCTTTCTGTGAATTGTCTGAATAGCTTTGGTGTCAATGTTTTAAATATTTATATTTATATGATGCAAACACAATTAGTCACACAGTGGCTTAGGTATATTTTCATCATTTAAACTCAGTTTGAATAGAACATTCCAAATTAAAAGTTTGTAACAGCACAGTATAGGATCAGGATCGATATCAACATTCAATTAGAAACTGGAAAAGGAAGAATACCAATATCTGGCTTTTTTCAGAATAATGAGTTATTCTGGTACCTAGACTGCCTTGAACATCTGCGTTAGTTGGCTGGATACACATTCAATCCAAGTAGATGGAAAATGTCAGCACAGAGTGAAGGGGATTTTGCATTCAAGATGAACTATATTATTTGAATAGATTTTTACCTTGCATCTTAGATGGTAACATAGTGTATTGATGCTGTTTCACCATGTATATAAAAGTATAGCTTAATCTTTTAATGGTGATAATGATCTTTTGAATAAAGCAGATTTTGTTCTTATGTTCCACTACAACTAAATGAAAATAATTCAAATCGTAGCTCAACAATGAAAATGAAATGTCTCAAATAATTTATTGGATTCAATCCAGACTTAATCATCTATAGAGTAGACCCCTTGAAATCAATAGGACCTAGTTCCATTGGTTTAAATGGGTATACTCAAAGTATAACTAAATCTGGATTCACCCACTTTTATTCCCGGATTGAATCCATAAATAAGTTTTTGAGCTAGATATCAGGCAACACACATACATAAAGCAACAAAATGGTTGACACTGTTACTTTTAAAAAGTAAGATGGTAAAAGAGATAGGGCTGGATTAGCATTCCTATCCTTTTCCAAAAGATCATCAAACTAAAAATGCCATCACACTTGCTAGTTACAGCATCTATTCTATGCTTTTGCACATGCTTAAAATCCAGCAAAGAAAACCACATGGACAGTTCTGGATGCTACATCATTTTGACGCAAGATCATTTTGCTTGCAAAGGCTCCAATTCATACTAGCTCCAGGTCACAAACCTAGAAGAAAACCAAACTGATTCAGTTCAACACCACAATCCTATGTAGGTCCTGAAAGTGGAGAAAAGAGCATTAAATACTAACCTTCCTTGGTGCAATTTGAATTGTTTTCATCACTGAAATCTTCACAGTCATTGTCCCCGTCACATGCCCAGTGAGCAGGAATACACCTGCCACTGGAGCATCTGAACTGCTTGTCAAAGCACAAATGAATGCAGCCCACTTCATCACTGCCATCATCACAGTCATCATCTGGAAAAAGGTATAGTCTATTTACTCATGCCTTAAGTATGCTTATTAACTGTAAGCAGAAAATTGAAATTCAGTACAAGTTCACCCCAATAAAGGTCTGAGTAATATTTGTTTGCTTTTTAAGAACAAAACTGAAGCACACTCAGCAGAAGTATCAATAGTGTACATGCAGTAGATTATAACTGTGTACTCATGCAAAGCAGCTTGTGATTCAAGAGGCACACATATAGAATTGTATGCCCTTGCTTCACAGAAACTCTCTGCTCAGGAGTGAGACAGGAACGGATGAATTAAGATACACGTGTACTCCTCTACACTGTGAACTACATTATACTGCGACTTTAAGATTATGTATATATTTGCTGTCCATCAACATGCAAAGGATCCCATTTCAGAAGGGACTTGGGGCATGAGGTGCATATTCCCTGAGAGAAACTAGTTTCTATAAAAAAAATGCCACAGTGAAGATCTTCCTTCTCAAGGTAACTTTTGTCTTCAAAAACGGATTATTACTTTTTAGCATACATACAAAGATAATTTCTGATATGAGATAACTGAAATATGGTATTATTTAATTAAATACGATGTTCCAAAAGCTTTTCAAATAATTGGATGTCATAAGGAAGGGTCAAGCTTGATCTTATCCTAGAACAAATCCTTTCTTAGTATCACAATGTTTTTGTTAAATGCCAGGAAAGTTGTTTCATGCTTTTAAAAATAATAAACTCATACCTTTGGTTTCAATGAAATATTTCAACACTGGCAGTAACATTGAAACCAGTGTTTATACACATATGACAACGTTGCAACCATATCATCCCCTTAAAATAAGCCTAGTTTAATTCATAACCATTTTGGAAGAAGGAAAGCAAGCTGCATCATCAGATAGCTACATACATAGTGTCTTTCTTTAGCTGTTCAAAAAGTGCATGGTTTCTAATTGCAGTGACAGATAAGGGAAATCTTTTAGAAGATAATTGCAGAGCTTCTCTGTTTTAACTTCATTCTTGATTTTATTTGACCTTATTCAGGTGTGTGAGAACTTTATTCCTGATGTCTTAAAATAGGGACATTTTGAAGGCAACACGAGGGAGAAATAATTTTAATTTGTTTTATTTAATTTAGTTTGTGTTAATTTCTGTTTGTTAATCTGTTACTTTTAGGTAAATAAGCAGTTCCCTTTATTATTGTCTGCATGTGTGATTGTCTTATGACTAGATGCACATAAAGACATAGGATTCATTCTAAAGAGTAATATTTAACTAACAGGCAGGTAACTGCTTTCTGCAGTCCCTTGCCTTTGCTAATCGTGAAGAAGGAGAAGATAAAAATACGAAGACCAACAGACAAAAGACCACTTTGCAGCCACTTTGTAAAAGTATTGCAACCTTTCTGAGAAGCCAGTAAAGGACACAGAGATATTTCAGCTAACTTTACCAGAGGACAAAGGTCTAATGAAACTGGAAGGACCAGTTGGCAGAACTCCTAGTTAAAAAAATACCCCACTAAGCAATGACCAGTGATTGAAGCAGGCTCATTAAAAGTGTAGAGACAATTTGTGCTGTGCCACACAGCACTGTGAACTTGAAACTTTAGGGAAAAGCCATATTTATTTATTTATTTATTTATTTTTAAAAAATCAAATATCTTGCAACAAACAAAGGAACTTCATTTCAAAGTAGACCCACGGGTTTAAACGGGAGTGCAAAACTGCTTCAAGGGCAGGCGGAAGTGTGATTTGACATCACGGATGCCTCCTCATTTTTTCAATCAGAGATAACAGACTTGTCCATGCTGGGAAAAGCGAGTGTTCTTCCTCATGCAAATAAATCCCAACACCAAGACTGCCTCACATTCCCCTCAGCTGTCAGTGACAGTAATAGCGCCCTACAAGGGAGGGAGTGGATCCCAAACCGTAACCTCATCCTCTTCCTCAAGAAGAATCTGAAGAGCCTGTGCAGACTGGATTGGAGTAACCTGTGGGCCAGATTTGGTCCATGGTCCAGATTTCTGCACACCTGATTTGAAAGATGCCTCATGTGTTGTCTGTCTCAGTGACATGTCTGCCGCATGTGTTGTCTGTACCAGTGTCCTAAAGCTTTTCCTAATGGCTAGGAGACCCTGCTAAATGGGGGTGGGGGGATAATACAGCGCACTGAGGGGCAGCTCTCTGAAAATCAGGCAGAAAAGCCTTTCATGAGTAAAGCTGAAATGTTAATTCTTACCTGAATCACAGTGCCACTTGCTACTAATGCATCTTCCACTTTTGCAAACAAAATGAGTTAGTGGGTCACAAGTTGGAAATGCTGAAAGGAAAAGAAAGAGCCCGACATAATAGTTATGTCAGAATGTGTATACCAGCATGAGTTTTCTTTAAAAATTCACAGACAGAAAAATTAGATCAGCCGCTATAGTTTCTGAATCAAAAAGAGACATGTATATGGTTCTAATTGAAAGAACATCAACAATTATTCAAAATACAAAATTATTCTACAAAGCATTAGGCACAAAGGCCTTTCATAATTCATATGCCTGAATTGTCACTTGAAAGCAATTTCAGGTAGCAAAGGGAATTTTCTTCATGTGAGAAAACTACTTGAGAATCATGCCTACCTCAAAAACACTTGTATAAATTAAATTAAGTCCTGAAAACATCACATGACTTTTAACTGTTGCTTAGGTCTCAGAAATTTGGTGACTATTTATTTATTTATTTATTTAGGAGACTTCTATGCCGCCCCATTCGTCGAAGCCTTGGGGTGGCTTACATCCATAAATAAACTTCCATAAAATAATATAAATTAACAGTATAAATTAAGTCGCCCTGGCCAAAGAATAAATGAATAAATACTATTAACAATTAAAATGATATTTGAATAAAAAGGTCTTCGCCTGGCACCAAAAAACAAATAACACCCATGCCAGGCGGACCTCTCTTTAGGTGATGCTATGATTCTCAAGTGATGATTTGCAGCTGTAATGATAACTTAATGTTACTATTTTTATGCTAAACATCTGTCTTACCATCTGAATTTGTTACTGAAAGGGAAACTATAGACATAAACAGCAGCACAGTACAGGAGTTGTAAGTGTCATCCTCTGAGATTTAGTGTTTAATCCACAGATAAGCTTCTAAAATAAAACATGTATGATAATTCCCACATACATTTAAGCAACCTGTCAATCCAGATAGCTGAACACACTGCAGTACATTAGGATTTCCACCTGCTTTCCTGATAATCACATCTGATTTGTATCAGAACCAACCTGATTCCCCATCTGTCCTCACACTGAGAACTGTTAGTTCAAGAGATCTATGTTAAGTATTTTCTCCAAATAGAATCTATCTCCTAAAATAATCATTTATTATAATTTATGGAAATACTGAACACATTTGCTAAAATGTTATTATTTGGAGTTGAAAACATCTCAGTTGAACCTGGAATGATACAAACAGGACAAACAGGAAACACTGCAAGACACAATCTTGATCCATATAACTGTATCAGATATGCTATGCATTGCTTCTGTAAACCAGGTAAGAATCTGTCGTGCTAAAGCAGAATCAGTCTGAAGCTAGGGAAGAGAAGCACCTCAAAAGTAAACTTATCTGCCTGATACATTCACTCTCCTTAACAATTTCATTAGCCAAGTGTATGGTCTCTGATCTGAGTTTCTCTGACAGTATTCTTCATTTCAAACTTGACTTCAAAGGGAAACCAAATCTACTGAGAATAAAGTTGAAAATCATCCAACAACAGGAGAGCTATTTTTCTAACAGGGATGATATATTTGTTTTGTTTATTACATTAACTTCAAACAATTATTTTAGTCCCACACTCATACGGCCTGAATAATTTATCTAATATTGTGTGGCAGGAATATCTACTACCCAAAATGTGAAGAAATGCAAAGGTAGCAAAGAGAAGACCTTATCACAAGAGAGAGAGAATGAAGCTTAAAAATGCATCGCCAACTAATTATATTAAAATTAGAGATTGATCAAAGCTAATGAAATGCCACTTGCTTTGAAAAGGTGAATAAAAGAACAATCCTATTTTCCCTGGGAGAGCCTCCTGCTGAACAGAGGAATACTCAGAAGAGCTCTTCTAAAGGGAAGTTAGAGAGCTGACTCCTGGTCTCTGCCCTTGTGCAGCTGTTGCTGGTTGCCCTCCTCTGTCAAAAACTGGCCATGGAGGAAGATTGAAAAGCCCATCTAAATAAAATCTAGTGAGATGGAGGACTGGAAGGTGAAATTGCTCCAACATTACTCCCATCCTCCAAGCTTTAGACAACAGGCCATGGGAATTTCTGAAACTGGCATCCCAGTGGCATCCCAGCAGTACAGGGAGCAATACTGGTTTGTCAGTTGTTCCTACAGACTTAGCTGTTGTTAACAGAATGAGACAAGATATCCCCAAATCTCTCAGAGGAGACTGTTAGCACTGATGAAAGAACTACTTCAGGAGTCAAATATTTTGAGGAGAGAAGTGGGAAGAGTGGATTAAAGATAATGAAGTTAATCTGAGTGGCATGGCCACCCTGAGGTGAAGCACCTGGCTTCTGCTGCTGCAAGAATAGTCATGGTTGTTGAACATCACTCTCATTTTTCAAATAGATACAAACAGTTCTGTGTGTAAGCATGTTGTCAAAAAATCAGTGAAATCAATGGAATCCAATTAAAAATGAAATAAAAATGGACTGTGATGCACAGCATGGCAACAGTGATGCTATAATACCCAAACTGTATACTGAAGAGCCCCTCATATATTATCTTGGACCAAGCTCAGAATATGTAAAATATGGTAGAATTCACCTACTAATCAGAAAATAATCAACAGCACTATGACCAATATTTCCCTTGTGAACTTAGCTTTAATTGAGAAGGAAAAGGCTTAGTAAACAAGCCCTCAACATCAATTATTATTGAAACCTCTTGAAGGTCATGATTCTATTGAAAACCTCATGTAATTTTCTGAAGTGTTTATGGTAAGCAGATTTAACACATGACCTTTCTTTTCCTATCATTACATTTTTAATCATGATACTGAGGATGTGTTGTCAAAGGTCCCGTATTTTGTCCCAGGCTGCTGAAGGTATGCAAAAGTAACCCCTTGGAACTAGTGCACAGATCTGGCAGAATTTCAACTCTGAAGTAACAAATGCGAATCATCTGTAAAACAGCTCATGGAAAAACTTCTGTCTCATTTCCTGCAATACAGCTACATTATATAGATTGGGAGAAAGAGTATGAAGTATGATGTAGGAGATGCCTTGTTCAAATCTCACTCTAGCAATACACTTGATTGCTTTAGCAAGCCACCACCTTTTGGCCCCAGCTTCTCCTCTTATATATGAATAAGAGTCCTGGTCTACTTTTAACAATTGTTGGAAGGTTTGATGAACTACTATATATGAAATGCTCTGAAGACGTCACAGTAGTAATGCTATTATCCCATTCATCTTATTTTTAGTTTTTTGGTGAATATTATTTCCATGTGACAGGAAATAGTTGCCAATTGCACATAGGCTGTCAGCCTATACACACTAACCTAGGAAAAAGGTTGGGCTTATTTCTGGGTATCCATGCACAGGATTGTACTTCCCACTGGAAAGAACAGAGCTTAAGTCAGCCATGACTAACTTGTCCCATTAATTTCAGTAGGACCTAAGTTCAAATAGCTTGGTCTGGCTCCAGCTCACTGGCTCTTAACTGGCAGAAGGGGGAAATCAGAAACCACCAGCATTTTTACACTTGCAGCAAAACTAGCTTCAATTGCTTCATTTCATTTCATTTGTTACGTTTCTATACCACCAAACTGCCAAAGCTCTCTGGATAGTTTACAAAGATTAAAAAGCTTTGAAAAACGGCACAAGTGAACTAGATGGCAAAGGAGGAACAATGGGACTGAAAAGAAAAGAAGGATATGTGGCAAATAAGAAGTCTAATGCAGCTCAACAGCAGGCTACAAGAGGTAATATTGAATTTTTTGTGGGTGGATGTATTTTACTGTGATGGTTTGGGGGGGGGGAAACAAACATCGGCAGCATTTATTGGTAAGATTTATGTCTTGCCTATCTTTTAAAATATGGGGGAACAAGTACATGTCACCAGATATAAAAAATAAATAAATGGATATATAGTACCAATTTATAGTACCAGATGGCACTGTCAGAAGATCTTTAACAGACAACGGCAGTGATGTGAAAGCTAACTCTGGTTAGAATTGTTCAGAGGAAGGCAATGTTAAACCATTTCTGAATATTTCTTACAATTCAATATAAAACAAAAGTGCCAGAAGAGGAGAACCCCAGGTCTGAAGACACTCAACCAAGTATGAATACTTCTGCTGCTAATCAGAAGCATTGGATCAAAGCCAAAGGGAATCTAGCTAACATACAGAGAGGTGAAAGTTCAATGGTACACAACACATACAACTGGAACACAGAATGTGAGAAGCATGAATCAAGGCAAACTGGAACCTGTAAAGCAGAAACGGAACAGTTAAAAACACACTACTCTGTGTGCATGAACTAGAGTGGACTGGAATAGGATATTTTCAGTCAGGCAAGCAAAAACACTCTGAAGATGGCATACTCAGAAGAAACGTGATAACTCTAATACCAAGATGTAGCACATGTAGTAAGTGGTTATAATGCGAAGTCCAGCAACAGATACTGAAGGAGAATTGGAAACTTTCATGTCAGTATCTAACAGGAAACTGATAGCATGCCAAAATAAGACATACAAACGCCTCAGTTCACAACCAAATTGGGTCGCAAACAAAAATTTCATAACAATTTTGACTCAGGTGGCGAACTCCACATTGGGTGGCGACCGTGATCGCGGCCATCTCCCCACCCCCCCCGAGTGATTGCGCCCATCTTTCCTGCATGAGTGCAACCATGATCTCTGCCATTTCCCCTCCCAGCACGATCGCGCCCGTCCCCCCCCGCTCCCAAGCATGTCAGGATGACAGGTACGTGCCGGGATGACGGGCGCATGCAGGGATGCTGGGGAGGGTGGGGAGGTGGCTATGATCTTTGTTGTTCTATGTCACTTTGCTTCACAGTTTTCTGATTAAAAAAATAGTCCCAAAAAAAAAAAAAACCCAGTTACAGAACAGTTTAACCTTATTTACATTTAACCTTATGGGGAAATTTAATTTGGCTCTTGACTAATTTGGGTCATGACCAGTCGTGGAATGGATTAAGTTCGTGAGCCAAGGTACCACTGTACTGATAGCCATAGGTGACTGGAAAACAAATGTTGTGGAGAGTTTTACCCAGCGGTAAAAAATAAAGCGGGTCAATGACTCATAGAACTGTTTTAAGCCAATGGACTGTTAATTGCAAATACATACTTCAAAGAACCAGTTAGGCGACTGTACACATGGCCAATTCCCAGAGGTCTATGAAGAAATCAAGCAGATTATGTGTTTTGAGGTATGGGATGAAGAAACTGTATTCTCTGTGTCAAAACAAGACCAGGAGCAGATTCTAGGAGGGTCCATGTACTATTAGTATATAACATCATAATAAAGTCGCAAAAGATCAGTAAAAAAAGCACAGTGCTAGAGGACACACACAAGAAGCACATCACAAGAAGGCAAAAATACCATTACTGTATTGGAAAATACAGTAATGGTAAGGAAAGTAGAAGACAAAAGAAGAGGAAGACCAATTATGAGATAGTTCAATTCTATAGAGGAAGCCTCAGCCTTGAGTTTACAAGAGCTGGACAGGTCTGTGGAATAAAGGAGATTTTGGAGGACTTTCATTTATTGGTTCGCTATAAGTAGAAGATGACTCAGGGGAACATAAAAATGACTACTGAATTTTTCCTATTATGTTGACAATAGTCAGTCCTCTCTCAGACATGTCTTCTTTAATTGTTCCATACAGAGAATCTTTCTCTTGATAACTGGGATACAACTATGTATTCACTCAATCACTCTTCATGTTTAAAAGGTTAATCCAGTAATATGCAGTTCTCCACAGTAAGTTCAAGATTAACTGTGCCATGGTTTTGTTTCAAATGCTGGGAACATCAAGAAGCATGAGGAAGGAGGACATTCTCCAGTTGACTTTCTTAAAACATGATGGATGTTTCAGTCCATCATGCAGGTCACCATACCCCCACACTCACTCACAGACCCTTGAAATCTAGCCTCCCCCTCTGCCTTCAGTGTATCTCAAGAGGACATATGGAGCTTAACTGAACCCTATGGTATAAACCAACTGTTTATACAGTTTGTTCACCAGCTCTCATAAAGGCAAATATAGTAGAAGCTGAAAGAGAAAGGCAGAAAATCAATCAAAAGTATAAAGGATAGGAAAAGTAATTAACTAATAATCCTCCACTTTTCTTTCAATTAATACATACATTTTACAGCCAGTGAAAGCCCAGACTAGTAGGCATCGCTCTTGTTGTAAGTTTTATCCACTAACTCTTTCACAGCTCACCCTTTATATGTCTATCCAGGCTAATGAATTCAAACTACACTAGCGAAGACTGCATTCTGAGACAAGCCAAAGCTGGTTCAAAAGCAAGCTACTTAATTTTGATTTGGAGTAGTAGACACTGAGGACTGGGGTGGGCAGCCTAAGCCCTCCAGATGTTTTAGACCACAGTTCTCATATTCCCTGATCACTGTCCATGCTGGCTGAGGCTAATGGAATTTGAATTTCAAAATATATAGGGAGCACCAGGTCACCTCCACCTGCTGCAAGCTGTCCCTTTTTCATGCAAGGTTCACAGACCGTTCAATCAGTCTGCACATGCAAGCTGTCAGGAAGACCAGGCAACCTGGAATTCAGAATCTCTAATATCTTCATAGATCCCTTGGGATAAAGCAAACTCACTTGTCTGTAATGAGCTCTAAATCAATGGCTGCAGCTCCCTGTCAGCACAGGCCTACTGTGACTGTGAAATCAAGAGAAGTGGGGCAGAGGAGAAATTGAGAAGGGTGAAGGGTGATGAATCAGGAGAGTGATTGTAACAATGGTGAATAATACAATGTTTCACTCCATCATGGAGGTCACCACACACACGCACACTCACTTGAAAACACACTCAAAGTCACTTAAAATCTAGCTTCTTTCTCTGTCTTCAGTGTATCTCAAGGGGACTTCTGAAGTTTAACTGAACACCATGGTGTAAACCAAGTAAAGATGAGAAGCAGAGGGAACCTCTGCTTTCAGTGTGTTTAAGTATAGCTTTTATTTATGATTAAACATAAATACACATATCTGATTTAGAAAGTGTTTTAAATTGGTTTTCCCTTTTACAAAAAGATATCTAGAGTGGCCTCTAAATAATCACCATAACATCATATTGAAAACAATAAATTGTACTATTTAATGCACATTTTGGTTTATGAATACCAAAATCAACTCCAGGTGCCATCATAGTAAAAACTGAAGCAGAAGCATGAAAAAATACCTAATTAGCTCATCAGAGACTAATCAAAGCAAAGTAAATTAGCAATGTTTCCAGAAGGAGGTATGCTAGTGCTCCCTATCTGAAGACATTGAACTTTAGCTATTGGACGGTATAGAAATACATTTCATGTTCATCAACATGTTTGTCTCTCCTTAAATGGTTTTCTCCAGTAGGAAAGAAGCTGGAAGTGATGTTTGGAAAGTACAGGAAGAGTACAGGAGGCACTGTCATCTAGAAGACCTGCAAAATTCTGTGAATAAAGCGGGGCAATTGGAAGAAAAATGAAGCATCAGGAAGTATCCTAGAACCATTTTCAGAACTGGTATTCAGAACTGGAGATAATGATTGTACAGGATTAGGAATCAACCATAGGTGAAGGTGCTGAGTAGCCATAGCACAAACACACATGCACAGACACATCGCATTATCCCAAGTCCCAACTTGCCTTTCTAAGAAGCAGGCTCCTTTGAAAACCAAATATATCCTCTTTAAGCTGGATGTCAGAACATCCCTAAGAAACCACAAGAACGTCATTCCTGTTTGCAAATCATGCAGTCATGTTCTGTCTACAGTTCTGAGCCTGACCACCATCAGGACCAATAATAAATTTCTGAATTTGCAATTGAGTGTGAAAGATGTGTAATTTTCAATGTGTCATTTGAAAAGTACATACCCCCTCCCAACAAAGCATTCCTACTTCTTAGCCAATGGTAGGAAACTGTACCCTTTAAAGACACAGAAAGAGAGAGAGAGAGAGAGAGAGATGTTCTTTTCCTACTTGAATGAGCTACAAACACATGAAAAACAAAACTGGGAGTGAGCCAGAACAATCTTCAAAGTAATTTTCCAAGCACTTGAATATTACTGATTCTCTGATCCCTACACATATCTTCATTAAAAGAAAGAAAATTAGACAATACTTCTCTTTTAGCATTGCATATATTAGTTTCATTTTGGGCTTTAAATCTCATTTACCAGGTTTTATCTCTACAATTTTTATTTTTCGAAATTTGTTCTTCCTCTTTCCCATTTTGTATATTTACCACATAAATCTGACAGAATTGATATTAATAAAATGAATAAAATGACAATATTGCAGATATTCCCATGATTACAGGTGTATGCACCACCTTCCCTTCAACCCACTTCTGAGGACTGCCATTTATCAGTAGGACAGTAGTACTTTTTCGCATTTTCAAAGGAACTCATCATTTTTCTCAGAAAATGATGGAAGAAAGTGCTAATGAAAGTTATAACCTTGCCAGTATAATGAAAGGAAAAAAGAAAGGAAAAGAAAAAGCTCTTTTTGATGAAATCATTAGTGATCTCTCTCCAATGACCCCTACATATAATGCCGAGTTTTCTGGGGGATGGAGGGGAGTGAGGTGCATTTTTGTCTTGTTTAATCAGGGGAAAGGAGTACCTCACTATTAAACATTCATTACCAGACATTCATTATTGAACTAAGGTCTGTCTGGTAAAATACTAAGCACATTAGGAAGCAAGTTTTATCAAACATGTGAGTAACCATGCAAAGAATGGCCCTGAAATTCTGTGAGTAAAAGAGAAGAGACGAAAAACTGCCAGCATCAATACAAAAGCAATGCTGTTGTCCTCATCCAGGTGTCAGGTCCAGGCAGGCATGGCAGCTCCATCAGTGCTGGAACCATAATGCTGCTTGAGAGTTTCAGCTGAGAGCAGGATTTTTATGCAGTGGTGGTGGTCTTGGCAGAGATATAAAGGTGTGTGGTTACATTGCCATCTGGATGAGAACAGAGCTGGCTGAGCAATCTTGCTTACATTTTGAGTAGGAATGCTATGGAAGTGCCAAAGTCACTGGGGTTATGCCAGGAGAATGAGGGTGACTTGGGTGAACAGCAGATGGAACGGCAGCCTTAGCCTCATCAAGAAGCTGTCAGCAGCTGTCTGCCCTGCGAGTGCCAGGAGATGAGCTTGAAGCTGCTGACCAGGGAACTGAAGTGTTACCCTTGAAAGCATCCTTTTGGAAGGCTAAGAGAGCTTTGGCTGTGGGCAGTGCAGAAGTGGAATAAGAGGAAGGGGGAACAGAAGTGGAAGCAGCAGAAGCACTTGTGAATAAAGGTTTACTCACACATGAAGATCTACTAATGAGAGGTAAGCCAGGGAGAAGAACAGGAAATGGACAAATCTTACACACTTGCCTAAACAAAACAGAAAAATGGTGTTGCAGAGGAAGAAGGCTCTCAAGAGAGACTGTTTGGCCTTTTAAAAAATATGCTCCTCCTGCTCTCCTCCTTATTTATGCAGAGTGGAGGGTGGATAAAGTAGTCTTATTCCAGGATCTCGAAATAGCCACACACAGATCCTTCTCAAAAACTTAACAGATGCAATGGATGAAATGGTGCAAATTCGTTGCTTAAAAGGTACAAAGGAAAGACTATGATTGCAGTTCTAGGCAACTTACTGGGAAGTCTGCCACATGGATCACAACGAAAATGACTTCTGCGTAACCAAGCATAAGACTGGCCAGCCCTGCCATTAGGCAGAGTATAGCAATCCCATCAGGTGACAGACGTCGGGGCCAGCACTGCTGGTCTCCCTGCTGCACCTTCCTGAGCCCCCTGGCCATTCTTCTCAATTGGAAGACAGAGATGTGCCACAGCCTGCCCTGCATCTTTAAAGGTAGCCTGCTGCCCTTAGATGTTGATGGATGGCATCAGCACTGAAGCAAAATTAAACTGCCAGTCCACTTTGGTATGTGGAATGGGAATAGGGAGGGGCACCACCTTTGTCTCCAGTCACAGAGAAAAGATGTCCTGAGCCAGCCTTGGACTGCTGCCATGTGATGAAAAAGAAGGGCAGCAAGAATGCTGCAGAAGAGGAATAGTACAAGCTTTACCCTCTTCATTCACATACAGGTTTCTTGCAAAAACAAAAATAAACTGAATTGGTGGAACAGATCATATAATATAGCACTCTCTCCACCTCATTGTTGAGGGAATCGTATGAGAAACTGCACATTTGGAAGCTTTTCAAAATGTAATTCATCCCAAACATTTCTAACCAGAACTCTTAAGAGCACCTGGTTAAATTCAACATCACACCAGCAGAGGTTTGCTCACACTGTGGAACTTTCTCCATCTCTCCTCCTTATATCCTTCTGTGCTGCCTGAATATCTGTTCTCCAAGCTTTCCCAGCCTTTGGAGCCCATTTTGAAGGAGCACAAGGGTCAAGAACTGCCCATTTCTGTTTTCACTGACTAGGAACCCAGCTCATTATAAAACTAAAAAAACAACAGACAAGAGACAAGGAGGAATTTTTTTCCATAAAGCATATTTATGCAGGGAGAATGAAAGTAAATAACCATTTTTGTCTCGGTTATTTTTTTGAGAAAACAGAAATGGACTGTCAGGGAGAATATTGTCATTGGATGAATCAGTGTCTAATTTCCATCAGTCATTCTGCTTATAAAGCCATTAACTAACTTACCACAAGATGCCATTTCATCTGATTCATCACCACAGTCATCCTCCTGATCACATAACCATGACTTTGGAATGCAACGTCCATTTCCACAAGAAAACTGGTCAGCCTGACATGTTCTTGCTTAAAAGACAAATTGACGTAAAAACGAGAGTGGAATTCAAATGGAATTCAGTTTAATTATACATGCTTATGTATTTGACATGCTATATTCACACAATTTTGCATTCTATTTTTTCATTGTGTGTCATTGAGTATCATGGAGACAGTGGGTTTCTAAAGCAGTAATTCAGTTTATTTACTTTTGAAAACTATGTACCATCACTGCCAAACTTAAAGCAGAAAAAATAAATCTCATTATTCTGTAATAGTCGTTTGCTTATAAACCATATATACAAAACTTACAAGAAAATAATGTTATATTATTGATATGGCATAACAGGGCATAGTAAGTGAGGAGTGAACTTCAGAAGAAGGACCACAATATATGCCTTGTCCTGTGGGAAGGCAGGGTCCAACAAATCAATCTAATCTGTTTCATGAGGGGAATCCATACTTAGATGGTCACAGAATTTACTGCACTACTGGCTGATAAATGCAGCATAAACAGGGTCTGTGGTATAGTGGTTAGAGCTTTGGACTAGAACTGGGGAAACTGAAGTTCATGTTTTTTCAGTCTTTATCTCTCAGCCTAACCCACTTCACAAGGTTGTGGAGAAGAAACAAGGAGGAAAATAGAGATAAATGCATTTATTTATGTAATATTTATGTAATAAATAAAACCCATGCAAACTGTTAACTCCTAGTCTTTTCCATCCAATCAATTATCAGCTATCACAAGCTGGAATGAATTCACATGAAATATTGGCCATGTAAAACATAATGTAATTAACATGCCATGATAAAAATCATGCTGCTTCCATGACAAATGTTTATATGGAAATAATTCATCAGGAGCCTTCTCATTTATTTTTAAACATATATGTTAAATTCACCCTTCCTTCTGATAGAGTAATTCAAGAGTTATTATATTAAATGCATTTTATAAAAATGCTTGAATTATTCATATTAATGCATAAATACATATGTATTATGCAAGGTGGGAAAAAAGCTTTAGATGATGACTGTCAAAACAAGTCCAAAGCAAGATTTAAATAGGATATGTTTTAACTGAGTATTGTACTTCACTAGTTGAGCCAGGCATTAAGATTCGGTAAAATATTATTTGTATTCCAAAAGTGGAGGCAAAAACATTACTATTCCCTTAAAACTGTAGAAATTGGATTATCAGTAACAGTTTGGTTCAGTACATTTTACAGGGTAAACCTAAGCAGTTACTCCGTGAAGAAAAAATGTAGTCACCTTAAGGAAAGGCATTTCTTTTTTGTTGGTTTTACCTGCACAAGTTTCATTTGATTCATCTTCACCATTGCCACAATCATTTGCTCCATCACAAAGCCACCTCTTGGGAATACATCGGTTATTATGGCACTTAAATTGATTGTCAGGACAGCTGTGATTAACTGAGAAAATACATATTTTTTTATGATAAACATCCTTCCAGAGACTCAATTACTAAAATACTGAAAATATGGTTTATATCACATTACACTCGAGAAAAATAGCAATACATTTACAGCAAAGTCCCATATGTGTCTTCTCAGACACTAGTCCTCTTGGAGCTTGGTCTCAGCTAAACGTTGGGTTTTGGAGGATGGAAGGCCTGCTTATTTGGATAAAGACAGAAGGTGTGAGAAACCTGACAGCTGTGGCAAAGTAGTATGTGTTGCTGAGCCAGCCATAAAACGGGTGGCACTTTCCTGGAATACATGGCAAAAATTCTACAGAGCCAAGCCATAATATTTATAATTGTTGTTCACCGCCCAAGGAACTCAGGCAGTACAGACATTAAATAAATGTAGCTTGAGATATCTTCTGGAAGTCTAACTCTGCTTCAGATGGAATATCCAAGAGCCTGTCATCCTCCATAAATTTGCCTAATCTCCCTTTAAAATGGCTATCATGGGCAGTAAGCACTCCCTTTGAGATTGTGGATCACACAGGAATTCATGACCAGCTTCAGAAGTATGTATCAGTTCCATGACATTGCAGGAACTGAGACAGTTTGAGCTTTTTATGAAATGATATGCATGCTGCCATGCACCCAGTTTTCATCCTTATGCACATTCAAGGCAAAAGACCATTTCTTTGCAAAAAGCTCTTTCTTCACCAAAGGACATCCAACAAATGCACCTCTCACTGAATGTATCTCTGTGCATGTGTGTAATTGGTCTTAGGTAAACAGTGGGATTTGGAGAATGTGAGGCTTATTTCTATTTTTTTTTTTTTACCTTTTTTACCTTTTAAGTATGTTTTAGCAACAAAAACAAACATTTGACAAAAATGTATTTTGCATGCTAAAATGTTAATGTCAAAACATACCATGAAGTTCTCTTGAAAGGTAGAAGAAAATTACACTGTCAGAATATGAATGTGACATGTTGCTTGCAATGCCCATTCAATACAGTCTTCCACATTTAATACAGATTTTTATAATGCCATAACATTACTAAATGTCTTCACAATAACTATCTATGCATGTAGTTGGGTCAATGCATAACAACCGATAAAACATTTTAAGAGGAAACTTATAACTCAGATCAACAAAAGAAAAATGTTGAAATGTTTATAGGTGTCAGGCCAACCTATAAAACAAGATATTACATTAAAAAAGGAATACATCTTCAGGAGCTAAACACAGTCAGCTCCTAAACACATCTACCTTTTTGGCTCTGGCCTCTTGGCAGAGCAGCAGAGGCAGAGGCTGGGAGAGAGGGCTGAGTGGCCAAGGGACTGGCAAAGGCAAGGGAGAAGCTGGGCGGGGGAGCAGAGGGCCAGGAGCAGCGGAGAGGAAGGGGGCGGGGCCAGAGGGGCCAGGAGGGAGCAGGCAGGCAGGGCCACCGGCCTGAGGGACTGAGAAGGCGTCGTCCCTTGGCTGCGTCCCTTGGCTGCGGCCTGGGCTGTCCGGAGACTCCCTTCCGTGAGACACAGAGGTTTGTTTGGTTGGTTGGTTTGTGCTGTGCTTTGCTTTGCTTTGTTTTTCTTCCAATTTAAATTTAAGTTTATTTTATCCTTGTGTGTGTGTGTGCGAGTGGGTTTTTGTCTGGGAGAACTGGGCGAGTGAGAGGAACTGCAGGACAAACAAGGCAGGGGACCAAGGTAAGGTCTCGGAAGGGATACCGATGGCAGACCAGGAGACGGCCTCGGCGGCAGTCACGGGTGTTGCTGCTGCTGCAACAGCTGCGACATGTTCGCCCTTCCCCCCCTGGAGAGGCAGGGATACACTTGCCCTCAGTGCAAGATGGTGACCCTGCTAGAGGAGAAGGTGAGGTGCCTGAGGGCCGAGAGAGCTCTCCAGGTCTCCCCTGGACAGAGGGTTGAAGGAGAGGCCACGGGAGGAGCAGGTGTGGAGACATGGAGGCATGTCACCCACAGGAAGAGGAGGCCAGCACGGCCTCCTCCTTCTGGCACCAATCTGGAGCTGGGAAACAGGTTCTCTCCGCCTGGGGAGGCTGGGGCTGATGAGGCCTCAGGGGACCAGCAGGACCCCCAGCCTGGGACGAAAGGCAGTAAGGGGGCCGCTGCAGGAGAGGCGAGGGCCAGGGCACGGCCGCCCACCAGCACCGGGAAGGTATGGTGGCGGGTGATTGTTGTTGGGGACTCCCTGCTGAGGGGCACTGAGGCGGCAGTGTGCCGCCCCAACCTGGAGACAAGGGGGGTTTGCTGCCTGCCGGGCGCTCGCATCCGGCATGTGAAGGACCGAGTGGAGCATCTTGTTCGCTCCGGGGGTCACCAGCCGCTCCTGGTGATCCATGTGGGCACAAACGGGTGCCAGGCAGGGTGTGGTTGGGACCACCAGGGACTTTGAGGCCTTGGGGAAGACACTCAGGGAGCTGAAGGCCCAAGTGGCCTTCTCGTCAATCTTACCTGTCCGGGGATTTGGGCCAGGAAGGGACAGGAGGGCCTCCGAGGTGAACGACTGGCTTAGGGTGTGGTGCCAGAAGGAACGCTTCGGGTTCCTCAATCACAGCGCTTGTTTTCTTGCCAATGGACTTCTGGCAAGGGACGGGTTACACCTCACGGGGATGGGGAAAAGGTCCTTTGGAGATGCTCTAGCGAGCTTCATCCGGAAGACTTTAAACTGAGCCGGGGGGGGGGTTCAGGCCCCCCAGTAACGTGTCTGCACTGGACAAGTGTGGGGGGAGGATCAGGGCTCTGGGAGCAGGGTTTTAGAGGTACTGCAGGGTCTGACAGGACTCCTACAGAGAGGGGCCAGGTATCAGGGAGGATGGGAGGAAGGAGGAGGCTGGGAACTCCAAGGAAAGGAAGCGGTGGGAAGGAGCTGAGGTGCATGTACACCAATGCTAGGAGCATGGGTAATAAGCAGGAAGAGCTTGAAGCTCTCCTGGGAATAGGAGGGTATGATCTGGTGGGAATCACAAAAACTTGGTGGGATGAAAGGCAAGTCTGGAATGTGAACATAGAAGGGTTTCACCTTTTTAGAAAGGACAGGAAGGGAAAGAGAGGTGGGGGAGTGGCTTTATACGTCAGGGAAGGGACAGGATGCAGTGAGATAGAATACAGCACAGATGGGGAATCGGTAGAGGCAGTCTGGGTGAAACTTAGGGGTTTTGACAGGGAAAGAGACCTGACAGTGGGGGTATGTTATCGCCCTCCAGGTCAACTTGAGACCCTAGATGATGTCCTGACAGACCAGATTCTAAGGATATCTCAGGGGAGAGACACAGTAATTA